>NC_063337.1:41164161-41261308 GCF_021869965.1 Rhincodon typus | reverse complement strand
CACTTCACTAACACCTTCCACCCCAACCTTAAGTTTACCTGGACCATCTCTAATACCTCTCTCCCCTTCCTGGACCTCTCTGTCTCCATATCGGGCAACCACCTCGAAACTGATATTCATTTCAAGCCCACCGACTCCCACAGCTACGTAGAATACTCCTCCTCCCACCCACCTTCTTGCAAAAATGCTATCCCCTGTTCCCAATTCCTTCGCCTCCGCCGCATCTGCTCCCAGGATGAGGCATTCCACTCCCGTACATCTCAGTTGTCCTCGTTTTTCAAGGACCGTAACTTCCCCCCCTCAGTGGTCGAGAACGCCCTCCACTGTGTCTCCCACATCTCCCGCAACTCATCCCTCACACCCCGTCCACGCAATAAGAACCAAAAAAGAATCCCCCTCGTCCTCACGTACCACCCCACCAACCTCCGGATCCAACGCATCATCCTCCGACACTTCCGCCATCTGCAATCCGACCCCACCACCAAAGACATCTTTCCCTCCCCACCCTTATCTGCTTTCCGGAGGGACCACTCTCTCCGTGACTCCCTTGTCCGCTCCACACTCCCCTCCAGCTCCACCACACCCGGCACTTTTCCCTGCAACCGCAGGAAGTGCTACACCTGCCCCCATACCTCCTCCCTCACCCCCATTCCAGGCCCCAAGAAGACTTTCCACATCAAGCAGATGTTCACCTGCACATCTGCCAATGTGGTATACTGCATCCGCTGTACCCAGTGTGGCTGCCTCTACATTGGGGAAACCAAGCGGAGGCTACTTCCTTTGCAGAACACCTACACTCAGTTCGCAATAAACAACTGCACCTCCCAGTCGTGAACCATTTCAACTCCCCCTCCCATTCCTCAGACGACATGTCCATCCTGGGCCTCCTGCAGTGCCACAATGATGCCACCCGAAGGTTGCAGGAACAGCAACTCATATTCCGCTTGGGAACCCTGCAGCCCAATGGTATCAAAGTGGATTTCACAAGCTTCAAAATCTCCCCTCCCCCTACCGCATCCCAAAACCAGCCCAGCTCGTCCCCGCCTCCCTAACCTGTTCTTCCTCCCACCTATCCCCTCCTCCCACCTCAAACCGCAGCCCCATCTCCTACCGACTAACCTCATCCTGCCCCCTTGACCTGTCCGTCCTCCCTGGACTGACCTATCCCCTCCCTAACTCCCCACCTACACTCACCTTTACTGGCTCCATCCCCGCCTCTTCGACCTGTTTGTTTCCTCTCCAGCTATCCTCTCCTCTATCCATCTTCTATCCGCCTCCCACTCCCTCCGTATTTATTTCAGAACCCCCTTCCCCTCCCCCTTTTCTGATGAAGTGTCTGGGCCCGAAACGTCAGCCTTTCTGCTCCTATGATGCTGCTTGGCCTGCTGTGTTCATCCAGCCCTGCACCTTGTTGTGTGAATTGTATGTCTGTTTTAAATAAACTAATAAAGGTAGTGATTAGTTGATACAAACTTGACTCTTGTCCTCTTTGTGCGGAGACAATAATGGTTGTTGAGGGCGGTAACCGGGCAACACCTCTTAAATGTTTGAGCATTTCCACCTTTTAGGTAGTGAGTTCCAGATACCCACCAGCCTTAGGATGAAAAGTATTTCCTCAAATTCCCACTAAATGTCCTGCTGATAAAGCCCTCCCATCCACATTTTAAGAATTCTGCTGCCTCTGTGCCTTTCATGTTTTGTGTATCCCAGATAATATTGAGCTAATTGAAATCCCCTACTCTTATGATCCTATTATTTTTATACTTCTGTGAGATTTGCTTACATGTCAGTCTTTCAATCTCTCTCTGACTATTTGACCATCAGCAAAGTGATTGCCCCCTTTTTGTTCTTAAGTTCTACCCAGATGGCCTCATTTGAGGTGCCTTCTAAGATATCATCCCTCTCTATTGCAGTAGTTAATCCATTGATCAATACTGCAACACTGCTTCTTTTACACCCAGCCTTCTGGCCTGAAGCTTTTATCCCATGGAATAGGCTCGCCATGATGTTGACCTGATTTTCCGCCACTTGCGTCTCCATGCTCACTTGGTCGGGCAGGAATCCACCCCAACTCCTGTCCCACTGATCCCTTCGCCCACCTCCAGTATTCAACCTTCACTTAGACCCCTTCCTCTGGCCTCTTTGCTGCCTCTAACTCTTCATTGAAAACCGTCGGCATGACATCAGCTGTCTCAATTTCTCTGCTCCTCTCTCACCCACTCTAACTTGTCCCCTTCTGAAATTGCTTCACTTCACGCTCTCAGGTCCAACCCTAACTATCTCATCAAACTCGCCAACAAGGGTGGTGCCGTTGTACAATGGCATACTGATCTTTACCTTGAGGAGGCTCAACGCCAACTCTTGGACACCCTCTCCCTGGACTGTGACCCCACATCTCAACATTAAGCCATTGTTGCCAGGACTGTCACTGGCCTCATTACCTCCAGAGATCCTACCCCCATTGCCTCCAACCTTATAGTCTCCCAAGCATGCTTCTGCCTCCTTCCCAAAATCCACAAACCAGACTGTCCCAGTAGGTCCATCGTATCATCTTGTTGCTGCACCACTGAGCTCATCTCCTCCTACCTTGATTCCATCCTCTCTCCACTTGTCCAGATCCTGCCTGCTTACATCTGAGATTCCTCCGATGCCCTCTGCCATATTGACAATTTCTGGTTCCCTGACCCTAACTGCCTCCTCTTCACCATGAATGTCCAATCCCTCTATACCTCCATTTCCCAACAGGATGGTCTGAGAGCTCACGGCTACTTCCTCGACCAGAGGCCTGAACAATCCCCATCCACCACCACTCTCCTCCAACTGGATGAACTTCTTCTCTCACTGAACAATTTCTCTTTTAATTCATTCCACCTCTGCCAAGTCAAAGGAGTGGCTATGGGCACCCGCATGGGTCCCAGTTATGCCTGCTTCTTTATGGAGTGTGTGGAATAATCCTTGTTCCAGTCCTACACTGGGCCCTCCCATAACTCTTTTGTCAGTACATCACTATTTTAAAATTAATAGAGTTATGGTCAGGTCAAACAGGGCCTCAAGTGACCTCACATACTTTTCAATCAGTGACTGACTTGCGTCAACATCAAACCTAGTTGTGAAACCTCTCTGCCGTGATTCAATATCTGAATCTTTGGACAAAGAGAAACTCACCCCACTGAATATCTGTGGGAACAACATCCTCACCACATCTGCCATCCTGGGCTGAGTGAGAATTTCATATAGGCTGTGGATAGCAGTCAGCGAGACATTGGCCGAGTAAATGTCCCCACTGACAGGGCAGGTTTTTCCCTCGAGTGAGTACACGAGGTGTTTGATCGTACTCACTACGCAGACTCTATCCTCAGCTGCTGCTCTCCACACATCCTGGATGAACTTGTCCTGGGGGCGGTGACAGAGCAGTAGCTGGGATATACCTGCTGTCGAGTTCTTTGAGGTCAAAGCAGTTATCCCTTGTAAAACTCACTGTTTCATCCCCTAACGAGGGATTAACTCCAAATGAAGCCCCAGCATATGAAGGATATCTGAGGCCCAGCCCTGAAGTTTTCATCTCTGTTGTAGGAAGAGGTTTTCTAACAGCAAGGAAATGACCTAGGCACAGCTGAGATCTTGGTCGGCTAATCAGCACTGTGATCTGTTGGCATGTCTGGAACTGGACTTGGTGATCAGGATCCGTCAGGTCTTCAGGAAGGGTCTTCAGAATCCCTAAGCGCCCTTGATGCTGTTCCAGGCTGGCTCCTTCACCCACTAACTGGAAGGAGCAGATAGTATAGACTGCACTGAGGACCATTCGATCAGCATAGCGTCGAATCAGTCCTCCAAGCAGTGTCCCTACAAGATTCCCCAGCACTTCCCTGCTGACATTAAACTTCCTTGAATACACCATAAACATCTCACAGATTGTGTGTATTGCTGTTTTTCTCGCTCACTGTCTTCCATTGACAAGATTCCCTCTTCAGTTTTCTGGATGGTTTGAGACTTATCTTCTGTCTCAGCAATGATCTTCTTGACTGCAACTGAAAACAAATGAATAACAGGTTTCATTGTTCAGTCCGCTTTTAAATATATTCCAGCTCTGCTGATTCAACTCTCTCTGCTATCTCACCCAGGAATCGGGAAGGTCTAGATTGAGTTTCCCAGTGCACTTGAGTTGCTGTCCTCTCTAATCGTTTCCCCCGCACAAGTGTATAGATCGCTTCACTTTGTTGTGTTTTCTCTGACCTTGCGATGATTGTGTTGTCATGGTTCTCATTGTGATGGCAGGAGCCCTCAGTTGTAATGTGGTCCTAAGCTCCCAGTGGTGTCATGTGTTTGGATTTTCAAAAACAAACATTCAATGAGGAGTCACAGAGGTTATGACACAGAGCGAGGGCTCATGCCATGGTTCATAGTCATACTGGCATTGAGTAGTACAGCATGGAAACAGAGTCTTTGGTCCAACCAGTCCATTCTGAACATCATCCCAAACTCAACTAGTGCCACCTGCGTTCTCCTGGGCCATATCCCTCCAAACCTTTCCTATTCATGTACTTATCCAAATGTCATTTAAACATTGTAATTGTACCCACATCCACCACTTCCTCAGGAACTTAATTCCACACACGAGCCACCACCTTGTAAAAAATTTGCTCCTCATGTCTTTTTTAAATCTCTCTCCTCTCACCTTAAAATTGTGCCCCCTATTCTTGTTACCCCCCATCCTAGGGAAAAGACATATACCATTAACTCTATCTATGCCCCTCATTATTTTGTAAACTTCTATAAGGTCGCTTCTCAACCTCCTATGCTCCAGTGAAGAAAAGTCCCATCCTATCCAGCCTTTCTTTATAACTCATACATTCCATATCTGGAACATCCTGGTAAATATCTTCTGAACCCTCTTCAGCTTAATAATATGCTTCCTATAACTGGGCAACCAGAACCGGACATGGTATTCCAGAAGAGGCCTCACCAATGTCCTGTACAACCTCAACATGACTTCCCAACTCCTTTACTCAAGGGACTAAGCAATAAAGCCAAGTGTGCCAAACACCTTTTTAACCACCCTGTCTATATGTGATGCAAACTTCAAAGAATTATGTACCTGAACCCCTAGGTCCCTCTGTTCTACAACACTATTCAAGGTCCTACCATTAATTGTACAACCCTACCCTTGTTTGTTGTTCCAAAATGCAATGCCTTGCATTTATCCAGATTGAACTCCATCTGTCATTTTGCATCCACTGACATATTTGAGCAAGATCCCTTTGTAATCTTAGAAAACCTTCTTCACTATCTACGATGTCACCAGTTTTAGTGTTGTCTGCAATCTTATTCATCACGCCTTCTATAGTCTCATCCAAATCATTTATATAAATGACAAACAAAAGAGGACCCAGAACTGATCCCTGTGGAACACCACTGGTCACAGGCCTTCAGTCCAAAAAGCAGCCGTCCACCATTACTCTCTGTCTCCTGCCGTTTAGCCAGTTGGCAAGCTCACCCTGAATCCCATGTGACCTAACTTTACTAATCAGTCTATCAAGTGGAACCTTGTTAAAGGCTTTACTGAAATCTAAGTAAACTATGTCTATCCTCATCAATCTTTTTAGTGAGATATGATTTTCCTCACACAAAATCATGCAAACTATCTCTAATCAATTTTTGCCTCTCTATCCTATCTTTTATCATCACCTCCAACAATTTTCCCACAACCGAAGTCAGACTCAAAGGTCTATAGTTTCCAGTTTCTCCTTACAACCTTTCTTAAACAAAGATACAACATTAGCCACTCTCCAGTCATCAGGCACCTCACCCATAGTCACAGGTGATGTAAATATTTCTGCAAGGCATCTCACAATTTCCTCCCTTACTTCCCACAACATTCTGCGATATATTGGATCAGGTCCTACAGATATATCCACCTTTATATTCTCTAAGACTTCCTGAAATTCCTCTTCTGTAATATGACCTGTTTTTAAAACATCAAAATCAATATGACTTTCCATTTCTTTCTCCACAGTAAAAACTGACATGAAATATTCATTTAGTTTCTCCCCTACCTCCTGAGGTTCAACTCAACGATGACCTCCTTGATCTTTAAGAGGACCTCCCCTCTTTCTAGTTATCCTCTTGCTCTTAATGTATTTGTAGAATCTCTTTGGATTATCCTTAACCTTATCTGCCAATGCTATCTCATAAACCCTCTTTGCCTTCCTGATTTCTTTCTTAAGAATATCCCTACATGCTTTATATTGATTCAGAGATTCAATTGAACAAAGTTGTCTATATCTAAAATAAGATCCTCTTTTATTCTTGACTAGAACCTCAATATATTCATTCATCCTTTGTTCCTTAATCTTAGCAGCCTTATCCTTCACTCTCACAGGAACATGGATTGAGTGCTGATTAACAGATATGAGTACAGGAGATCTTAGCCTTGACTGGTCTGACAATGATTTCTCTGCTGCAGGATCTTTTTATAGAGTGATACAGCACAGAAACAGACCCTTTGTTCCAACCAGTCCATACCAACCATAATCTCAAACTAAACTCGTGCCAAGTGTTTGCGATGGGTCCATATGCCTCCAAAATGTTCTTATTCATGCACTTAACTGTAAGTCAATTCTGAGTATAAAAGAACTAAAAATGAATCAAAATAAAAATCTTATACTACTGAAATGTAACAACTGTAAGAAATCTAGAATTAAACCTAGAAATAAGCCTGAATCTCAGGAGCAGCTGCAAATTCCACACTACTTCCAGTACACAATTTTAGAATTTCTTTTTTCTTTTCAACATCCCTCCAGCTGGGTGCTGTTCAGTCTAAAAGCCATCTGGGGTAACACTTTCTCACACAAAAGACAGACAAACAAACATGGTTAAGGGATTAAAAAAAAACAAGACTGGCCAGATTACTTCAGTGGTGTTCATGATGCATTGTTCCACAGGCATAGATGTTGTTTTCTTGGTTGATTTTTCTGAAGATGTCCATCAGGGTTACTTTTCCAGTTTGCTCAGATAAAGGCAGCAATAACAGTACAGTACAGGAACAGGCCCTTCAGCCCACCAAGCCTGCACCAGCATGTGGTGTCTTTATAAACTCAAAACCTTTCCCTCTACATGGTCCATATTCCTCTATTCCCTGCCAATCATGCATCTGTCAAGATACCTCTTAAACATTACCATTGCATCTTTCTCCACCAATTCCTCTGGCTGTGCAGTCCAGGTACTTACCACCCCCGTGTAAAAAAACTTACCACTTACATCATCTCTAAATTTACCCCTCTTTGCCTAAGTTCCCTACAAGTTGACATTTCTACCCTGAGAAAAAGACTATCGAGTCCCCTAATAATTTTAAAAGCTTCTATCAGGTTACCGCTCAGCCTTTGGCATTCAAGTGGAAAGAAACCAAGTTTGTCCAATCTCTTCTCATTGCTAATACCCTCTAAAGCAGGCAGCATTCTGGTAAACCATTTCTGTACTCTCTCCAAAGTGACCACGACCTTCTGGTAATGTGTGCAATATTCCAAAAGTGGCCTAAATAAAATTCAATAGAGCTGCAACATGACGTACCTATTTTTATACTCTGTGTCCCAACCGATGAAGGCAAACATACCATATGCCTTCTTGACCAGCTTATCCACTTGTGTTGCCACTTTCAGGGAACTGTGTAACTATGTGCCTAGATCCTCCTGTATGTTGATATCACTAAGGGTTGTGCCCATTTACTGTGGATAATTCTGAATTAACCTGTTCACCTCTGAAGTGGTTGGGACTTGAACCTGGGCCTCTTGGCTCAAAGGTAGGGACACTGCCATTGCACCTTAGCTCTTCCAATGCATCACTTCGCATCTGTCTGGATTAAACTCCATCTGACATTTCTCTGCCCAAGTCTCCAGCCTTTCTATATCCTGCTTTATCCTTTGGCAATCCTCCTCACTATCCACAGCTCTCCAATCTGTACAATTTATAGTACTTATAACATAGTTTTCTATTCTCTGAGGTTCCAAGAACAGCTCATGGGATGTTAGACAGGGAACTTTCAAATTTGCATGCATGTTATAGCATCAGCAGCCAGATTCCATTTTTTTTTCAGAAAACAGTCCAAAACCCAATTCAAACTCTGACCACTCCCTGTTAGACTGACTCTCTCTTCCACAATCTCCCATTCAGCATCTGCTGCCTGCTCGAACATAAAGTTTTTTCCAGATTTGTTAGAGCCATTTCTCAGATACCGACCTCATTAATAGCCAACTTTTAGTATCTGCTTAAACATAATGCTTGTCCCCAATGGCGAAGCATCTGCACAATGTTCAGCACCATTTTCAACTTCTCAGATACTGAAGCAATCCATGTTCAAATGCAGCAAGACATGGATAATATTCAGGTTTGGGCTGACAAGTGGCAAGCCACATTCGCACCACTGAATTCCACAAAATGACCATCTCAATAAGAGAGAATCTAACTGTTGCCTTTTCACATTCAACTGCATTACCTTCGCTAAATCCCTACTTATCCCTACTATCAACATCCTGGGGGTTACCATTGATCAAAAACTGTGGTGGGCTAGCCACATAAATAGTGTGGCTACAGAGCAGGTTAGAGGCTAGGAATCGTGCAGCAAGTGACTCACCTCCAGACTTCACTAGGTGTCCCACCAAATATGAAGCACAGGTCAGGAAAATGATGAAACACTGCCCTGTTGTCTGGAGGAGTGCAGCTCCAACAACACTCAAGAAGTTTTACGCCGTCCATTGGCACTGGGTCCACAAATATTCACTCCGTCAATTATAGATGCTCTGTAGTGGCATGTGTACCATCTACAAAATGCACTGCAGAAAATTCATCAAAGCTGCTAAGACAGCACCTTCCAAACTCACAATTGCTACTATCCAGCAGGACAAGGGCAGCAGATGCATGGAAACACCATCAACATTGGGTACCCCTCTAAGCCACACACTATCCTGACTTGGAAATGTTTGGCTATGCTTTCAGTATTGCTAGGTTCTAAATAGTGGAACTCTGTTCCTGAAGGGATCCCGGGTCTGCCCTTACCAGTGGACTGTGGCAGTTCAAGGACAACAGGGATGGGCAATAACTGCTGGACTAACCACTGAAGCCTACATCCCAGGCTGAAAATTCTGTGATGAATGTCTCATCCTAAGCCTCCATAAGTGTCTCTGTCATTGAATAAGGCACAGAGCATGATGGTAGTGTATGCTGTCCGATGGAACATCCTCTACATTTGCAGCTCTAACACTCAAGAAGTCTGATTCTTTGCGTGACAAAGTAGCCAATTTAATGGGTACTCCCATTTATGACTTGAAACATTTACTCTGTTCATCATTCGCTGCAGTATACTATATCTACAGGTCACTGGAACAATTCACCAAGACTTTTTGGTGGCCCCTTACAAATAAATGTGTGGTGTCTATCAACTTGCACTAGGATAGCAAGTACATGCAAAGATTCTTTTGTTAAATTTCTTTGCCATGTACACTTTCCTACCATAAACATCACTGTTCCTTCATGGTTGCTGGGTCAAGGTCCTGAGTTGTAGGAGAGTTATCCTTACAGAGTACAAGTAGTTCTTGAAGAATGCTCGGAATTCCCAATTCATGGTCACTTAGTGATGCTTGTTTTTGAAAAAGTTGAAAGAGTACTATGCAAAAGTATAGAACCAGCTACGTTGAATCCTCTTCATTCACTTTGTGATTTAAAGTAATCAGTTTTTGAATGGATCTCCTATCAGTGTGACAGTGCTGTGATGTTGACATTCCTTATATTTGTGTCATTCAGGCATATTAAATACGTTAATGACAAGATAAACATGTTGATGGATTAGCTTCAGGTGTTGAAATGAAAACAATGTACTGGAGAAACTCAAAAAGTATGACAGCATTTTTCGCTGAGAAATAGCTAACGTTTCAAGTCCAATGGCTTTTCTTCGGAACTCAGGTGCCAGAACTGCTGGGTCTCTCCAGCACTCTTTTTATTTCGATTCTCCAGAATCCACAGTGTTTTGCTTTTATTCACCTTGTGTTGACCCTGACCTTCCAGGACTACAACTCCCAGGAGACCTCGCTGCACGTCTCCGCTCGCGGCCCCACCTTCCATTAAAGCCGGCCGTGATTGGGTGGTGAAGCTGCTAGCCTCTGATTGGGTGGGTGATCCTGCTCAAGGTGAAGGTGGTCGTTTGCGTGATGGCGGTGGCTCGTTTCGTGTTGGTGACTAGCGGACGGCTTCAGCGAGGGGACATTGTGCCCCGGCTGCTGGTGAGGAGTCAGAGGCGGGTTATTTCAGAGGTGGGCGATGGCTGTGAGGGTGAGATGTGTAAGGTCAGTGGACGGAGATGAGCGGGGGGTCCAGCCTCTGAAGGGAGCTGCCGCCACATTGAGCTCTGAAACACTGCAGATTGTGTAAGGCCCAAGGGGCTGGAGAGCACAGGATCCCGGGGGTGTGGGGTCACAACACAGTATTGGTGACATGTCACTCTGAGGGAATGTGAGCGAGACTTGTCCACTCTCCGACTGGTTCGCGAATAGCGGGTACTCCATATGAAGACCTGGAGAGAAGTTGCATTGAGTTTAAAGGCAAAACTGCAAGCATTTAAATCAGTGACGGTGGCCGGCAGTTCAGCTTCTCAATCGGAACTGACTGACGGATAAACTGCGGCAACTCTAAAATTAAAACATGAAGGAATCGCAAGAAATATGTTGTTAGACAGGGACGAGCAGTTACCTCCTCACTTCATCCCCAGCCCACGTCCTCCCCGAAACTACTTATGAGACAAGGAAGGCTGTCACTTTGGAGAGACTTCCAGCAGTCAGTTATCTTCCAGTTGTTTCAGGATTCTTTTGGATGGCTCGATGCAGTGGTTTTATTTTCCTTGTAATTTTCCACATATGATCATGGTTTTGTTGTGGGAATGGACATGATCAGAGCTATACATTCCACAACGAGGAACCACAGTTATAAAGGTTCCTGTTTATTCCTGTTAGAGTATATCTTCATGGATGTTTGTGGGTCCTTTGGCATCTTAATAAACAGCAATCATTTGTGTGATCCTAGATTGCAGCTGTCATCAGCTTTTCAACAATAAGTAACACATTTAGATTTAATCTTTCATGATATCCACATTCATGCATTTTCTAGTAGGGGATCACGGGATAGAGTTGAAAAACTTTGAAATTGCACTGCCTTTCCCTTTCCTACCAAATATATGACTAATTTTACCAGCTAACTCAGAATTGAGTAGGAGTTGAACCTAGGGTCTTCTATTACAAATGGTTTCAACCGTACACTGCAATTAACCAAGGAAATTTGATTAAATTTAAAAATATGTTTGTTTTTAGCCTTTTGATTTTCTTAACATTGTGTTGGCATGTGATATGAAGTTTTTGACACAAACATTATAAATGTGAGGTTTAGGTTTATATCTGGAACAGAAGTCATATTACTTTGCAATGTGGATCACAGAGTCCAAATATCTGACTAAGCATGGTGAAGTAATAACCCATGGAATTGAGCAAACAGGTCACTTTTAGTCAGAAATATTTATCTTTTCGTGTGCCAGACCAGCGCTTTCTTATTTCTTGTTTACATTTACTATTTTGGGATTTGAACACATTCCTGTGTCAATATTCATTCTGAAGTTGCTAGCGTCTAGCTGCTTTTACTTTTTCCCACATGAGGAGCATATATTAATCTCTTTTATACCAGATATTTTCATAATTGGCATCAGTGTATTTATTGGTGTCTACTTTGTTTGAAATTCTTCAAACTATTTTATAAATGAGAGTTCAACAAATTTTACTTCTCAACACATCTGCATACATACTGACAAAAATTTGAATTGGCCTAATTCAATATTGACTGGCTGCAGGCAATAACAATTGATTTGTTTGATCAGATAAAAAATATATTTAGAAGCAGATGTCACTTTTTTTTTGAGGCTTCAGTCAAAATTTGGTAATGATTTTGGATTAAGCAATAAAGTTTCCATATTTAATTTGGTTTTGAAATCTGTCCTCCTACTCAAAAGGTTAAGCCAGGAATGGTCATCGATTGCAGATTTTAGACTAAATGTAAATAAACGTGTAACCTTTTTGAGTTTGGACTTTGAGACACTGTCGGCCAGTAACCCATTAGACTGAATAACACAAAACACCTGGCCTTCTGGCTCCCTTTGTCAATCAAAAATTACAATTGGTATATTTTAAATTCTAAGACTAAAATTAACTTTTTTGTTTGATGGAATACGTTATGTGGTCTTCCTGTACTGTTCTTAATATGTTATGTCATTTTCACCTTTGTTTTCTTCAATATACTGCAATGTGTTTTATTCCAGCTTGCAAAATGTAAACATCGAGGATATTCCTCTGGACCCACGTTGAATGTAAGTACAATGTATTTCAGAACTTCTCATGCTTAGTGCGGTCTGTGCTAATGAGAGTTTTATAGATTATATTTTACCAGCAATATACACTATGGACCATTATTTAAAATTAAATGTCCACAAACTGACACCCAAAAAGAAAGTGTTGACAGTCCCAAATAAAAACATATTCTGTGTGGGCACAGCCTTACCAGTGGCTTTGGGGTTTTAAATGATGCTGAACATTGTGCGTTCTGGAGCGAGCATCCCTCTAATGATGGAGTGAATCATCAATGAAGCAGCTGAAGGTGATTTTGGCCAGGACTGTACTGGGAGGATCTACTGTAGTGATGTTGTGGGTCTGATGTTTGGTGTCCAACAGCCATGACAATCTTCTTTGTGTTAGGTGGAACTCCAACAGGTAGAGAGTTTTGCCTTTGGCTCAAGCTGACTTCAGTTTTGCCAGGGCTCCTTGATGTCATGCTTTTTCAAATACGGTCTTATTGGCAAGGGCAATCGGTCTCACCTTGCTTTTTGAATTCAGCTCTTCTATCGTGTTTGGATTTAGGCAGTAATGTGACCAGAAGCTGAGTGGTCCTGGCAGATTCCATATTGAACATTATTGAACAGCTTAGTAGGTATCACTTAGAGTCATAGAGTTGTACAGCACGGAAACAGACACTTCAGTCCAACTCGGTCATGCTGATCAGCCATCCTAAATTAATTTCGTCCCACTGCCAGCATTTGGCCTGTATCCCTCTGAACCCTGCCTATTCATATACTTATCCAGATGCCTTTTAAATGTGTAATTGTACCTACCTCCACCACTTCCTCTGGCAGCTCATTCTGTACATGCACCACCCTCTGCGTGAAAAAGTTGCCCCTTGGGTCCCTTTTAAATATTCCCCTCTCACCTTAAACCTATGCCCTCTAGTTTTGGACTCCTGGGAAAAAGACCTTGTCTTTTAACCCTATCCATGCCCCTCATGATTTTATAAACATCTAAAAGGTCAATGCTCCAGGGAAAACAGCCCCAATCTATCAGCCTCTCCCTAAGCTGAAACCCTCCAACTCCAGCAACATTCTTTCAAATCTTTTCTCCACCCTCTCAAGTTTAACAACATCTTTCCTATAGCAGGGAGACCAGAATTGAATGCAGTATTCCAAAAGTGGCCTAACCAATGTCCTGTACGACTGCACATGACATCCCAACTCCTATACTCAATGCACTGATCAGTAAAGGCAAGTAAACGCTGCCTTCATTACCCTACTTACCTGTGACTCCACCTTCAAGGATACTGTTGACAAAGCTTTCATTACTTTGCTAATGACTGAGAGTAGGTTGATTGACTAATTTGCATTTGTCCCATATCTTGCAGGCAGGACATAGCTGAGCGATTTTCTACATTGTTGTGCAGATCCCTGTGTTGTAGCTGTAGTAGAAAAGTTTGCTAGAGGCTAATTGTATACCTGTTCTGCAAGTTTATTAATGTCTTGTAATTTAATTCATTTCCAGTGTTGTCTATCTCTGTCCCTTGCAATTTGATGGCATCTGCAAACTTAGGAATTGTATTTTTGATTTGAAATTCTAAATCGTTAATGGCAATTATCTCCCACTCCGAATTGGGTTCTCTTTACCCAATTTACTGTTTTCTTAAAGTCACTGAGTTGTATATTTGGCTACTTATTTCTATATGGTACTTCATCAAAGCTTTTTGGAAAGCAAGATAAATTAGGTCTAATGCATTATTCATATTCACTGTAAATTTCTGATTTTGATAAAATACTTTCTAACATACTTGATATGTTAAAGTCTACCTCATTTAGAATTTGAATTACAAACGAACATGCATTTTAATGTTTTTACAATAGGAAGTGGTCATTGCAAGTGCAGCCAGAACCCCTGTTGGTTCATTTAAAGGATGTCTTTCCTCATTAACAGCCACACAGCTTGGTTCAATTTCAATAAGAGCTGCCATCGAAAGAGCAGGTATGAGTGTATGTTCTGTACTTTACTGATGTAAAAACATTTCCTTAGCTTTAAGGAATTTTTAAGAAAGCTTAAAGAAAAAAAACATGCTACTAAATAAAACTGAAAATACATTTTTGAAGTAAATTGCTAAGATAAAATGGAAAACTTTATAATGACAAACTGGAAGAACAAAATTGCGATGTATTGTTTTTAAAAAAAGTGACTTTTAAATATAATTGGCATTAGTTTGTTAGAGACGTGGGAAGGAGGTAAATTAAACTCTTATTTTTATCATCTTCTGTCCATGGACAGAAGTGTTTAAATTTTTGTTTGAAACAAGCTGTCGTAGGTTTCTTCCAAATCTTTGGAGTCCAACGTTTAAGTGACCCACGACAAACTCTTTTTCAGGTTAAATCAAAAGCATGGTTTATCCATTCATTCAAACCTTGGGATGATTGATACAACATAATTAATATATATGCAGTACAAGGAAGATTTAAAAAATTTGCAATTGAGAATAATTTAAGCCAAAGATATGCATATTAATTTGCATTATTGTTAAAGTCCATATAGTGTTACAGAATTTTTGCATAATTAGTGATGACACAGCAGGGATAGGTCTGCTCGCCAAGATTTCACTTTTTCCAGAGAAACGAGGTTTTGAGGAGCTGTACTTGAGCTTGAGGCTTATTGTTGGTCCGGAGTCTGGCTGTTCTGTTACTGCCTTGTTAGATCCTTACTAGACTCCAGGAAAACTGGTTTAGAAATCAAAATAAACTTTTCATAGACCAGAAGAAATTTAGTTTGTTGTGGGCACATTAATCCATTTCAATTTACCAATTACTTTCTAACCCTTGCCCAACAATCCATTGTTCATCCCATGAGCTAAATGAGGCTACAAAGTGTAGAGCTGGATGATCACAGCAGGCCAAGCAGCATCAGAGGGGCAGGAAAGCTGACGTTTCGGATCTAGACCCTTCTTCAGAAACAGAGATAGTAGGAACTGCAGATGCTGGAGAATCCGAGACAACAAGGTGCAGGGCTGGATGAACACAGCAGGCCAAGCAGCATCATAGGAGCAGAGAGGCTGACGTTTCGGGCCTAGACCCTTCTTCAGAAACGTCAGCTTTCCTGCTGCTCCGATGCTGCTTGGCCTGCTGTGTTCATCCAGCTCTACACCTTGTTGTCTCAGATTCTCCAGCATCGGCAGTTCCTACTATCTCTGCAGCTAAATGAGGCTGTTAGCTCTTCTACAAGATCAGAGGTTTGATGAGTCTCCCTTTATCAGTCCTTGCTGGAAAGGCAACCTTTTCATTTTTTTTTCCTGATTGTTGACTATAATGTCTAAACGATGAAAAGGTGAGGTTCCAGGAGAGTGGTGTTAAAGCTCAATTCTGATGCAATTTTACAGAATTTTAGTTAGCTTGCAACGTGTTTTATGATATTTTACAAAAATATGCCTTTTAAGACAACTTAACCTTTTTCAAATTTGTGGAGCTGAGGAGTTCCTTAAAATTCCTTACTGTATATCACTATCTGATATGATTGCAGACTCCACTGAATAATTTCTTTTCAAGTGTATCGCTTTTTCAAGCAAAAAGGTAGAAGATATTGGCAAAGTTTCATCTTACGCAAGAGAAAACAAGTTCTGAGCTGAAGAGTATTTTTACATTGTAATTTCTGAAATTGTTTACCTTGGCTCTTGTAAAATGTTTTCATGATATCTGGTGGCGACTTTGATTCTACAACAAATTGTAGCAGAACCCCAATGCATACTAAGTAATTTGCACAATGAGAGTATTGACTTGAATATGTGCAAAATTGCAGCATAGTGGTATAGTGTTTGTCGAAACTTCATTACCTATCTTAGCCTAATTACCTATAGTAAGATTCAAGTGAGAGACTTTCATAAATGACATTTGATTCCAATAAGCATAACATGAAACAAATGCTTTTGGATACATGTATAAAACCTTTAATAGTTTCTAGGCAGAAGCAACATCGTGCTTACATTTGGAGAAACCTTGTACTAATTTGCAACAATTTTTTGATTGAATATTTTATATCAATTAATTTCATTGTATCAGTTCAATATCACTTCAGTACCCATGTGGATTTTCAAATGTTAGTATGGTGTGACTGTGGTGTTTTTAAATTCTTTAGTTCTAAAAGTACACTTTTCCATTTTGTTAATTTTTTAAAGATGGGCAAGTGCATAAAACATTGCTTTATTCTCCAGAATATAAGTATTGATTTGTAGGATTGGCGGACCAGAGAGTTGTTGGAAATGATTCATCTAATTTTTTTCTTATCTTTGTTTAATGAATGTTTGGCTTTCCATTGAGATTTCTACATTGGCAGCGGAGCGAAGGAAAGTACATTTGGATTGTTAATCTACTGCAGTAACATTAATTCATATCTCTGTAGACCAGATGGTAGGAAGAGTTCTATCGTTGAAATCTTCGATATTGCTATGTTTATTTTATACAAATGTTTAAGTTAGTTGATTATTTGTGCAGCAAAATCTGATGCATAATATTAATATATTGGTTCAATTGACAGGGATTCCTCCAGAGGAAGTGAAAGAAGTGTACATGGGCAATGTTTTACAAGCTGGGGAAGGGCAAGCTCCTGCTCGACAATCTGCCCTTGGTGCAGGTAGTATATTGCTGTTCATATATCTGGATAGCATAAGAACATAGAGCAGATTTTTGGATTGTGCCATAAATAAAACTCTGTCTATAGCTGTCTTAGTTAAGTTTAAGAAAAAGACATAATTTTAAAAGTTCTGAATGATTTTTGATTGCTTGTTAGAAAATGTATTTTCCCTTCATTTTAGGCTTGCCAGTCTCTACACCTGCAACAACTGTCAACAAAGTTTGTGCCTCTGGAATGAAATCAATCATGCTGGCAGCACAAAGTCTTATGTGTGGACATCAGGTACTTTTGTTTATTGAAAATGTGTAAATTTATTTATTGTTTTCTTATTGCTAATTGTTTATTTGGTTTTGTCATAGATAATTGTTCTTAATCTGCATGCATCCAAGTTGAAAAGCTAGTCAATTTTTTTTGACTGGAAGATAGGAAAACCAGGACTGAAATTAAACATTGCAGTATATATTACTTAGGAAAGATGAGGTAAAAAGGGAGGTGGATTAGCTGGACATCCTAGGGATAATAAAATGTCACTAGAAATAAAGGTCACTGCAATCTGCAAGACAAAAACAAAATCCACGTCAAATGAGATAAGATAGCAAACGATCAATTGCTTCAGTAGATAGTGTCTTCAAACTGCCTAAGAGAAACGGTGCAAGAAATATACAGACAAATTAGAGTATCCAGCATAAATCGTAGAATAAATGTCATGGAGTATTTTTGACTGTCCTGATATTAATCGAAAAGAAGAGACAAGTATAGGGGATAAGGATATGAAGTTCCTACAATGTGTTTATGACTCCTTTTTGACCCTCTAGTAAAAGTCACTGCAAGGTACGAGTATCTCGTAATGAAGAATGAACCAGTGTAGAAATAGAAGTAGAGGAACATCAAAATAATATTAACAGCATATAATACTCAAAATTATTTTTATTATTCATTCATGGGATGTGGGTATCACTGACGATGCCAGCATTTGTTGCTCATCCCTAATTGCTCTTTAAAATGTATGGTGAGCCACCTTTGTGAGCTGCTGTAGGTAGGTAAACTCGCTGTGCTGTTAGGAAGTGAGTTCTAGGATTTTGATCTAGCAATGTTGAAGGAACAATGATATGGTTCCAACTCAGGATGGGGAGTGACTTGGAAGGGAACTTGAGGGAGGTGCTGTTCCCATACTTCTACATTGCTTGTTCCTTTTGATGGTGAAGGTTGCGTGCTTAGAAAGTGTTGCTGAAGGACCGTTGGCAAGTTGCTGCACTGCATTTTGTTCCTAGTACAGATTTCTGATGTACATCAATGATAGAGGAAGTCACTGTTTTAGGTGACGGATGGAGTAATAATTGAGTGGACTGCTTTGACCTTGATAGTGTCTAGCTTCTTATTGTGAGATATTATATTATAGGTCTCTTTACCAACCCACTCACAAGCGCTCTATATTTACTCATACTGCATTCTGATTCATTCATAACTCTTTTACTAACCACTCACCAACGCTCCGTTTGCTATACCGCCTTTCTTTCTTTCATTCATTCATAAAACCGCGGTTTTGTAGTACATTTTACTATTACAAGGTAAACTAAATTAAAACATCCCTTCCAACCCATTACTGCTTCTTTACGTTCAATCCTTATCGGCCCATGTTACAGGCAGTGTTTAGACCTGTTTCTATGTCAAAGGCTACCCCTGAATAAGTATTAATATTGTAACCAATTCAGAACAATGCTGTACCTGCTGACATGACTCCATGACTTACCTGAAACTATAGAAAAATAATAATATTAACCAGCCCCTTAGCAACCGTCTCTTGGGACTTTGATAGATTACAGGACAACAAACAAGTTTCTTCCACTAGCATGTAGCTGTTAAGTGCATATTAAATAAGACTGCTACCCCCTTAAAGAAACTTTGTATCAAAACAGCGCTTCCGTGAAACTGCATGAACGAAAGTATAAGAACTATCAAAACCGGCAATAGTAAATAAAATCTCATGATCCAGCTGTGGGAGATCAGTTTAATATCCCCATACTTTTATTTAGTACACACATAATTTCTCGCTTGTTTAGATCATATCGATCTCGTATTTTTACCAACATTACTAACTTTAAAGACAAAAGGACTAACACCTCTTGATTATGCAAACTCCGACCACACAGACATTCCAATCCCATCAGGAGTAACAGCCTGCATTTAGCAAGTGCTTAAACCATCTTCTGCTCCCCCAGGACAGATGTCACACAAACTTGTGTACAATAGATACAACTATGTAACATCCTTGTGCTAAAATTTTAATATATGTAAGAATTGTATGTAAAGAGGCTACTGTAAAACTGTACTTTGGATTCCATTGCTGCCTTGACCTGTGCTACTACAGATGCAGGGAATGGGTGACCACCAGACAGAGCAAGAGAGATAGGCAGGTAGTGCAGGAATCTCCTGTGGCCATTCCCCTGCCATTGTGAGGACCACAAGCTAGGGAAAGTGACTGGTCTTGCCCTGCTGCAGTGACTACAAGGGAGGGACTTGATTGGTGAGTACTGGGTGAGGCAGGTTTGGAATGTCTGTGTGGTCCTCACAACTTCTGGTACTAATTTTTGGCTTGTAATCTGTAAGGGTAGTGCATGGACCAGGAAAGAAGGGCCACAGATAACTGGATTTGATTAACCTTAATATAAAGTACTCTCCAGGGTTAAATTTAAAGAGGTAAACCACGGCAGGAGAGCTGAAAGCCTTGGTTTGCTCCACTTGCTCCATGTGGCAGACTGGGGACAGTTCCAGCCCCCCAGGTCAGCATGTGTGCAGGAAGTGTGTCTAGCTGCAGCCCCTGGAAGCTTGAGTTTCAGAGCTGGAGCGGCGGCTGGGGACACTGTGGAGTATCTGCAAAGCAGAAAGTATCATGGATAGCACATATAGAGAGGTGGTCACTCTGCAGGCAGGAAGGGAATGGGTGATCACCAGACAGAGCAAGAGAGATATGCAGGTAGTGCAGGAATCGCTTGTGGCCGTTCCCCTGCAAAGCAGGTATACCGTTTTGGATACTGTTGAAGGGAATGACCTTGCAGGGGAAAGCAGCAGCACCCAAACTTGTTGCACCAAGGTTGGTTCTGCTGCAGAGGGGAGGGGTAAAAAGTGTGCCAGGGCAATAGTCATAGGGGACTCATTTGTATGGGGAATGGACAGGTGTTTCTGTGGCCTCAAACGAGACTGCAGGATGGAGGCTGCCTCCTTGGCGCTAGGATTAAGGATGTCTTGGAGTGGGTACTGGACATTCTGATAGGGGAAGGTGAACAGTTGTGGTATACATCGGTACAAATGACATAGGTTAAAAAGAAGGGATGAGGTCCTGAAGGCAGAATACAGGGAGCTAGGAAGGAAGTTAAGAAGTTAAGAAATCAGACCTCGGAGGTTAGTGTTCTCATGATTACTACCGATGCCATGTGCTAGTGAGAGGAGAAATGCCAGGCTATACCAGATGAATACGGGGCTGCAAAGATGGTGTCAGGGGGAGGGTTTCAGATTTCTGGGACATTGGGACTGGTTCTGGGGGAGGTGGGACTTGTACAAATTGGATGGGTTACACCTGGGCAGGACTGGGAAAGATGTCCTGGGGGAATGTTTGCTAGAGTGGTTGGGGAGGGGTTAAAATAATATGCCAGGGGGATAAGAACCAACGTAAAGAGTCCGAGAAGAAGGCAGCAAGGATAAAAACAAAACCTAAGAAAGGGAATAAGAAAAGTGATAGGCTGAGAAACCAAGGGCAAGATTCAAACGGGGCTATTGAGAAAAATAAGGAGACAAAGACTGTTAAAAGGTCAAGCATAAAGGCTTTGTGCCTTAAAGCTCAGAACAACTGCAGCAAAGTGGATGAACTAATCGTGCAGATAGATGTGAACGATATGATATAATTGCGATTACGGGGACATGGCTGCATGGTGACCAGGGATGGAAACTATGTCACAGGGTATTCCGTATTTAGGAAGGACAGGCAAAAAGGAAAAGGTAGCCGAGCGGCATTGCTGGTTAAAGAGGAAATTAACACAATAGTGAGAAAGGATATTAGCTCTGGCAATGTGGAGTCTGTATGGGTAGAGTTGAAAAATACCAAGGGGCAAAAAACAATAGTAGGTGTCACCTCTAAACTGCAGTGGTGATGTCGAGAATGGCATTAAACAGGAAATTAGAGATGCATGTGATAAGGGAATATCGGTAATCATAGGTGATTTTAATTTGCACATAGATTGGGCAAATCAAATTTGTCACAGTGCTGTAGAGGAGGAATTCCTGGAGTAGACACGAGATGGTTTTCTTGACCAATATGTGGAATAACCAACTAGACAGTAGGCCATCTTAGACTGGGTGCTGTGTAATGAGAAGAGAATCATTGCCAATCTAGCTGTGTGAGACCCCTTGGGGAAGAGTGACCATAACATGATTAAAAAATTCTATCAAGGTGGTGAGTGAGGTTGTTGATTTGGAGACTAGGGTGCTCAACCTAACTAAAGGAAGCTACGTAGATATGAGATATGAGTTGGCCTTGAAAGATTGAGGAGAGTTACTTAAAGGATATGACAGTGGATAGGCAATGGCAAACGTTCAGGGAACGCATGGGGGAACTGCAACAACTGTTTATTCCTGCCTGTTGCAAAAGCACATTGGGTATGAGGGCCAATCCATGGCTCACAAAGGAAATAAGAAATTGTATCCGATCTAAGGAAGAAACATACAGATTGGCCAAGAAAAATAATAAATCTGAGGATTGGGAGCAGTTTAGAATTCAGCGAAGAAGGACCAAGGGATTGATTAAGAAGGGGAAAACAGTTCGAAAGTAAGCTTGCAGAAAACATGAAGACTGACGCTTAGAGTTTCTATAGGTACGTGAAGAGTAAGAGATTGGTAAAGACAAATGTAGGTCCCCTACAGACAGAAACAGGGGAATGTATAATAAGGGACAAAGAAATGGCTGAGGAACTGAATACATACATTTGGTCTGTCCTCACAAAAGAGGACACAAATCCGATACCAGAATTGTTGGAGGATGCAAGATTTAGTGAGCGGGAAGAAGTGAGGGAGATCAATATTAGTGGAGAAATCGTACTGGGAAATTTGTTGGGATAGAAGGCCAATAAATCCCCATGGCCTGATAACCTACATCCCAGAGTACTTGAGGAAGTAGCTCTAGAAATAGTGGATGCATTGGTCATCTTCCAGGATTCTATAGATTCTGGAGCAGTCTCTGCAGATTGGAGGGTGGCTAATGTCACTCCAATATTCAAAAAGGGAGGTAGAGAGAAAACAGGGAATTATAGACCAGTGAGCCTAATATCGGTAGTGGGGAGAATTCTCGAATCTATTGTCAAGGATTTTATAGCAGAGCATTTAGAAAGCAGTGGCAGGATTACACCGAGTCAGCATGGATTTATGAAGGGGAAATCATGCTTGACAAATCTGTTGGAATTCTATGAGGATGAAACTAGTAGAGTTGACAAGGGAGAGGCAGTCAGTGTAATATATTTGGGTGAGTGGGCAAATCAATGGCAGATGCAGTATAATTTGTATAGATGTGGGGTTATTCACTCGGAAGCAAAAACAAGAAGGCAGATTACTACCTGAATAACTGACTGTAAATTGGGAGAGGGCAGTATGCAGCGGGACCTGTGTGTCCTTGTGCACCAGTCCTGAAGGTAACCATGCAGGTGCAGCAGGCGGAAAGAAGGCAAATGGTATGTTGGCCTTCATTGCGAGAGGTTTTGAGTACAGAAGCAGTGATGTGTTGTTGTAGTTGCACGGGGCCTTGGTGAGACCTCACCTGGAATATTGTGTGCAGTTTTGGTCTCCTTTTCTGAGGAAGGATGCTCTTGCTCTTGAGGGAGTGCAGCGAAGGTTTACCAAGCTGATTCCGGGGATGGCAGGACTGACATATGAGGAGAGATTGACTAGGTTAGGGTTGTTTTTGCTGGACTTCAGATGAATGAGGGGGAAATCTCATAGAGACTTACAAAATTCTAACAGGATTGGACAGGGTAGATGCGGGGAGGATGTTCCCAATGGTCGGTTTGTCCAGAACAAGGGTTTACAGTCTGAGGATTCGGGGTAGGCGATTTAGGACAGAGTTGAGGAGACATTTTTTCACCCAAAGAGTGGTAAGCCTGTGGAATTTATTATCACAGGATGTAGTTGATGCCAAAACATTGAAAGTATTCAAGAGGAACTAGATGTAGCACTTGGGACGAATGGGATCAATGTTTATGGGGAGAAAGCAGGATTGGGCTATTGAGTTGGACGATCAGCCATGATCGTGAAGAATGGCAGAGCAGTATTGAAAGGCCGAATGGCCTCCTCCTGCTCCTATCCTCTATGTTTCTGTCCTGAATAAAGAGACTATTTTCGCCACTTACTGATTTCGGTCGTTGTTTGACATGATCCCTTTCATGTATATTGCTGAATTAGATGAATCCAGGTGATTAGAGAGTGTTTTGTCACACCCTTGATTTCTACCTTGTAGATGGTGGATTGGCTTTTAGAAGTCAGGTGGTGAGTTACTCCCTGTGCATTTCCCTTGAGACCACAGTAACTAAATGGCAGGTCCAGATAGATTTCTGGTCCATGGTAATATTGGTATTGATATTAATGTAAAGGGGAGATGGCCACGTTCTCTCATGCAGGCCATGTTTATTGCCTGACATGTGTCGTGTGAATGTTACTACCTGTATATCAGCCTCAACCAGACTGTATTGCCCATATTGGACTGCTTCAGTGGATGTTAATAGGGAAGGTTGTATATAATATACAAACAAGGTCAATAGATTGTAGAAGAGCTCAGAAAAAAGCTGAGTCGACCACATTGTTGTAGGCGTGGACTCGCAGGCCAGACTAGGTAGGTGTTTTAAGTCAATCTGTTCAGACTTGTTGTGAGACATTACTGTTGCAGGTGGATCTTGAACCTGGGCTTTGTGGCCCAGCAGCAGTGAAACTACCACTGCACAACAGCACTCTGACTAGATGAATTGAGGATTGCCAATTTCCTTTCCTTAAAAATGTTAGGTAGCCAGATGGGTTTTTATGACAATTGACAATGGTTATATGGTCATCATTATCTATGATTATGCTATCCACATAGTTGAACAGATTGGGTCTCTCTTTTCTTCAAAAAAGAAAGTTGAAGGGTCACCTGATTTATGTCATTAAAATTATGAATGGTTTTTATAAAGTAGCTACAGAGAAAATGTTTCCATTTGTGCGGAAGCACATAATCAAAGGTCATCAGTATAAGATAATCACCAAGAAATTCAAGATGTGGAGGTGCTGGTGTTTTACTGTGGCAAGGTCAGATATCACATGACAGTAGGTTATAGTCCAAAAGATTTATTTGAAAACACAAGCTTTTGGAGTGTAGCCCCTTTAGGTGAAGTGAGAAAGGAGCACACAGCACACAGAATTTATAAGTAAACGATCAAAGGGTCACACAACCGATGAGGATGTATTGAACAAATCTAAGATTGCTCTTAAATCTTTAATCAGTTAGAAGATTTTAATTGATATGTATATGTAAATCCCCAAATTTCTTTCAAGTCACTGCCTGAAAGAACTAAAGGTGTTATCACTGTAAAGAAGAAGTGACATTTTAGATCTGACAATTCATGTTAATTGAAGGAACCTCTAGTGCAATACTAATGCAGACGTGAAGAGTTTGAGCCCTGTTTCTGTTTTGTATATCCTGTGTAATCCTACATGACATGTTACAGCCGCATATTTGAAAGCACATTGGGAAAAATTGAAAAGAATGCATAGTTAAAGTAAGGTGAAGTGCACTTTTTCTTGTGAATTCACTGTTCGTGTTTTGTACTGCCTTAAATATAAACAGTATTTTGTTTCCTTATGCCACAGGAGGTAATGATTGCTGGTGGGATGGAGAGCATGTCCAATGTTCCATATGTGATGGGCAGGGAAGCACCAGCTTATGGAGGTGTAAAGTTGGAAGACCTGATTGTAAAAGATGGGTTAACAGATGTCTACAATAAAATTCACATGGCAAGTGTTACTCTTTCTGTAAACTTGGTACTTTGCAATTCATTGTGACTATTTATGCATTAGAAACAGAATCAGAATTGAATATCATTTGATATAGAAAATATAAATTGAATACTGTGATCTGAAGCTTGCATTGGTAACTTATACGAAAACATTATTTACTGAATTTACCTCTGTATAAGTTGGCTGGCAGTTGCCACCTTTGTGATTTCTTAGTATGCCACTAGAACTGCAGCTAACTTATAACTTGAGACCTATTTATTTAAAAGCACTTCTTTGCATGGATTTCTAAAAAAGAATTCTTTAGAATGCTGTCTAACTTACGGGCTTAATGCTTTCTTTTGTAAGATTATGGTATTAGTTAAAGGATGTGAAGAGGCTCTTACAGAGCAGAAGCACTAATGGGAGAAGACCAGTTATACAGCTTCGGCAAAAATGAGCTTTTTTAGGTTATAAATTTTATGTAATTATTATTACTACGTACTTGTGGTTAATGGGATCATTTTCCATGAATCTTAAACTTGTCACAGGGTAACTGTGCTGAGAATACTGCTAAGAAGTTTAACATTTCACGTGAAGAACAAGACTCTTATGCAGTTAGTTCCTACACTAAGAGCAAAGCAGCTTGGGATTCAAAGCTGATGGCAAAAGAAGTGGTTTCTGTCAGCGTTCCACAAAGAGGTATTTGTGCAGCCTATCTGCTGTCCTCCTTCAATGGCTTTTATCTTAAAAAATGTATTATTTACTCTTCCTCCTCCTAGACATCTCTCTCCACTCACTGTACCTCTATGCCCTTTACCCATTTTGTGCCCCAAATTCCTATTCTAACACTTTAGCACTCCTTGAAATACTTACTCACCTTTAGCTTTACTCCCCCTTAGATATGAGGATTGTTCTGTGAGGTGAGATACAGGAGAATGGGTCCATATTAGAGTTCAGAAGAATGGTTGCTTTGAAACTTTCATTGTCCTACTTTCTGATGCCTTAAAGCCTTGAAGGGTTATTTCCTCTTGCTGGAGAGTCTGGAGTTAGAAATCAAACTCTCCGGACAAGGGAGTGACCATTTAGGTTTGAGGAAAAATGTCTTTAAGTGCTGCACGTTTTTAGAATTTTTTTCATAGAGAGCTGCTCATGCCCAATTGCTGAGCATATTTTTGTTTACTAAGGGTTATGTGGATAGGATGGTAAAATGGAGTTCTGATAGGAGATTGACATGGTCATCATGAATGATGAAGCAGCCTCCAGGGGAATAGACCTGCCTCCTACTCTAATTCTAATGTTCGTTTAATTGCATTGACATTGTGATCTTGAAATAAACCTAACTGATGGTTTCACCATATGACTTTACCTTATTTTACTAACCCCACCCAAATCTGTAGTGGTGTTAAGCCTTCATCACCAAATCATACTTTGGTCTCCTATTCCTCTGACACTACCTGCTGCTTCAAAATTTCATCTTGTTCAACCCTCTTGCCTTAAAGTCTTTGTTACCATACTGCCCACCCTAAGTAGCAAGCTTCTTATCAAGATATCTTCACTACTTTCCTTCTTTGGTTCCTGCACCAAGAAATGTCTTGGTGATTTAGCCTCTTGCTATTTCCGTTGTGTCAATCGCAGATGAAGCTATGTGATAATTTTTTGTTTCTGCACCCAGATTTCTTTGTCTTCTCCCAACTTGCTATCCTTTAGACTCCTCTGGATTTTAAAAAAATCAAGTTTCCGTCCTTTGGCTCTTTGCGCATCGCCACATTTCTGGAATCGCCAATCTAATCATATCCTTGCTGTTACCTATGAGACCATTTTCAGGTTCAAGCCATTACTCTGTCTTATAATTTGATATGGCCCTTTTGTCCACACCCTTAATTTCAAGAGATACAGATGTGAGTGTCATAGATGGGCATCTAATTTGACCATTCATTGTTTGATCTGTCTGGACCCAAGTACTGTTGGGTTTCACACTCCAACCTAAACTAGTCCCTATTCCAAATTCATCCCAGAATGAGGAGATAATCCCTGGCTTCCTTTTCACTATAAACTGTTGTCTTAACCCATTCTCCCCTTCCTCCCCTATCCTTACTTCCAGCAACAAGTATGAGGAACTTTGTTGCAAAGGTTGAGACCTGTTGTCCACCCCATCTTTGCCACTTCCTGACCTTCCCCTAACTCACAGACAAAAGTTTGCCTAAGGTTCCCCTTTGCCCTAACCCTGAACTCTCACTGTCCTCTAGTTCCCCTCCTATATTCTCTCATGCCCTCTGTAGCTCAGCTCACTATGGGAGCCACCTGGTGCTCTCTCCACCATATTCCCATGAAACTCCTGACTGCCCAACATTCTATTCTGGCACTCATATTAGATATTATTTTAGTTCCCTATCCTCAGGAACTGCTGCTCCCCTCCTACCCATCTCTTCCGCCACCCCCCCCCACCTCCCAAAACACCTCACCTCCCACTTCATATTTGTTGTCATCAAACCTCTCAAAAACAAATACCCTGAGCTCACTATCCCTGTTCGACTGTATCCACCTCTAACAGTAACCATACAGGAGGGTATGGCTCAAGGAAAGAAAATAATAGCTTGTTAGAAAGATATACGTGTAACCATGGGACATATAGACTGGGAAAGTCAAATATGCAGAGTATCCTTGAGGAGTTCATAGAATTTTCAGGATGTTTTCTTAGAGCAGCATGTTCTGGAGCTAACGAGAGCAGGCGATATCGAACTGTTATTTTTAAAATTTAAATCAGTGCAGTTATGAGGGTGTGAAAGCAGTGCTGTCTAAAGTGAATTGGTCAATTTAAGTTAAAAGATAGACCAATAGAGAACATTCAAGAGAATATTTCAAAATGCACACAATAGATATATTCCAATGAATGGGAAAAAATGCAAGGGACAGATCCACCATCTGTGGTTAACTAGAACACAAAGAGAAAGTACATTATTATGCAAAGACCAGGTGGCAGATCAGGAGATCGGCCAGTATATAAAAATCCGCAAAGAGAGCCAAAATAATTAGTAAGGAGGGAAAATTAGAGTTCAGGAGAAAGCTAGCTAGAAAAATAAAAGCAGATTAAGTGTTTCTGTAAACACTTAAGACTCATAGAGCTGTACAGCATGGAAACAGACCCTTTGGTCCAACTCATCCATGCCAACCAGATATCCTAAATTAATCTAGTCCCATTTGCCAGCATTTGGCCCATATCCCTCTTAAACCCTTTTCTATTTATATACCTATCCAGTTACCTTTTAAATGTTGTAATTGTACCAGTCATCATCACTTCCTCTGGCAGCTCATTCCATACACGCATCACCCTCTGCGTAAAAAAAGTTGCCCATTAGGCCCTTTTTTAAATCTTTTCCCTCTCACCTTAAACCTGTGCCCTCTAGTTTTGGACTCCGCTATCCCAGGGAAAAGATGTTGGCTATTCACCCTATCTATGCCCCTCATGACTTTATATACCTCTAAGATCACCCCTCAGCCTCTGATGATCCAGGGAAAATAGGCCCAGCTTATTCAGACTCTCCGTATAGCTTGAACCCTCCAAACCTTCAACATCCTTTTACATCTTTTCTGAACCCTTTCAAGTTTCACAACATTCTGTCTATAACAGGGAACCAGAATTTGAAGGCAGTATTCCAAAAGTGGCCTGACCAATGTCCTATACAGCAGCAACATGACCTCCCAATTCCTATACTCTACCCCCTGACCAATAAAAACAAGCATACCAAATGCCTCGTTCACTAACCTGTCTACCTGCGACTCCACTTTCAAGAAACTGTTAACCTTCACTCCAAGGTGTCTTTGTTCAGCAATACTCGCCAGGACCTTACCACTAAGTGAATAAGACCTGCCCTGATTTGTCTTTCCAAAATGCAGCACCTCATGCTTACCTAAATTAATCTCCACTCTGCCACTCTTCAACCCACCAGCCCATCCGATCAAAGTCCCATTGTACTCTGAGGTACCTTCTTGGCTGTCCACTGCACCATTAATTTTGGTGTCAACTGCAAACTTACTAACCATATCACCTATGTTCACATCCAAGTCATTTATATAAATGATGAAAAGCAGTGGACCCAGCACCGATCTTTGTGGCACACCGCTGCTCACAGACCTGCAGTCTGAAAAGCAGCCCCCCACCACTACCCTCTGCCTCCTACTTTCCAGCCAGTTTTGTATTCAAATGGCTAGTTCTCCCTGCATTCCATGTGATCTCATCTTGCTTACCAGTCTACCATGTGGAACCTTGTCGAAGACCTTACTGAAGTCCATATTGATGACGCCCACCACTCTGCCTTCATCAATCCTCTTTGTTACCTTTTCAAAAACTCCATTAAGTTAGTGAGACACGATTTCTCACGCACAACGACTATCCCTAATCAGTCCATGCCTTTCCAAATACATGTAAATCCTGTCCCTCAGGATTCTTTCCAACAATTTGCCCAACAGTGATAACAGGCTCACTGCTCTATAGTTCCTTGGCTGTTCCTTACCACCTTTCTTAAATAGTAGCACAACGTTAGCCAACCTCCAGTCTTTTGGCACCTCACCTGTGGCTATAGATAATACAAATATCTCAGCAAGGGGCCCAGCAATCACTTCCCTAGCTTCCCACAAAGTTCTAGGGTATGCCTGATCAGGTCCCAGGGATTTATCCACCGTTATGCATTTTAAGACATCCAGCACCAACTCCTCTATAATATGGACATTTTTCAAGATGTTGTTACTTATTTACACAGGTTCTCTAGCTTTCATATCCTTCTCCACAGTAAACACTGATGCAAAATAGTCATTTAGTATCTCCCCCATCTCCAGTTCCACATGCAGGGTGCCTTGCTGTTCTATAAGGGCCCCTGTTCTCTCCCTAGTTACCCTTTTGTTCTTAATATATTTGTAGAACCCCTTTGGGTTCTCCTTAAGCCAGTTTGCCAAAGCTATCTCAAGTCCTGTTTTTGCCCTGTTGATTTCTCTCTTAAGTAAACTTCTACTGCCTTTACACTATTATAGGGATTCATTCAACCTCTGCTGTCTATACTTGACATATGCTTCCTTCTTTTTCTTGACCAAAACCTCAATTTTTCTAGTTATCCAGCATTCCCTACACCTACCAACCACTCAACAAGGAAAAGGGTTTTAAAAAGAAGTGAACATTAGAGACTGGAGGATTGATAATCGAAATGAAGAAATTATAGATGAATTGAACAGATATTTTGCCTCCATCTTCACTATAGCACGCAGAAGTAAGATCCTAGAATCAGCAATAAATCAGGAAATGGAAGGAATAGAGGAACGTGGAAAATTTACAATAATCAGAAAAGTGGTTCTGAGTAAGTTGTTGGAGCTCTGGGCTGTCAATTGCTTGGGTCCTGACAGCCTTTCATCCTAGGATTCTTAAGTGGCTCGTGAAATAGGTTTTAATTTTCCAAAATTCCACTGATTTAAGGACAGTTCCATTTGACTGGAAGATAGCTAAGTGCAACTCCTTTTATTGAAGATGGGAACAAGGTGGAAAGCAGGAAACTACAGGCAAGTTAACTTAACATCTGTCACAAGGAAAAAATTAAAGTCTATTATTAACTAACAAAGTTAGAGCAGGGCACTTGGATAAGTTCAGGGTAATCAGGCAGATTCAGAATGATTTTGTGAAAGGGAAATCTTGTTTGATTTATTTATTGGAGTCTGTTGAAGAGCTGACACATGATGTGGATAAAGGGAAAGTGGCCAAAATATTGGAGTTAGATTTCCAGATTTGCCAAGGTACCACATCATGTGTTATCGCAGAAGATAAAAGCTTATTATGTAGGGAATAGCATCTTGGCATGGATTGAACATTGACTGGTTAGCAGGAAGTTGAGGGTAAGCATAAATGGATATTTTTCAGACTGGCAAGGTGAAACAACCAGTGTGCCACAAGGATCAGTGAAGGGACCTTAACTGCTTACACTTCATATAAATGATTCAGCTGAAGTGACAGACATGGTTGCCAGGTTTGCTGCTGACACAAAGTTTAGAAAATTTGAAAAGATATCGATAGATTAAGTGGGCAAAGATGTGGCAAATGAAGGATAATGTGGGAAAACATGAAATTGTGCATTTTGGTAGGACGAATCCAAAAGCATATTATCTGAGCGTGAGCTGAGGCACAGAGGTACCTGAGTATGCTTGTGCGTGAATTTCAAAAAGTTAATATGTAGGTGCAGTAAGTAATTAGGAAAAGTAATAGAATGTGTTCATTTATCGTAAGACGAATTGAATACAAAAGTTGGGATATCACACTTTGGTCATATAGGACACTAGTGAGACTGAATCTAGACTGCTTTGAACAGTATTGGTCACCTTATTTAAGGAAGGATGTGAATGCATTGGCGGCAGTTCAAAGAGGGTTTACCAAGCTAATAGCTGAAATGTGTGATTTGTCTTATGAGGAAAGTTTGCACTGGCTAGGCTTGTAACCGCTGATCTTTAGATGTATAGGAGGTGACTTGATTGAGATAAGAAAGATTCTGAAGGGTTTTGATAGGCTAGATGTGGAGAGAATATTTCCTTTTATGGGAGAACCTAGAACTAGGGATTCTTTATTTGAAAATTTAAGGGCTGCCCATTTAAAACTAAGGCAAAATGTTTTTTAAGGTACATGAGTCTTTGGATCTCTGCTTCACCACAATTTCAGAAAGACTGCTTGAATATTTTTAAGGCGGAGGTAGGTAGATTCTTGTTAAGAAAAGGAGTGACAGGTTATTGGGGTAGGCAGGAATGCAGATTTGAGGTCGTAGTCCAATCAGCCAAGATCTTATTGAATGACAGAGGAGGCTCGAGGGACTGAATGACCTACTGCTTCTATTTGATATGTTCGTATCTAAAAATATACCTCGCACCATATACCATACCCCAGAACAGAGCACGGGTGACTCAAAAGATGGTACGACATCACAAAGGAAAGTCTTAATGTATACGAATGCAAACATGTTGAAGTGTACAGTAAACTGTAAAAAAGACATTTCAGAAGATGGTGAAGCTTTCCCTATTGTGTATCTTACACATCATGTCCTGAAAACACAGATTGACACACCTGAAGAGTTAACAGTTAAAGTTGAAACAGTAGCTAGTGCCAATATATTGCCACTGTGTATCTTGAAAGACAGGTACCTCAACAAGTGGCACTACATGGTGCAATCTATGAAAGACCGTCCCTTGGCGAATGCAAGTTTATTTGACTTCTTGAAATTATCTCGTAACATTCAACAGTCCAGTAGCTACAGGACTACCACTATACACAGATCATAGTATAATCCTAAATCATGAGATTCAAACCACGTCCACTGTGGAACAGACGAGGTGTGAGTCACTTGACCCATTGGAAGCTGAAGACATTTTTAAGGTAGACAATTAGACTTTTGTCAGAGCCAGTGTGGCTACAAGAGCAGGCAAGAGGGTAGGAATTCTGCAACAAGTTACTCATCTCCTGTTTTCCCCAATACCTGCACACCATGTAAAAGGCACAAGTCAGGAATGTGATGGAATACTCTCCGATCTGTCACTCTGCCATGGACTTTGCCTTCAACAGGGTATAGGTGAGGCAATACATATTCCCACTCCCTTAGCAAAAGAACTAGATGGGTAATGTACAACTGAAGGTTTCAACAGATATTTATTACCATTCCTTCCGAATACATATGTTACATTCACAACGACTTCAGTGCCTGAGCTGTTATTAAGCTATTCAGTTACAAGCAGTAGTACACATTGATCAGCGTGTTATATTTCTAAGTTAAGATGGTGTCCCAGACCTTTATACCATTAGCTCATATGCCATGATATTGTGAAGATGTCATAAGCATGAAGGTGTCTCTGAGAGGTATCCTGCATACTACTTATAAAACGTAACACAGCATCTGCTTTTACATAATTCATAGGCACATGTTATCAGTTTGATCACAATTTGATACTTACACAAACAAATTAAGAACAGAGTTAACAAAAGTTAACAATTCACATTTCAATGTAACACTTTGGAGGTTTTGCAGCTGGTTCTCATCGAGTAATTGTTTCCCAATCTGGAGTGCTATGTGTTATTCTTGTTGCTGTTGCTGCAGGTTGCTGTCATTCAACATTATTGCACAATCATCAGAGTCTTCTTTCTCACTCGGTGCATAATTGGCATGTTGTACATTGGCACGTCTGAGCTGGCTCCAATTCTTTCGCAATATAGCAAAATGATTGATGTATTATGATGTACTGATGTCATATGATCTTATCTGGTTGCATATTTTAGAAACCTTTGCTTGTATCCAAATATTTGTAACACAGTTTCTGACTCCCAGTCCCTGCCAGGTGTGTAGTTGTGGTAATTCTCCACTGCTTGGTAGGCATGTATTTCTTTGATCTCCTTTCTCTTTAAAGAACAATGTTGTGCATCTCCGAAGGTTAGACAAATGGATGCTGGACAAGGGCATTCACAACTGCCTTTTGAGTATAAATTGACCTCTCCATTGGTGTTGCGTGAAAATTCAGCAACACAATGTGCAAGTCTTGTTTTGCTGGTCAACATTTGATGATCGTAGATTTGATAGAACTCACTTTTCATTTTCCTACACCTTTTTAGCAAGGACAGCAGGGTGACATTGTGATATGGGTCTTGAAATGGTTTGCCAGTTGAAAGTGGTCTTTTATCAAATGCTACTTTTTCTGGTATATCAAAAAATGAAAATAGTTGTAATTTCAGCAATGGTTGCACTTGCGTTGCTAAGGCATCAAACATTGGGAAATTTAAATAAATAATCTGACACGAGGATGTAACCTTCCCTGAGTCTGTTGCAGTTTTGTTCAATAAATGGATGGAGCATTGTGTGGATACAGACTCCCTTCTCTGCTGGGCATGAAATGTTTGGCATGCCTCACGTGCATTCATGAGTTATGTATTCTGATTCACTGGCTAGCCTTCATGTGCATTCAAACCCATGTATCTCCAGAATAACATGGACATGGTATTTTGTGTTTTTTGATATTAGGATCAGTTTTCCCTCAAATGATTTGCTGTGACGTACCAGGTTCACTTCTGCATAGCAAAAATGAAAACATGTTCTCAGGAATTTCTTTAATACTGTTACCCATTCCAGGAAGACATTGTTATGAGTCATCAAAAATTTCAATCATGTTAGGCATGACCTCCCTCTGACAAAGTCATTCTGACTATCCCTGATCAAATCTTGCATCTAGAAGTGGAGATTATTTCCTTCAGAATTTTCTCCAGTAGTTTTCCTACCATTGATGCCAGACTCACCAGTCTTAAATTCCATACCACCTTGGTTTATCTCTACCACCCTTGAAAAGTGGAACCACATTAGTTGTCCTCCTGTCCTCTGGCACCTCCCCTGTGGCCAGATGAGGAATTAAGGACTTGGGACAGAGCCCCTGTAATTTCCTTCATCTCCCACAGCAATCTGGGACACATCTCACTGGGACCTGAGGATTTGTCCACTTCTAAGCTTGTGAAACCTCCTCACTCCGTGACAAACTGGTCAAGGATCTCATAGTTTTTCTTTTCCTGAGCTCTGTACTTAAACATCCTCTTTCTCCAAAGTAAAGTTCCCTACCAATGACCTTCAGCTGCAGGAATAGGTTACCCCTTTGATCCATAAAAGACCCCACTCATTCCCTATTTATCCTATTTCCTTGGATATATTTACAGAATATCTTGATTCTCCCTCATCTTACTCACCAGTGTTTTTACATTCTCCCTCTTTGCTCTCCTAATTGCTTTCTTAAGATCCCCTCTGCACTTATACTCTGCTAGGGCCTTCATTGATTTGCTCCCTTTGTACCTGTAAAAAAGCTTCTCTTTTTCTTACCTAGTCCTGAATATTCCTACACATTCATGGTTCTCTGGGCTTGTTGCTCCTAGATTTCACTCTGAAGACAACATGTTGACTCTGTACTCTTTCCAATTCTATTCTGAACGACTGCATTGTCCTACTCCTAGTCAACTTAGTCCAAGTCCTGCCTTATTTTAACAAAATCTGCCTTCCCCAATCCTTTACTGCAGACTATCCTTTTTCATAATGACCTTAAAACATAGTGTTGTAGTCATTATCACAACTAAAAAATATATGGTGTTATGGTCAGAGGGATGTTGTCAAAATTCTATTTGGTGATTCTTTTTTTTCTGTCCCTTGAGTTAGGTAAACCAGATCTAGTAATTACTGAGGATGAAGAGTACAAACGTGTAGACTTCAGTAAAGTTCCAAAAGTCAAACCAGTCTTCCAGAAAGAAAATGGTAAATGTATAAGCTCAAATAGTTACAGTATGTGTGTGGATAAAAATAAACTATTCTTTAAATTTTTTCTTGTCTTTAAAAATGTATTGTCAATTGTGGAAACTTTAAGACATTTTGATTATCTTGCATAAGAATGTGAACCTCAATTTTGAACACTTTCAGAAAAGAATTGTGGTTAGCCCACATTCTTGCAAACAATTCAAATGATTAATATATTTATCTAACTTCTGTTTGTTTAATCTTGTCTATAAAATGGCAGGTGTTTGTTTGCATACATCTTTATATTTTAATTTGTCTGCAACATGCTTTCAGATCTTTAAAGTAAGTTCCTGTTAAAAGCCTGATGATAAAGCACCAAACAAATGCAAAGTTTTTAACTTTGAATTTCTAAGTGTAAATTTTAGCAAAATTTAAAATATGAAGTCATTGGATTTCAAGCATTCAATGTTGATACAAATGATAAATCTCATCTGTAAACTACTGTACCATTTGAGCCAGCTCTTGAATTAATACCTTGTACCTATTGTTACCACTCAAATTCTGGATAGTTATTTTCCACTGCAACATCATCTCTGCTTTTCAAAAAAAAAAGTTTTTTATATTGTTGTTCATGTGTGCACAAATTGATTGTTCAGTTTCCAAATTACAAGTGTCTGCACTGCAGAAGTACTTAAATGGCTGGAAAACATTTTGTGACGTTGGATGTGAAAAGTATTTTTTGCATTTTTGTGCGTTATCAACACCTCTAGGAAACAAAATGGTAATTTGTTTGATCCCTTTTCTGACATGATAAATTGTTTTATTGATTTCTTCCAATTTTATGGACATGCTAAGTGGGAATTGGAAATATAAAGAAACTAAAAATCATGGATTCAACATGCATTCTGAGACAAAAGAGGTTGATAAAGCATTATCTTCTAGGGATCCTTTAAAGAGAATTCTACCAAATATTATATAATATACTCATTTTATTGAAAACCTCTGTGCTCAATCTGAGACATAACGTCTGTGCAATGCATTTAAAAAAGCGTTTAAAGAATAATGCTAAAATACAAAGTTCTGTGCCATTTAAATTCCATATTGGTTGAATTTATTTTTCAGGTACAATTACAGCTGCCAACGCAAGTACCTTAAATGATGGAGCAGCTGCTTTGGTACTAATGACTGCAGAGGCAGCTAAAAGATTAAACGTTACACCAATGGCCAGGATTCTAGGTATGTGACAAGTACTTTTTTGTTTCCATCAACTAAGTGGAGGTGTAAGATAAAAATCTTACACTTCAGTCCAAAAGTCATGAGAAAATGATGACTGTTTCCCATCTCAATCTGTGAAAGCTGCCCAACTTGGGAAGTTTTCATCAAGTGAAACTTGACTGTAAATATTGTTTATGTATGAGCACCACAGAAAAGTGCTTCAGTTAATGAGCGCGTTCAGGGCAGCCATATTTAATTTGAAGTATCTATATATGTATTTTTCTTGTTTGTGAAAATGATGTTTACAAGAAAATGTTTATTCATTGTATGAAAATATTGAATTTTTTAAACAATAGATTGTTATGGTTAAATTTGCATTATTTGAAAATGAAAATGTTTAAAAACATAGGATGTTGGGATTGTTTAGAACACTAACGACAGAAGTGTGAAGTGATTAATTTTGGTAGGAATAACAACTGAGAGACAATACAGAATAAAAGGTACAATTCTAAAGGAAGTGCAGAAACAGAAGAACTTGGACAGAAGACTTAACAGAAGAACTGTTTAAATCATTGAAGGTGGAGGTCTAGTTGACAGTGGTTTGTAAACTGGCCTTTATCAATACAGTCATAGCATACAAAAACAAGGCAGTAATGTTAATTAAGCATCTTGTTCTTGGTCCTTCTACCAATGGAACAATTTTACCCTATCTACTCTGTTCAGCACCCTCAGAATTTGTATCACAATCTTTTTGCATTTTTTTCTCACGCCACATTCTTCCTAATGTGTAGCACCCAGAACTTGACAGCTTCCATTTGCTAAGATGGTTAAGAATGACAGCTTGCCATGTAAGGAAATGTTTCGGAAACCCAACATGGCACCATTTATTTCAATTTGTTGGAAGCCATCATCGAGAGAGGCTGTGTATAATGAAATATTTAGAAATCTGTATTTTTGAAGACTTTTAGGAATGGAGAACGGAAATGGTTCTACTCTCGTTGGGGCATGAGGAAAGATGCTGGTCTGGTATTTTAACTTGGCTGTGCTTCCCTTTTCAGCTAATTTCCTCAGTCAATCAGTCTACTGAAAAACATTGAGGAAATTCACATGCATTGCAAGTTGCTGATCTTTTAGTCTTAGTTAAACAAACGGTGTACAGGACTGCATTGACTTGACTGGCTCCAGATTGAAATCATCATAATGAATTTCCACAACTGAGTCCATTTCTGGGCCTTCCAGTTGAGCTTCTTAAAATTAAGCTTTTGTTCTTTAATAAATAAAGCACCCAAAGCTGATAAACACATTTTTGAAAGCTTTTACATTTATATTTACTTTAGTATAAACCAAAGAAACCATTAAATGGTTCTGTATAATTTTTAGAAAGACTTTCTAATTTACAATCTAGTTACTCTGAGATGGTGGACCATCTTGAAAGAAGATTTAATTTTTGTGATAAACCAATTTCAGCTGTGTTTTTAAATGGCATCAAGTTGGGACTTAAATTTATTGGCTTTCTTTAAAACTGAAAACAAGTGTTCCAAAATTGTCCTAATACACTGGTTCACAGGAGATCTTTGGTTGGCAATCTCTAAATAGATTGGAGTGGAAGCTTGAGCAAATTGCTTCTGAAAACTAGCGTGATTTTAAGTACAGTTTATACCTGGATTGTTGGTTCTAAAGTTGTAACACTAGCCCAGGAACTTTCAACTAAGAAATGTGCTTAACCTAATGAGAGAAGATTACGAAGATTAACAAAATTATGTTAAAATTGCTTAAAGATCAAGTTGTTTCCTTGAATTATCAATATTCTTTCAGCTGATCTGAAATTAGTTATTACGTATTTTCTTAGTTTTGTAAAACTTGTTTATTTTCTGACCAGCTTTTGGAGATGCTGCAGTGGATCCAATTGATTTTCCAATTGCTCCTGCTTTTGCTATACCAGAGGTAAATATTCATAATATTGATACCATTGATGAAGTCTTTTAGTTGATTGTTGAAGCATCCAGAAAGCATTTTAAAAACAAAAGTTGGATTGTATGTAACTGTGCTAAAAGTATTAGGGACAGCATTCGATCCAAAGAGACAAAAAAAATTGCCAGAAAAAGCAACAAGCCAGAGGACTGGAAATGTTATAGAGTTCAGGGAAAGAAGACAAAAAAACTTTCAAGAAGGAAAAATAGGTTGAGAGAGTAAAATTGCGGGGACATCGAAACTGACCATAAAAGCTTCTGTAAATATGAAGAGAAAAAGATCAGTCAAGACAAATGTAGGTCTCATGTCAGAAGCTGAGAAAATTATAATGGGGAACAAAGAAATTAATACATACTTGGTTCTGTCTTCACAAAAGAGAGCATAGATAACCACCCAGAAATGTTAAGGAACCAAGGGTCTATTGAAAGATTAAAGGCAATCAATATTAGTAAGAAAATGGTGCTGGGGAAACTAATGGCTTAAAAGCTGACAAATCACCAGGGCCTGACAATCCCAAAGTACCAAAGGAATGGCCCTGGAAATATTGGATGCATTGGTGGTCATCATCCAAAATTCTCTAGACTCCGGATCAGTTCCTGTAGATTAGATGGTAGCAAACGTAACCACACAGTTTAGAAAGAGAAGAAGAGAAAAAAAGAATTACAGACCTGTTAGCCTGACACCGGTAGTTGGAAAATGCTAGAGTTTAGTATAAAAGATTTGAAAACAGAACACTTGGAAAGCATTAGCTGGATTGGGAAAAGCCATCATGAATATATGAAGGGCAGATTATGGTTAACGAATCTACTGAAGTTTTTAAGAGTATTTAACAAGTAAAATGGATAAGAGAACCAGTGAATGTGGTATATTTGGATTTTCAGAATGCTTTTAATAAGATCCCTCATAGTGGCCAAGTTAAAACACATGGGACAGGGGGTAATATATTGCCATGGATTGAGAATTGGTTGATTAGGATTCATGATGTGGTGCAGTGTGATTTCTGACCAGATAGGATTCAGAGAGAGGGGATCTTTGGGTTTTTTCCTCAACCTACTAGTCACTGCTTAGTGCTATCACAAGGATCAGTGCTTGGGACCCAGATGTTCATAATATCTATAAATACCTGGGTGAGGGAATCAAATGTAACATTTCCAAGTTTGCTGCTGATACAAAACTAACCAGATTTATGAGTGGAGATGGACGCAAGGAGGCTTCAAGCTAATTTAGACAAGTCGAGTGAATGAGCCAACACATTCCAGATGCAATACGTGGCTAAATTTGAAGTTATACACTTTACCGTAAAAAGCAGAAAGAAATATAATTTAAATGGTGATGTATTGGGAAGTGTAGATATACAACGGGATCTGGGTGTCCATGTACACCGGTTAATGAAAGTAGGCAGGTGCAGTGAGAAACTAGGACAGCAGATGTTATATTGGCTTTTGTTGCAAGAGGATTTGCGTTCAGAAAAAAAAAAGTCTTATTGCTGTTGTACTGGGCCTTGATTAGACCACACCTGGAGTATTTTGTGCTGATTTGGTCTCCCTACCTGAAAAGAGGATCTACTTGCCATAAAAAGAGTGCAATAGAGATTGACTAGGCTAGTAATGGGAATAACTGGACGGCTGTATAAGAGAACATTTGTTCAGCTGGGCCTTTATTCACACGAGTTTGGAAGAATGAGAGGGGATCTGCAAAAAATAAAATTCCAAGAGCTGGACAGGAGAGAAAGCGTGAAAATGCCATTAAGTTGGAGGATCGGCCATAATCATATTGAATGGCCTACACTTGATTCCACTTGCTGTGCTTCTGTAAGTTGAATGTAAAATGTCAAATATAGCAGTGGGTGGTCATCATTTTAAAATATGTAAAAAGAAAAAAAAACTCCAGTAATTTGAATCTTTTGGAAAAAACCTTTAGCTACAATTAAAGGGATTTAAATCCCATCAATGCAAAGAGTTGGATTGGTTTGGTTATTTTTGGTTTCATAATCATCTCCCCCATAACATATTTTCTTCTTCACCCACTAAATTGAATATTTTGCATTGTTCAACAAAAAAATCTGATAACCGTCTGTCCAAACCTTGATAACAAGACCACACAAAACATCAAGACATCTAGCAGACCTATGGGACCTGCAGTGTACTGGTTCATCAAATATTCTGGTTGGATTAAGGGGTCCACAATCAATATACAAACATCGTAATAGAAACATAATATGGAGGGTATACACATCACTGTTATACTTTATTTATAGCATAAATCACTTAAATAATAAATTAATAAAACTTGCCAGCAGACAGCCTTGTCACTCACATCCTCAAATGACTACTCAGACAAAGTGGTGATAATGATAATACAGTAAATGTCTGGTAATGTGTATGTAATTGTGTCAGTTTGTTGAGAGTGCTGGTTCATTAGATGCAGGTTAAAGCTTAGGCTTTAATTTTATTCCATTCTCCATAACAGGCTGGTCTGTGAATCTTGTCATCTCATGTCCTGCAGTTTTCACTGAAACCGTTTTTGAATCTTTTCACTACACAGTTCAGTCGCTGGGCATATTAAAATTTCATCCATGTTACCTGTTTAGCATAATTGGTACTCTCGTTTTTGTCACTGGAAACTATGGTAATTTTGACTTGGATGTCTTGGCTTGGGTTTTGAACAATTGAGGTCTTCTGTCATAATAGTAGGTATTACACATTCAAGTTCCTCTCCAAGCCATACATCATCCTGATTTGGAATTATAATCACAATGCCTCTGCTGGTGGCTCAGTGGTTAGCACTGCTGCCTCACAGAAGCAGGCGCCCGGGTTCGATTCCACCCCCCGGCGACTGTCTATGTGGAGTTTGCATATTCTCCCTGTGTCTGTGTGGGTTTCCTCTGGGTGTTCAGGTTTCCTCCCACAGTCCAAAGATGTGCAGGTTAGGTGGATTGGCCATGCTAAATTGCCTGTAGTGTTCAGGGATGTGTAGCTTAGGTGGGTTATGCGGGGATGGGTCTGGGTGGGCTGCTCTGAGGGTTGCTGTGGACTTGGGCCGAAGGGCCTGTTTCCAAACTGTAGGGATTCTATGATTCTACTGGAACTCCCTTCTTAACATGACTATGGGTGATACAGCAGTTCAGGAAGGTTACTACATCACCTTCTCCAGGGCAGATAGAGATTGGCAATAAATGCTTGCCTCATCAGCAATGCCCAAATCCCTTCGGAAAGTTGCAAAAGTGGGGGTGTTGACAATGTAGATGTAGAAAGGATGTTTCCTTATGTGGGGCAATCTAGAATGAGAAGTCACAGTTTTTAGGATAAGGGGTAGTGGATTTAAAACAGATGAGAAGTTACTTCTCTCAAAGGATTGTGAATTTGGAATTCACTACTTCGGTATGTTGGTGCTAGGACATTGAGTAAATTTGAGGAGGAGATAGATGGTTGTTTATTTAGTAATGGGTTGAAGGGTGATGGAGAGCAGGCTGGAAAGTGCAGCTGAAGCTGAGATTAGATCATCCATGATTGTTTCAAATGTCAGAGCAGGCTCAAGGGGCTGAATTGCCTATTCTTACAGCCCTCTGGTCCCCTGGGAATGTGACAACTTATTACCTCACTTACGTGATACGTGCACATTTTGGGACAATTTTCAGTGTAAAGAGCAGGGAAAAATGGGAATTTAAACCACAAGAAAATAATTATTTCTGATAGAAGCTAATATTTTCTTACTAAATCTAAAGTTATTGGGGAAATTAATCATTCAACTGTATCAATTCAAGAAGACTCACTGTCTTCTCAGGGTATAACGAAAGAGTAAACAATAAGTACATCTCAAAAATAAAAATTGTTCCTTTCCTTAGCATTAAGGATTTAACATTTTTTAACATTCTACTCCTGGATTAAAAAAAATTTATTTGAGCAACTCCGGTCAGTGACATTTTGTTTTGTTCTCTATTTATAAGACATTAAACTTATTGATACAAAGTGCTGGAGATGCTAAGCAAATCTAGCAGCATTGATGAGAGGGGAACAGTTGATGTTGAGTCCAATATGCCATCAGAACTGCTTCATACTTCATTTCAAAGAGTCTCACTGCGCTTGAAATTTTAACTCTGCTTCTTTCTTTACAGAAACCTCCAGCCCTGCTGAGTTTCTTAAGTGCTCAGTGTTTTTTATTTCAGCTTTCCCATGCGTGCAGTTTTTTTGCTTTTGTTCAAACCTACTCATTTGCTTCAACATGAATTATCTGGTCTTCATTTTCCTTTTCAATTTACCTAGGACTGTGCATAGAAATTAATGTAATCTCACCTGGTTGAAAAAAATTAAACTGAATTTATATGCAATTAATGTTTTCTGTATTTGTCTTAAAACAGCTCCTTAAAACAACTGGCATGAAAAAAGAAGATATTACAATGTGGGAGATTAATGAAGCATTTAGCGTTGTTGTTCTGGCTAACATTAAAATGTTGGAGGTTGACCCTCAAAAAGTTAACATCAACGGTGGAGCAGTGTCTCTGGGTCATCCCATTGGGTAAGTAGAAATCCCAAAACTGGAGAACTGTTGGTTTATTATTACCAAATTTGCTTCTTCAGAGCTATCTCTGGGGTACCGGTTCCAAAAACCTAGATGATGAATTTAATCATTCAACCCAGGAGACCTTTCAGAAACTCCTGATCCTATTATTATAGTCATTATATGTAACGTAGTGTCAAGTCACATTGAAATGTTTAAACAGTGGTACAAATGAATCCTTAAATGGTGTAGGTAAAAATGCACCTTGAGCATTACTAGATCTCCCGCAGGGGCATTAAAGTCTGATGTTTATTCTCTCTGCTTGGTGTGATAGCTCTGCCTTGGAGTTTTACTGCATCTTAGCACTGGAGGATATTTTCTTGAGCTTAATTTTTGCCTGGAAGTGTGTCTTCTGTATCGTGTCCAACTCCTTTTGAGGACACAATTCATGTTTTTAAAAAAGTCTCACCCTCAAAACAACCCTGTTGATTTACCTCTATTTCTGAAGGGAACATTGATCAGTAGTTTGTGTGGAAAATGTCTTAGATTCCATAATCTTCACTTGCGTCTCGCCAGGTATTTTTGTTGTAGAAAGCTAATCAGAATCAAGGAGGGAAACTTTTCTAAGCTTGCTTGAGGTGCTTTCCTTTGAATTTGTGTCCTTTGACAGATGTTCCATCTTTTCATTCTGTTCGAACTTCATGAATAATGAAAGTTCAAAGATAAATGAAAATACTTTTGCATTTAAACTTGCAACAGTTTGTTCATAATCTCTTCTTTTAATTTTAGAATGTCTGGGACAAGAATTGTTTGTCATATGGCTTACAATCTAAAGCCTGGAGAATATGGAGTGGCTGGAATCTGTAATGGAGGTGGTGGTGCTTCTTCAATACTAATTCAGCGTTTGTAAAATAATCAGATTCTGTATAACTCAAGGGTTAAGCTGCTAAATCTTACTGAACAACAGTGTGTGTAACAACTTTCTGTAATCACTTGAATGAATACTAGTAGATTCTTTTGTCACAATCAGTTTCTGGTAGCAGGTATTACATCTGCAGTACTTTAAATTGGTAAAGGGTGAAACATGCCTTTTGTGAACTTTAACTTTGTACTTCAACTGTATTCTGCTAAGTACAATGTTTGTTTTGTTTAAAAATTAACTGTCCAAATTTGAAATCACTGGCCCCCTGACCAAAGTGAACTATACAAGACTTATATTTTAAATTGTTAGCTGCATATGAAGAGTGGATTTTTCAATGGATTTGTACTTGTTAAATACATGCTCATCCTGAAGAAAAGCAGTGGGCCTAATTGTAAAGTTTGCCTTGAATAGTAACAGATAAGAGGTATACCAATAATACTGTCATCTATTGTGGAATCCATGTTTACTGCAAATAAAGTATTTGCAAAAATTTCTGAATTACTTAAAATATAGGAAGAAGATTGTGAGAAGGATAAGAGATTCCTCATCACTTGCGGAAAATTCTTTCCATTGTTTATTGCAAACTTGTCTTGAGGGCTGTTTGCCATTTGATTGTTTTTAAATTAAGACGAGCTGTACTAGATAAATTGGGCTATATTTTCCAATTTTAATGTGATTTTTCTTATCTAAAATTAATAGTGCCACCTCCAGTTCCTTTAGTAATGCCTTTGACTTCTGTTGAGAATCTAAAGAGTTAGGGGTGGGTGTGTGTGTGTGTGTCAGAGAAGGTACACACTCCATATCCTTAAGTTCCATTTAAAGTTCTGCCTTTAATGAATAGAGACTGCTCAATAGTGGTGTTCCCTTGAACACATTTATTAAAGCACAGGTTGAAGTTTTACAGTATTTACAAATTAACTGAGTATTAATTATAACTTGAAATATACAGTTTCAAAAGCATTTCAATCATAATCTAGCCATCACTCACTTTCTACAAGATTTGCTTTCAATTGTGCCAGGTAAAGATGTTTGCTCAGTAAATTTCAACACTAAGTGCTGTTATGAGGGCATTGTAGTTTATTTAAGTTGTGTTAATACCAGGAATCAGTTATTGTATAAAATGAACTGACAGCAGAATGCAAGAACGGTTTGGTTCATGAAATTGAAGCCAGTAAATTCTGCGTGATCATTCATCGTATTGCAGTGAACTTAAAAATTTATCTACATCCATTTCAACAGGAAAAGAGTCCAGATGTTTCTTTCGCTTGTGTTTCTGTAAGATAAAACATTTTATTTTGAAGCTAGAAAAGATTGAAATTAAAAATGAATGTCTGCAATATGGCTTATGAAGCTTAAAAACAAGCTAAATAACTGAGCAACTATGTTAGGCAATAACAATTCATTACACTGAAATGAGCAAAGTTTTGTTCAACCAACTTTTACGCTGATAAACAAATCAATCACATTATATACTTGAAGTTAACGTTATAACTTTTAAAAAATATTTAACCAGTAAAACTAAAGTTGTCCTCTGACTCTCACAACCACCAACTTCGAGATTGTGCCAAACCTTCTGCATTCTTTTGGGTACTAACTGTACCCTTTGTTTCAGCAACTCAAATTTGTCACTTAATACTTTATCTTGTGATTTTCCACATCTCTCCCATTACTTAATTTCCTCTTCTGTTTGGTAACCAAGTGCTTGATGGAATTGCAGAAAATGACTGGCATTTCTCCTTATCTCTCCATGTATTGAACAGATAATTAACTCTTCCTTGGTAATCACAACTTCATCGAAATGCAGAGATAATAGGAACTGCAGATGCTGGAGAATCTGTGATAACAAAGGTGTAGAGCGAGATGAACACAGCAGGCCAAGCAGCATCAGAGGAGCAGGAAAGCTGCCGTTTTGGCTCTAGACTTTTCAGAAAAGGGGGAAGGCAGATAGAAGACGGATAAAAGGTCAAAGAGGCAGGGGTGGAGTTTGGGTGGGTAGAAAAGGAGAGATAGACGACATGTCTATCCTCCCTGGACTGACCTGAGGAGGGGGAGGGGGAGTTGAAATGGTTCGTATATGTACACCTACGCTCAGTTCGCAACAAACAGCTGTATCTCCCTGTCACGAACCATTTCAACTCCCCCTCCTCAGACGATATGTCCATCCTGGGCCTCTTGTAGTGCCACAACGATGCTACCCGAAGGTTGCAGGAACAGCACCTCATTTTGCTTGGGAACCCTGCAGCCCAATAGTGTCAGTGTGGACTTCACAAGCTTCAAAATCTCCCCTCCCCCGACCACATCCCAAAACTAGCCCAGCTTGTCCCTGCCTCCCTAACCCGTCCTTCCTCCCGCCTCAAGCCCCACCCCCATCTACCTCCCAGCCTCATCCCATCCCCCCCCGGACTGACCTATCCCCCCCACTAACTCCACACCTACACTCACCTTTACTGGCTCCACCCCCATCTCTTCACCTATCTGCTCTTCTTCTCTCCCCCCAACCCATTTATTTCAGAATCCCCTTCCCCTCCCCCCATTGCTGAAGGGTCTAGACCTGAAACGTCAGCTTTCCTGCTCCTCTGATGCTGCTTGGCCTGCTCTGTTTATCCAGTCTACATCTTGTTATCTTCAATGAAATGCACTTTTTTTGTCTTGAACTTTGACTAGCTTGTATCCACATAGTAAGGGCGGAGTTTATTGTACTTTCTAGTAAAACTTTTGACTTAATTTGTTTGGGGTTTTCATAGGTGGTGTTCCCTTGGCCTAGGTTTAGCTACTCAAACACAAACATTCCAATCAATTAGCAGGACTTGGATATAACCCTAGAGTGATTAACAAAAGTTTCATAATTTGTGATTTTTGTTTGTTACGTTTTTCAGGGTTTGAAGATCTTCAAATGCAGGGACTAACCTGCATTGCTGAAACTCTATTTGAAACTCCTCTTAAATATCCTCTTGCCTTATTGTTTTTCTAAGAACAATCCTAAACAACCTTGACACTACACAATTATTGTATCATTTGGACTTGGTGATATGTAATGAAGTAGGTTTCACAGAATCACATTAGTTATGGCACCAGAGGCCATTCATCTCATCATTCCTGTATCAGTTCTGTTACCAATCTCCTTCCTTTTCCATATCTATCTAAATAATCATTCAATGCCCTTTTAATTCAGGCATTCAATTCTCCTCCACCACATTTCTAGGCAGTGCATTCAATAACTCAACATGTAGATAAGGTTTTTTTTCTTAGATCACCCTTGCTTCATTTGTACATCACTTTAATAAAACGATGTCAGAGTAAAAGAACCCCCAAGAAAACAGTGACCAACTCAAGGTATAATTTAGCAGTTTGAGAGGGAGGAATCAATTGTGCTAAACTTAAATAAGGGTAATTACAAAGGAATGAAGTAACAGCTAGCTGTAGTGGACTCGGAAAGGAGTTTAACAGTAGCGACAGTAAGGAACAAAGGGGGACATTTAAGAAAACATGTTATGGCTCACAACAAAGATATATACGAGTGAGGAAGAAGGATTTTAGGAAGGGGTAACCAGTCATAGGCAACCAAAGACATTAAGAACATCAAACTGGAGAAAAAAAAACTGTACAATGTGGCAAAGATTAGTGGTAAGCCAGAGGATTGGGAAAGTTTTCAATAAAACAAAAAAAAAAGGAAGGACATAATTTTGAGGACAAAGTTGTATGTAATACCAATACGGACAGCAACAGCTTCTTTAAATATATAAAAAGTAAGAGAGCCAAAGTGAACATAGGCCCCTTAGAGGAAAAAAAAGCACAGAAAATAATATTGGGAACTAGGAAATGGCCAAGGCGTTGAATAAATACTTTGCATCAGTCTTCACAGTAAAACCACCAACAGTATTCCAAAATTACTACATAATTAAGGGGCAAAAGGAGAACAGTAAATAAGTAAACTTATAACTAAGAAAAAAGTGCTAGGGAAACTCAAAGGGCTAAAGACAAGTCCCTAGACATGGTGAGATACATCCTTTAATACCCTAGAATGCAACTCCAGAGACAGTGGATGCCCTGCTAGTAATACTCCAAGAATCCTTAGATTCTCTGAAAAGCCCCACAGGATTGGTAAACTGCCAAATGCAACACTTATTTACAAATGGAGCATACAAACAAGGAATAAGCATAGGCCTTTTGGCCCTTTGAGCCTACTCCATCATTCAATAAAGTCATGGGTGATCCGTTTTTAACGTCAACTCTATACTCCAGTACGTCCCCAAAAATCTTTCGTGCCCTTGATAATCAAGAATCTACCTCCATCTTAAAAATAATTGAAGATCTGAACCCACTATCTTTTGAGAAAGGGAATTCCAAAGACACTCAACCCTCAGGAAAAAATTGTTTCATTTGTTTTACAAAAGACAACAAGAACAGTAAGTCTATGCCAATTAGCTTAACATCATTATTGGTAAAAAGTTAAGAGTGTTATAAAGGAGGTAACAGGCCATTTAGAAATACATAATATGGTCAAAGAGAGTCAGCATTGTTTCACTAAGGGGAAAATAATGCCTGAAAAATTTACTAGAATTGAGGAATTAAAACACAGGATAAATAAAAGGGAGAAGCAGTGGAGGTAATATATTTCTGTTTTCAGAAGGCTACATGATAAGACAAGACCTCATGGTGTTGGAAGTATATTAGCATAGATGGAAGATTGGTAAACTAACAGAAGACAGTTGGGGTAAGTGGGGCACTAAGGTTTTGGAGTAGATCTGTAGCTCGGGTTGTGGGTGTTGAGGTTGGTTGGCTCGCCGAGCTGGTTTGTTGTTCTGCAGACGTTTCATTACTCTGCTTGGTAACATCCTCAGTGCAGCCTCTGATGAAGCGTCGGTGTGTTTTCCCATCTGGCTTTTAAACTCTGGGGTCCGTTGCGATGGATTGCCTCACTTCCGGGTTTCCTCCGTAGTGGAATGTATACGGGGTCGAGTTGAATGTGTTTATTAATAGCCTGCTTTGTGGAGTGCCATGCTTCGAGGAATTCTCGTGCTTGTCTCTCCCTAGCCTGTCCCAGGATCTTGGTGTTGTCCCAGTCGAAGTCGTGGTTCTCCTTGTCCATGTGGATCGAGATGAGGGAGTATTGGTCGTGTCTTTTTGTAGCCAGTTGGTGTTCATGTACTCTTGTTGTTAGTTTCCTTCCTGTTTGTCCGATGTAGTGTTTCTCGCAGTCTCTGCAGGGGATCTTGTAGATGACGTTGGTCCTGTCCATGGCGGGGAGTGGGTCTTTAGTTTGGGTGAGCACTTGTCGTAGGGTTGATGTGGGTTTGTGTGCCACTTTGATGCCCAGCGGTCGTAGAAGTCTTGTGGTGAGTTCTGACGTGTTCCTGATGGAGGGTAGTGTAATGAGTGTGTCGGGGCGTGTAGAATCTTTCTGATGCTGTTCCTGTAGGCATCTCCTGACCCAGTTCTTTGGATATCCATTATCCTTGAACACTTGGAAGAGGTATTCCTTCTCCTCTTGGCGTAGTTCCATGTTGCTGCAGTGTGTTGTTGCCCTTTTAAATAGTGTGTGGCACGAGAGTGGCACACAAACCCACATCAACCCTACGACAAGTGCTCACCCAAACTAAAGACCCACTCCCCGCCATGGACAGGACCAATGTCATCTACAAGATCCCCTGCAGACTGCGGGAAACACTACATCGGACAAACAGGAAGGAAACGAACAACAAGAGTACATGAACACCAACTGGCTACAAAAAGACACGACCAATACTCACTCATCTCAATCCACATGGACAGGAGAACCACGACTTTGACTGGGACAACACCAAGATCCTGGGACAGGCTAGGCAGAGACAAGCACGAGAATTCCTGGAAGCATGGCACTCCACGAAGCAGGCTATTAATAACCACATTGAACTCGACCCCGTATACATTCCACTACGGAGGAAACCCGGAAGTGAGGCAATCCATCGCAACGGACCCCAGAGTTTAAAAGCCAGGCGGGAAAACACACCGATGCTTCATCAGAGGCTGCACTGAGGATGTTACCAAGCACGGTAACGAAACATCTGCGGAACAAACCAGCTTGGTGAGCCAACCAACCTCAACAGTAGGTGGGGCATTTTCAGGATGGAATGCCAGAGATGGGGCAACAAACATTTACGCTATATATACCTTGGATGAGGAAAGTAAGTATACTATAGACAAGTTTGCAGATGACAAAAAAAAGGTTGGAAGGCAAGTGCTAAGAATGACAGTGTCTACAGAGGGATTAAGCGAGTGAGCAAAAACTTGGTAGATGGAATATAGTATGGGATAATGTGATGTTCTGCACTTTAGGAAGAAGAATATGGGAGTATTTAAATGGAGAAAGACTGGAGAAATACACAGAACAGAGGGATTTGGGAGTCCTTGTCCATGAATTACATAAAGCCAGCATCTAAGTTTAGTTGGTAATGGAAAGGCAAGTAGAATGTTGGCCCTTTCTTCTCCAATCCCTTTGAAATAAAGGAGGGAGGTTTTAGTAAAACTGTACAAACCACTAGTCAGCCTGCAGCTGGAATACTGCAATCAGTTTTGGGACTCATATCTAAGGCAGTCTAGAGATATTTCACCAGGCTGATACCAGGTCTGGAGGGACTGTCTTATGAGAAGAGGTAGAGTAGATTGGAGCCTATAGTCATTGCCATTTAGACGAATGACAGGCAACCCTTATTGAAGCAGCCAAGATTCTTGACTGAGTGGACAGGGTACATGCAAAGATTGTTTTCCCTTGTAGGGTCTTCAGATTAAGGGGTTGCCCTTTTAATACAGAGAAGGAAGAATTTATCTCTCAAAGGGTAGTGCATCTAGAATCTCTTAGTAGGCTGAGTCACTAAGTATATTCAGGGCTGGAAGATTTTTAATCAGTAAGGGAATCAAATGTTATAGGGAAAAGGCAAGCAAGTGGAGCTGATCGAATGGCCTACTTCTGCTCCTAAATCTTCAGATCATATTCTTAGAACCATTCTACTTTCCAGTCTATAAGTTATTCAAGTGCAGTGGCAATAATAATAAACTGGAATAAAATTTGACATTTATTTAGCATAACATTCAGACACTACTTTGGTTTATATACCCTGGGCCCCCTAATTACACTGTTGATTATTGTGTTACTCCGCAAAGAAAATGGTCAAGCTCATCACCCAGCCTTTTTCATGGAGTTTTTAAAACAGCACAGAAAAAGGCCCTTTGGCCCATTAGGTCCACACTAAGCATCTATCTATTCTAATCCCATTTTCCAGCACTAGGCCTTGTATGCGCTACTGCACTTCAACTGCTCATCTAAAGAGTTCTTAATGTTTTGAGGGCTCCTACCTCTACCAACCTTTTCAGCAGTGAGTTCCTGATACCCACCCACTCTGGGGAAAGAAACAACTTGCCCTTAAATTGCTTTTAGGCTTCCTCTTCCTCATCTTAAAAACTGTGCCTCCTGGTTATTGATTCCTCCAAGGGGAACTCTTTCTCCCCATCTATGCCCCTCATAACTTGTTTCGGCTAGAGTATGTCCATCATACTACTGTAATGAGTTCTTAAATGTTTTACACTTAATATCCAGTCTACATGCTAACATCGGCACCCACAAGACTGCGCACTCAGCCCCTTACTATACTCCCTGTACACTCATGACTGTGGCCAAATTTCATCCTAACTCCATCTACATCATCATCATAGGTCGCATCTCAATAACAAGACAGAATACAGGAAAGAGATGAGAGTGCTTGGTGGCGTGGTGTAAAGATAACAATCTCTGTCAACATCAGCAAAACAAAATTGCTAGTCATTAACTTCAGAAAGCAAGGTGGACGACCTCTATCTACATCAATGGTGGTGAGGTGGAGATGGTTGAGCACATCAAGTTCCTAGGAGTGGTGATCACCAAGGATCTGTCCTGGTCCACCCAGGTTGTGATGGTCAAGGAAGCACAATGCCCTATTTCCTCAGAAGGCTAACAAAATTTGGCATGTCTACAAAAGACTCGTCAATTTTAAAGATGCACCATAAACAGCATTCTATCAGGATGCATCATGTCATGGAATGGAAACTGTTCTGCCCAAGACCGCAAGAAACTAGAGTTGTGAACACAGCCCAGTACATCACGCAAGTAACCTTCCATCCATTGACTCCATCTATATCTTCCTGTTGCCTCAGAAAGGCAGCCAACATAATCAAAAGATCCTTCCATCTCCAGTTATAATCTCTTTGAACTTCTTCTGTCAGACAGAAGATACAAAAATTTAAACACACGTACCAACAGATTCAAGAACAGCTTCTTCCCTGCTGTTAATAGACTTCTGAACAGACCTCTCAAATTTTAAATTTAATGTTGATCTCGCTCTGTGTGTGCCTTCTCTGCAGCCATAACATTGTATTCCTCATTGTTCTATTATCCATAGCACTTTCTATGATATGATCTGCCTGTATTACATACAAAACAAAAAACTATTTTCTGTACCTAGGTGCATGTGACAATAATAAATCAAATCAACATGTCACTTTATCTGCATTGCAGTTTATATCCAGTCTACATGCCAGTTTTGCCTGGACTATTCTGTAGTTCTTTGCATCAAAAAGTCTTATTTTTCTCAAAATTTTAAGTACAAGGCAACATCCAATCAACCAGTCCATGGTGTAGGTAATGGAGTCCCAGTGTCTTTCACTGTAGCTCACCAAATGAAACTTGTTCTACTATTTTCAATATCATTATTTATACATTTGCAAGTGGAAACAGTTCTCATTATTGACTAGACAGGTTGTAGCTTGCCAAAGACCTACCTTCAGATCAATATGTCAAAATTTTAAGACTGAGCAACTTACATGTGATTTTGATCGTTTCTTCTTTCCAGGTGAGCTGGAATTTTGAATATCGGACTTGCTGGACAAAGACTGATGTCTACATTCCTCCTCCCGTTCTTCTAGCTTTCGCTTCTTCTGGCTAAGCGGAGATGTGATTTGATGGGTATTATCTTTCAGAGGGGTGGTACCAGAAGTCTTTGCAATTGCAGCCCTTGAGAGAATCATTAGAGTATGTGCAGCCATACTAACACTGTTTTCACTTCCTGTTTCACTTGCTGGGCTGCATGCTGGTATATCTGGGGTTGTTGGGGGTACCATTACTCTGGGTGATGCCTTCTCATCTCCAAAACCTTTGTTGCGTGGAGTCCTTTGAAAATCTGAGCAATCATCTGGACCTTCATTTACATTAGAGCCTGGTGTCCTAGGCATGGTTAAATCAGCATTACTGGTTTGTTTTGGGGCAGGGCTTTGCCTCTGCATATCTTGGAGCATCTCAGCTGCCTGTTTGGTCAGTGTGCTGGTTAGACTGAAACTATCACTTTTATCTAAAATCCTTTTAGAAGCAGTTTCTTGAGAGACTGCAAGTGCAGTGGTGACTTTTTTGCACTCTTGCTGGGATTCAGGAATTCTATTACTGCCATCTTTGTCTGCAACTGTAGTTTGCGAATTGGGTCTTTCACTTTGAGACACTCTTTTTTGCATCTGTATATTTGAAAGATCTGAAGTTTCTCTACTTCTCTGTCGAACCTGATCCCTACTTGCCTCATTTTCTTTATTTGCCGTTGTTTTGTGGAAGGACTCGTAAGGTTGGTCAGAAGATGAACTTTTGTTCTTCTCTGATTTCCCCTGAATTTGCCTCCCTTTACTAACCCTTGTATCTGTCCTTTCAGTCCGCTCCTTTTTCTCATCAGATTGATTTATATTATCTGTACGATTTTCCTTTTTTGCTTGACTCATGTTATACTCCATATGGGATTGGTCCGATTGTGTGGTTGTTGCATTATCAAAGCACAATACGCGTCTATGGCGCTGAGATCTCAATTTTGAGCTTGATGCATTAGGTATCTCAACTGGGGGCTCTCTCGATTTTCCCGCTTGGTCACCAGGAACAGTTGGTTCTGAATTTTCAGCTCTAGAAAATAATTCAAATTTTGTATTTATGTTGCAGCTTTTATCAAAGAAAAACATTCACATAAGGTAGAAATAATTTAGCTACTTCACACAAAGAAGCACTGTATTTCCAATGGATGCCTTCCCAGATTATTTGAAAAAGAATAGTTTTTTCCAAATTAAAGGAGATTCAATTTCCTTGTATCTCACATCAGTTAAGTGGTTGAGCAGCTCAGGTAGAGGTAAAGTGCAAGCAGAAACTAGAAACAAAAAGATATGCTGCTATATGGGGCTGGTTAACATTTATTGTAAGTACAGTATTGATATGGCGATAGTTCAATAATTTTAATTTTTATTCATTCACTGGATGTGGGTGTCACTGGCTATGGCAGCATTTATTGCCCATCCCAGGGGCAGTCAAGAGTCAACTACATAGCTGTGAATCTGGAGTCACATGTAGGCCAGACCAGGTGGGGATGGCAAATTTCCTTGCCTGAAGGACATCAGGAAACCAGATGGGTGTTTCTAACAATTGGCAATGGCATCAGTATCATCATTAGACTCCATTCCAGATTTTTACTGAATTCAAAATGCACCACCTGCCATGACAGGATTCAAATCTTGTTCCCAGATGTTACTTGGGTCTCTAGATTAATAGTCTCATAATAATACCACTGGGTATTGCCTCCCCACATAAAAATTAACTAAACAGAATAGACATGGATGGGCAGGCGATGTTTTGCAGCTGTAGTATGTGGGAGCTGGTGCATGCCAGTGTGATCCATGGTGACATCGGCAGCGAGTGTTAACTGCAAGGAACTTCAGCTCAGAGCTGATGAGCTGTAATCCGAACTGCAAATCCACAAGACATCAGGGAGAGGGAGAGATATCTTGATCCTGTTTCAGGAGACAGTCACACCCCTTAGATTATTTATATCAAATTTGGTCAGTTATCAGGGACTGGAAGGTGAAACTGGAATGACAATCCTGAATTTAGCTTTGGAGGGATATCAACCAATCTTGTCCAGTAGGTACCAGGTTCTTACTCCCAGTGTGGATGTAAGCACAGACTGCTGTAATGATGAGCATTGTGATCCAGACCATCATTCAAGTGGGGACAGAAAAGAGAAATTTTATACTACATTTCTCATTATGTAATTGACAGAATAGATACTGCATTTTGCAGCAAAGACAGAGTCCCAAAGGCTGTGTTGTCTACCTGGTACCAAAGTTCAGGATCTCTCTTCTGGGCTGGAGAGGAACTTGGAGTAGGAGGGGAAGGATCTAGTTGCCTTAGTCCATGTAGCTACCAACATGGTGGGACTAGGAGAGAGACCTGCTGAGGGATCACAAGCAGCTTCAGGCTAAACTAAAAGGCAGAAACCACAAAGATGATAACCTCTGGGTTACTACTTGAGCTAGGTGCAAATTGGCACAGGGTAATTAAAATGAGAAGAAATCATCTGTTTCAAAGATTGCTGGGAGAAACAGGTTCTGATTCATGACGCATTGGGCTCAGGACTGGGGAGAAAAGAGCTGTTCCAATGGGATGGGCTTCATTTCAACCACGACGTGACCAGTGTCCAAGAGAAGCATATTACTAGGTCTGTAGATATGGCTTTAAACTAATTAGTGTGACAGGGTTCAACTGAAAGGAAGCCTTTTAAAAAAAAAAAAAATCAATAAAAGTGAAAGAGTAGAGATGCAGGGTATGACGAGGTGATCAAACTGTGACAGAAGAGTGCAGCAGAAATTAGAATCAGTGAAGGCAATAAAAGGTAAAGCATCAAAACTCATCTCTTTTTCATAATGAACACAGTATTTGTAACAAGGTAAAATCAGTTGCCAGTGCAAATAGGAATAAAAGAATATGGCTTGATAGTTATTACTAAGATGTGGTTGCAGGGTGATCAAGACAGACTGGAAAACTAATAATGGTGACAGAGAAGTGGCACATAATTTAAACCAAATTTTTTGCATCCATCTTTGCATTGGAGGACACCATAAACATCCCAAAAGCAAATTGCTATTGGGAGGAAGTATTTCACAAATGTGACTAAAGACAGTCAGGTCGCCAGTACCTGATGGCCTGCATTTGATGCTTTTAATAGAACAGGCTACACAGAAATACTAAAGGCATTGGTTGAAATATTTCAGAACTCACTGGATTGTCGGAGGTTTCCAGCAGATTGGAAAATCTCACATGACACCCTGTTCATGAAGGGAGGGAAATCAAAAGCAGGAAACCGTCATTGGGAAAATGCTATGGCCCACTAGGGAAGAAATAGCAGGTCCATTATAAAAGCTTAATACAATCAAACAGCCAATGTGGTTTTGTGAAAGGGAAATCATATTTGACAAAATTGCCAGAGTTCCTTGAGGCTATAACAGGCAGCATTTAAAAGGGGAACTGGTGCACAGTGTATTTAGATTTTCAGAAGGCATTCAGTAAAGGTGCCAGGAAAAAAAAAGTTTTACACAAGATGAGAGCTCACTGTACTCGGGCTAGTGTATCAGTGTGGATTGAAAAATTGGTTAACACAAGACAAATCGGGATTAATGGGTCTTTTTCAGGTTGGAAAGATGCAACTTGCAGAATACACAAGGATCAGATCCATGACTTCAATTATTTGTTATTCATAATAATGATGGAATAACCAAATTTGCTGACCATAGAAAAATAAGTCTGAGGGTACACGGAGGTGAGAACCTGCAACAGAATATGGATAGGTTGAGTTAGTGGGCAAACACTTGGCAGATGGAGTTTAATGTAGCAAAGTGACAGGTCATGCATTTTGCTAGGAAGAATCAAAATGCAATTAATTCAATGCAGAGAGACCCCAAGTAGTACAGCACTGAGATACATCTGTGTTCTTGTGCACGAAACAAAGTTAGCGTGCCGGAACTACAAATAATTAAGGCAGCAAATGGAATATTGGCCTATATTGTTAGGAGATTGGAGTTTGAACACAGTGGAGTCTTGTTATAACTGTACAAGGATGTTGTTGAGGCCACACCTAGAGTACTATGTACTGTTTTGATCCCTGTATTTAAGAAAGAATATATTGGTACTGAAGGCAGTTCAAGATAGATTTGCAAGGATGATTCCTGGGATGAAGGGTTTGACCTATCAAGAACAACTAAACAGGTTAGGCCTTAGAGTTTAAAAGAAAGGGGCGATCTTATTGAAACATACAAGATTCTGAGTGGGCTTGCCTTGGTAGATAGTGAGGTGATGTTTCCCCTGCTTGGAGGAATCTTGAGCTAGGATTCAGTTACAGAATAAAGAGGACACTTATTTAAAACTGAGATGTGAACGTATTTCTTCCCAAGAGGGTAGTGAATCTCTGGAATTCTTTATCCCAGATAGTTATGGAGACTGGATCCACCCGAAAGTATTTAAAACGGAGATCAATTTTTCAAAAATTGGAGTTGACAGCTATTCTAAGGTGGCATGCAACAGGAGTTAAAGACCTGACGTGGATCAGTCACGATCATGTTGAAATGCTGAGTGGGCTTGAGGAGCCGAAAGGCTGTCTCTTGTTCCTATTCCTTATGTTATATTCTCTACCCTAACAATGCAATAAGCTGGCATCAGCTTTAGATTCAGAAAGTTTAGTTTCAGAAAGTCTATCTTCACCAAGTTGAGTTGTGATTTTCCAAAAGTAATTTGGAAACAGCAACTTCAAGGCAAAAGTTTCATGGAAGATATTCAAAGAGCTGGAGGACATAAAACAAATATGTTCCCAGAAATAAGGTGCAACTTATAAATCTAGATGATCCGGAAAGTCAAAGATTATACAGAGTATGTGTTTATTTTTGCCTTATGTCAGATACCAACAGCTCAAAATTACAGAAAATCTAGATGAGCGTGCAATAAGAAAGTTCAGGGATGAAATTACAAAGGATTACAAAGGCAGAGAGTGCATATAATGATATTGGCACTCAAAATCATGTGTTTATAAACTGTTTTGAGCTAACCAAGAGCAGCAAGTAGGGTCGACTAGAAAATGAAGTTAAAGTTTTTGAGAAGATTGCCGGAATTGCGCAAAGCAGAACAGGAGCACCTATACAGAGTTTTTAAAAAAAGGAATGGACACCCAAAAAGCACAATCTGCTGTTACCTCTATGACAGACCACAACAAGGCCAGACACACTAGTCACCTCATCATTCAGAGACATATCAGAGATGACCACAAGACCATTCAGACCCCTAGGTATCAGGGTAGCCCACAAACCAACAACCACCCTGCAACAGCTACTGATGAATGTAAAGGATCCCATTCCCACAACCAATAAAACTAACGTAATATACAAAATACCATGCAATGACTCAGAGAAACATTACATAGGCCAAACTGGAAGAAAACTGACAATAAGAATACACGAACACCAACTAGCCAGCCAGAGACATGACTAATTCTCACTGGTCTCAGTACTCACCAACAAAGGAGGACAACACATCCATAATAGCACAAGCCAAACATGCCTGGAAATTTCTGGAGGCCTGGCATTCCAACTGGAACTCCATCAACTAACACATTGAACTGGACTTGATATACAAACCCATGAAAAACAGAACCAAAAGTGATGCCAACCAGCCCAGCAGACTGAGGCATATAAATAACAAGAGGGACAGAACACCAATGCTTCATTGGAGGCGTAATGACGATGTTACTTTGCAGACGTTTCATCACCCTGCTATCAAACACACCAGCTCAGCGAGCAAATCTACAACGTCAGAATGAAGTTAACTTGTATGAGAGAGCATTTCGTTTTGTATACTTTCCATTTACCCCATAAAAGCTAAAATGTTAACATTGAGGATCATAATATTTGGATGGTACAAACATAGTGAGAGGAAATATATCAGGGTTTAACATCTCCTAAATCCAAATGAAATGTAGCCCAGCAGACAAGAGAAACAAGGGAATAAGCAGCAAAGGCTTAGACTGCTAACTTTTTTTTAGAAAAAGCAAAGTGCACAAATTATTGGAGAAAATCCAAGTATAAACTGTAAGTGAGATAAACATAGATTCATTCAGCATTGATTTAAAGAATGCATCTGGCTAACTTGACTGAAGAGGTTAACAAGGAGGATTGATGGAACGAGCATATTTATATACAGTCTGCATGGATTTCAGCACAGTGTCACATGGCATACCAGTCAGACGTCCAAGGACAAGTTGCATAAAAAAAATTGGCTCAGTGGTAGGAAACAAAGATCGCTGGATATTCTTGTGATTGACAGGCTATTACCAGTGTGTCCTCCAGGTTTTGATATTAGGACCATTACTTTTTCGGATATACTAGGGAATCATAGACTTAAATCTAAGGGGCAAGATTAACCAGTTTGCAGGTGGAACAAAAAAAATTCTTGTGGTCATAGGGTAGGAAAGAAAGATCTGTATTATCCAGGAACACATTAATGAACCAGCCAGGTGTACAACAGAGGCAAAGTGGAATTTAATCCAGAGAAGTGTGCTACTGCATTTGGGGAAGGCAAACATAATAAACAGTTGGATACCAAGGAGGTTAGTGGAAGAGAAGATCTGTGGAGAGCATATCCACAGATTCCCAAAGACAGCAGGACAGGTAGATATGGTGACTAACAAGGTATACAGGGCAGGTAGAGTACTGTGTATAGTTCTGGTCACATTACAGGAAGAAAGTGATCCCATTAGAGAGGCTACAAACAAGATTTAGACAAATTTGCCAGGATTTGAGAATTTTTAGCTACGCGGAACATTTCCATGAGCTGTTGTAGTTTTTTTTGAACAGAGGAGGTTTCATGGAGGTGCACAAAATTTGAGGGACCTAGATAGAATCAACTGGAGGGATCCATCTCCCATACCAAAGAGGTCAATAATCAACAGGTATAGATTTAGAATGATTGGCAGAAGGATTAGAGGGAGTATTGAGGGAAACATTGTTCAACCAGGAATGGCGAGGGTCTTTGGCACACTGCCTGAAAGGATGGTAAAGACAAAACCTGTGTCATGTTGCAAATAAATCTGAATTCACACTTCAGGAAACTATAGGGCTAGGGACCAAGAGCTACAAAGTCAGTTTAAACTGCATTCCTGTTTTGTAGGTAGCACAGCAACAGTTGACTAAATGGTCTCCCTTTCTATGATATACATTTTCTACGTTTATGTGTTTACAATAAGCCAGTCCTAACAGAAATAGAGCATGCAAAGACTAACAGAAAAACACTGTTCCTCTTCCTTTCCCTCAAACAATATAAACTTGTAGCATCACCATCTCAGCCAAGCCAGGAGATAAAATTACACCAGAATTTGATTAGGGTCCCTTGCCACAGATATCTGAAGCCTAGCTGAAAAAAATATTTTGAATTGTATACCTGCCCAATCATTACTTCCAAACAACAAATACAGGAGGTTAATTTTAATACCGGACAAAATGACTAGCAATCATTCGGATACTTTACCTCTGAGGCTGGGAAGTATTTTGTGTGATTGATGAATCTATTGAAATAAGAGTGCCAATGACTGAGGATTGTCCTAGAAAACAAAATAAAGTGATTAGTTTTATGAAGGTTGTATATTCCAAGGTTGGTTAACAAAAATGACAAAGCAAAACATCAAGTTATTCAGTTTTTGTATTTATAGCTGTCCATGGTAAAGAATGAAGACACACATTACCAAATCATACAAAGCTCTATTATGGCACTAATTGCAAATCTGCTTTCAGCCACCAAAATTGTGAGAATTACACATAAGCTTTTCATAATGCACAAAAGCTTTATAAATAGTCAAAATAATTTACTTAAAAAACACTGACCATTTGCTAAAGCAACATATCAAGCAGGGAAACGTGACATTTTAATTGATAGGCTCATTGTTTGTCAAGTGAAATCTTTGGAATGAATTTTTTTATTTCCGTGCATGCTGACCTGTATTTAAGGTGCTTGGCTGAACAGCTAACTGCGGTGGTTTCCTTGAAATGGGAAGTTTACTGAATCGGTTACATTTTTTGCCAAGTGATGATGATACTGGCATACGAAGAACCTGGTTGAAATAAAAAGAAAATTGCATAAGTCCTGCAATTAGAAAAAAGAACGCTTTATCACAAATAGCTGTTGAGGCAATGATTCTTACATTGTGTAGAATAGAATGGCATCATGCATCAAACACTCTCTAAGCATTGTATTTTCTGTTTCTGGGCAGTATGAAACAATATCAATCAAGCTCTCAAGGATTCCAACTCAATGTACAAATTTCTTCAATAAAGTAAAGGTAAATTTGCCATAGTCCTGGAGGACTGGTGGTGGTTTCACCAGAGGGTCACCACACATCAGGCGAGGGGAGAGTTTGAGAAGGTGGCACATTCATGGTAACTTCAGCTGGTATAGGAATTGAATCCGTGCTGTTGGCATCAGTCTGCATTGCAAACCAGCTGTCCAGCCAACTTAACTGATTATTATCCTCAATAAATGCAGCACCTCCTGTGCAGACACCTACAGAATAGAAATGAACTGACCTGTTGAGGTGATACTGTGAATGACGTTCCACTATTTGGACCCATTATTGAAACAGGAATAACTCCCATCATTCCTTGCAGCACTGGCTGAACAGGGGATGTAATAATAAAAGTTGACCCTGAAAAGCAACACATTTAGATTTCAGAAACAGGTTAGAAGAGAACAGCTTAGACAAGTTAGAAAATCCTCAAAAACAAATATTTATTGCTTATGATGAGCTACAAGGCTCGGAGGTCAAACTACCACTCAATTTTTGAGAGAAAAAAACCACAGGTAAAATGTTTCTCTGTTGCCTTTCTTCATTTTAGAGACAGGAGTCACGATAGCTCATGTGGCTGTTACATAACAAATAGTGAGAGAAGAGTGTAAGTGGTGATTAAGTTGGCATTTATCTTCCATAAATATGGCACAACATAAGGTGTAGGAAGCAGCAGTCACTGACGAGAAAACCACAGGTCTATTAGCTCAATTTCAGGTTCTGTTCATTATGTGCCAGCAAGGGAAAAACCAGCAAACTGTTTCCATCTGCTCTGCTGGTTAGTCTCTGCTTGCTTTTGCAAGAGTTGTTTGACACCAGCTACTACCATGCCCAATACTGTATTATTTCAAAACTGGAGTACCAAGCAACACAAGTTGCCAATATTACAATGATAATTATGCAAGGTGGAAAATGTGTCAATTGTAAATTTTTGACATACCGTTATCACATACATTATTACCTTGTGAAAAATTTGAAGAGACAGGCTGTCCCACGGTCAAAACAGTGCTTGGTCTTGGAGGTGTTGATAAAGTTTGAGGAACAGATGTTGTGATAGTTGTAGATGCAGAGCTGCTTGGTAGCATCAAGACATTTGTAGAATTACCTCGATGGTCCAAAATAAATGTGTTACCATTATTTGGTTCCTCTCCTTTCCTCAATGATTGCCCTGCAGAATCTTGCATACAAGTTGCTATCAGGACACTGCTGGATTGCCCAAATGTGGTAGCAGCAGGCAACAGCTGAATAAGCCCAGGGTCTTTTGATAAACTGAGAGGATTTTGTGTGGATAGAGTACAATCAGCCTGTGGTATATTAATAGTCACATTGCTAGAGGTAATGCTTTGCATTGGCATAGCTTCAACTTCAGTCCTTGCAACATTGTGCTCACTGCTTTCAGGCTCCTCTGTCATCCTCAAACTATTTATAGCACTTTCTGTTTCTTCAGGACTTACACACTCATTGCAATTGGTTTCAGTAATGGCAACACTGTTGCTATTTGATAAAGATTGGCTTAATCCTTTGCCTTTTAAGGGTGTACCACCCGGAGAGGACATTATAATTGTTGGTACATTTTCATTTGTGATACTTGACACAGCATTATTTAATTCTGGATCTGAAGATGACTGTTTGGGGTCATCACTAATTATTATTTTGAGAGTTACTATATTTGAGGGATCTACCTCCATAGTGCTGGAAGGTTCAGCATTTGAATTTTTGGAGGTTGAGATACCATCAGTCTTTACAGAAGTGGCTTTAAGAGATGACTTTGCCACTGCGTTGGTCGAAACACTTTCAGTTGCAGGATTCAGGCCTGAAGTAACAAAACTTGGTTGAAGAGATATAGCCCTAACCTCAGAACTCGATTTAGAAGGAACAGAGGAGGAAACAGGTTCGGCTCGGTCAGGCAACTCCACTTCAGCAGAAATGACACAGGTTTTTATTGCACCAGATTGAAAAGAGTTTACTGAACTAGAGCTTACAGTGGAACTATTTGATAGTTCAGGTACAGTTGAAACAAGGACTTGAGATTGCTGAACACTGGTCAAAGGGCTTTTAGAATTTTCAACGTTGCGCAGAACATTTTGCAGATCTGAAGTTAATGAGTTATCAGAGTTAGCTGGTAAGGGCTTTCTTCCCTCCAGGGACACAGGCTCACACTCAGATCTTTTTTGCAGTACAAACATTGACTGATCTGATGCTTCAGAACAAGCTGAAAGTGGTTCATTACAAACTACAGTTGCAGTCTTATCACTCGTTCTTGTGACACACACAGCTTGTGCTGTTGGCTTTTCAATTTTATGCTGACTCATTACTGCTTTTGACTTATCAGTATCATAAAACATAGACCTATTAGCTGCTTCAGCAAGTCCATTTTGAAATGTTAATTTGGATACTGACTCTGTTTTTGGATTGTGATTAGTTAACTCTTCAACAGCTAAATGGTCCTCACTGCGCTTTTGTTGCACAAGTGGATATGGTACTGTCTTTTCATGATAAATAGATGACGACTGGGCTTCAACCTCCATTTCAGCAACGTCCCCAGCTTCCTGACACTCTGACATTGCTAAACTGGTTGTGTGAATAGCAGCAACAGACGAAGGAAGGGCAGACACAGAAGCAGCTTCTCCTGGGGTCCAACAGCTACATTTCGATGTCTGGTTGCTGGTTGCTTGACTATCCATTGAAAGCATAGATTTATTTGCATCAGTTGTACTCAAAGTTTGAAAAGTCTGATTTTCTTTTTTGGCAGATTTTGTAATGGAATTCGATTCTGATGACACTTTAGTTTTATGTACTGTCCCATCAGCCTTGCTTTTCTTTGTATAACCACTTGACACTTTCTCAGAGACTGTTGATGGCAAGGACACTGGAATATCAAAGAAGAAAAAATAAAATTATGTGGTTTGCAAACCTAACAAAAAATATGACGTAGTTCAAAAAATGTGCCTTTTTTATTGAGTGAAATTATATGTTGAAGGAGCACGTGTTATGATTTTTTGACAAATTCATACAGGTGCATTTATTAAATTACTGAACAAAACTACAGCTCACCCAATTCCTCTGTTTGATAGGTGTTAAATGCCTCAGAGAAAGCTGAACTTGTACCATTTTCTATTATTTCCAAATCTACTTGGCTGCATGGTCCATGATCTGAGTCTCCACTCCTTTTAGATTTACCTAACATTATTATAGAATATAAAACACAAATACACTAAATTAAAAGCACAACTCTGGATATGCATTTAATCCTGATCAAGATGTATTTCAGAACCAAAGAAGATACAATTAATCTAGTTTTTCTCATTAGAAAAGAAGTCCAAACATCAAAAACTAAATTAATAGAATGATTCAACATTGGAGGTGTCCACCATATCCCACACTAGTCAAAGAGTTAACCAATCAGTCCACTTTTATGCTCTTTCCCCATACTTCTGCAGTTTTCTTTTTTAATGCTACTGAATCTGCTTCCATCACATTTCTGGCAATATATCAGATACTTGCTGTATTAAAAAACATCACATTGTCTCTAGTTCTTCTGCCACTTTAAAGTTGTGCCCACTGATTACTGACCCTCTGTTGCCAGAAACTGTTTCTATTTAAGGCATCAAAACCGTTCCTGATTTTGAGCACTTTTATTAAATCACCTTCAATCTCCTCAGTCCAAGAGCAATAACCAGAACTTTTCTAGGTTCGCTGTATTAAATGAAACATTTTATCCCTGGCATCCTACACATTGACCTAAAGGCCTTGACATTCATTCTAAAGTGTGATGCCCAGAATTCGACAATGCTCCAGCTGCAATTTAACTAGGGTTTTACACAGGTTCATACCCTTCTATATCTTTGCTCTGTATACTTCTATTTAGAAATCTTATCTTATAGACTCTTCTTATTCTCACTCTGGTAGAGTTATCGAAACATAGAGGTCTACAGCACAGAAAAAAAGCCTTCAGCCAATCATGTCCAAACCAGTCAAAAACAACCACTTAACTATTCAAATCCCATTTTCCAGCACCTGGCCCATACCTTGTATGCCTTGGCATCACAAGCGTACATCGAAATACTTCTTAAATATTGAGTGTTTCTGCTTCTACCAACCTTACAAGCATCGAGTTCCGGAGTCCCACCACACTCTGGGTGAAAAAGCTTTTCTTCACATCCCCTCTACACCTCCTACCCTTACTGTAAATCTATGCTCACTGGTCACCCACCCCTCTAGCAAGGGGAAGTTTTTTCCTGTTTACTATACTTGCAACTGCCATAATTTTATACATCTCAATCACAACCCGTCAACACCTCCTGCTTTAAGGAAAGCAACCTCAACCTATCGAATCTCTCTTGACAACTGAAACTCTCCAGCCAAGGCAGCATTCTGGTAAAACTTCTCATCACTGGAGAGGGTGCAATCATATCCCTTGTGTAATGTGGATTACAGAACTGCATAAAATACTCTAGCCATCCCTTAACTAATGTTTATATAGTTCCAGCATAACCTGCCTGCTCTTAATCTCTTAATACACCATATGCCTTCTTAACCATTTTATCCACGTGCCCTGATACTTCAAGGGACTGGCATATACACACACCAAGGTCCCTCTGATCCTTGGTGCTTTCCAGGGTTCTACCATTCAGCATGTCTTTCCTTGCCTTGTTTGTCCTGTGCGAGTGCATTACTTTATATTTATCCGGACCGAATTCCATTTCCCACCGATCAGCCCATCTGATCATCCCATCTACATCCTCCTGCAATCCAAGGCTATCTTCCTCAAGACTTAACACCCCCTCATTTTTTTGTATCATCTGTAAACATATTGGTCAACCCTCCAATACTCAAGTCTAAATCATCTACAAGTATTTCTCCAATAACATGATAGTTGCGTTCTTGTGTGACCTTGCACTACAGAAAATCGTGTTATAGAGAAATTACTATATTTGTACAGCAGCAAGTTCACGTTATCCAAACAGCGTCCACCATTCTTCAATTGCGTTACAGTCAATTCACGTTAACAAAACACTTGTTATAGCAGAAATACTTGCATATAAACCACAAACAGCAAGGACCCCAACACTGATCCACGTGGGATCCCAGTGGACACAAATTTACAGTTGGAAAAACACTCCCCAACCATAAACTTCTGCTTCCCGCCACCCAGCCAACTGTGGATCCAATTTGTCAAATTTCCTTGGATTCATGGCCTCTTACCTTTGCCAGCAGTCTCGCATGCAGGGCCACATCAAAAGCTTTGCTGAAATCCAAGTGGATTATATCAAAGGCATTGTCCTCATCTACATACCTGGTCACTTCTTCAAAAACAAAAACTCAATCAAGTTTGTCGGACATGACTTTGCCTTGACTAAGCATCCTGCTGTTCCTTACTTAATCCCTAACCCTCCAAATGCAGATTAATTGTGCCTCAGAATTTGCTTTCAATAGTTTCCTTACCACATTCTCCTGTGTCTGCATGGGTTTCTGCCGGGGGCTCTGGATTCCTCCCACAGTCCAAAGATGTGCGGGTTAGGTGGATTGGCCATGTTAAATTGCTCATAGTGAGCAGGGATGCATAAGTTAGGCGGATTAGCCATGGGAAATGCAGGGTTACAGAGATAGGGTATGGGTGAGAGTCTGGGAGGGATACTCTTTGGACAGTCGGTATGGTCTTGTTGCGCCGAATGGCCTGTTTCCACACTGTAGGGATTCTATGACCGACTGGCCTGCAGTTTCCTGGTTTATCCTTTGCTCTAATCTTGAATAATGGTATCACATTAGCTGCCCTGCAGTCCTCCAGCACCATTCCTGTAGCCAGAGAGGAAGTGCAGATTTTTGCAAGTGTTACTATTCATGTATTCAAGAAAGTTTGGAAAACTGTGGTCGATGCCTCCACAAATTTCACTTTTACTTACCCCAGCAACCAAGGTTACATTTGAATCAAACAAGGTGATTTTCTAATTTGAGCCCTGCCAACTTCTACAGTACCTTGTTTTGTTTTTATCCTAACCGATTGCTCTATTATCATCTTCTGTACATCAGCAGCACCACTTACAGTCAAAGTAATACAGCATGGAAACAGGCCCTTTGGCCCAAACTGATCCATGCTAACCATGGTGTCCACTCAGCTAGTTCCAACTTCCCTCATTTGGTCCATATCTCTCTAAATACTTCCCATCCATGTACCTAACCAAATGTTTTTAAAATGTTGCCATTGTGCCTGCCTCAACCACTTTCTCTGGCAGTCCATTCCATACATGTACCAGTCTCTGCGTGAAGAGTTTGCCCCTCATGTCCTTCTTAAATTTTCCCCCTCTCACCTTCAACCTATGCCCTCTAGTTTTCAATTCCCCACCTCTGGAATAAAGACTATATGCATTCATTGTACCTATGCCCCTCATGATTTTATACACCTCAATAAGGTCACCCCTCATTCTCCTACATTCCAAGGAATAAAGTCCTATCCAGGTCACTTTGTTGGAAGCAGACAAAATATTGATATAGTAGGTTCTCTGTGTCCAATTGCCTTCAAAAGAACTTTTCCTTCATTCCCAATCAACACAAACAATCCTTTAACTACACATTTTTGGATTCCCTGTTTTAAGATAAAATGAAAAGTGCTCAAAAAACTCAGCAAACCTGGCAACATCTGTGGAGAGAGGAACAGAGTTAACATAGCAAGTTGAATGCAACTCCTATTCTTAAGTTCTCAATGAGGCACATTTGACTCAAAGTAAATTTTTCTGTCACAGGTGCTGCCAAGACGAGATTTTCCAACACTTTTTCTTTACGGATTTCCTGCATTCAAAGAATTATTTCCTTTTCTGGTCCTCCAGAATACTGTTTGCATCCAGGTAGTTCCTCTACTGAATTATGAACACAACATTTATCACAAGCTTCCTCGGTTTCATTTCAATCTCTTTTGGCTCATGCTTAAAAGGTGTAGCTTTTAACGCCATTCTTCTCCCCCTAGTGGAACTGTCTATTCTGTATCCAAACTATTTCTTCTGATAACCTCCTATTGATCATTTACTATTTTAAATGCCAATCTTTATTCCAATCAAACTGGATCAGATCCTTCTACTCCTCACTGAAATTAGTCGTCATTAGTTCAGTATTTTTACATTTGACATTTCCTTTCTCTTTTCTGTAACTTCTCTAAAGCTAATGAAATTATGATCACTGCTTTCCCAAATACATTCTCAATGATGCTTGCTCCAACTGCCTACTTTATCCCTCAGAATTACATCCAGCACAACCAATACTGTCATCAGGCTGGAAATACTTCAAGAATATTGCTTGCACAAATTTCAGAAATTCCCTTGACGTTGTTATTTTCCCAATAAAAACGTGAAAAGAACTGCGGATGCTGTAAATCAGAAACAAAAACAGCAGTCGCTGGAAAAGCTCAGCGGGTATGGCCTCATCAGTGAAAAGAAATCAGAGTTAACGTGTAGGGTCCAGTGATCCTTCTTCCTCAGAATGATCAGTTCGAGGAAGAATCACTGGACCTGACACGTTAACGGATTTCTCTTCACAAATGCTGCCAGACCTGCTGAGCTTTTCCAGCAACTGCGGTTTTTGTTTGTTATTTTCCCAGTCTTGGTTTAGCCCCTCATTATTACTGCCCTATTGTAGTGTCTTGATGCAATCTGTCTTACCCACCAGTGGTGGTCTGTAACATACACTCAAGAAGCATATCTTCTCCATTGTTCATTAATTCTAATCAAATAGATTGACTTTGAATGCTCAAGTACATCACCACTTGCAAGTGATTTATACTGGCACACCTTTTCCTATTTCTTTCCCCAATTTCATTGAATGCACTGCAAGCAAGAATATTAAAAGTTCAATTTTGCCTTGTTGGAGCTACTTTGCCATTATTGCAATCTCAAGTGCCTGCAATTCAGCAACCTTATTTACCAATGGGCATAAACAGGTAAAAGAAAAATGTAAAATCACACAGAACATCTGAACAAGCATTTTCAAACCTGATATTTGCTACAAATTAACTGCAGTACTCAAACTAATTGATGGCAAATTACTTCCATTATATGCATTTTAAATTCCATTTGGTGACTTACTACACTCAGCAAGGTAAGGAACATTGAACTGAAGATAACACTTTCCCCAAAACATCTCAACTAATGACAGTCTAAATTCAGAATAAGTCCTGCCTGGGAGCTTTCTACAATTTCAATATTGAGGATTTTCCACCTTTTATTGCACCACCAAAAAACAAGCCTTTTTATTTCTGCCCAACAGTAACACACGCAAATTTATCGGTTTCTAATCTTAAAATATGAACAAAAACTGGTATCTACCAACTTACTAACTCTTCCAGGAGACTACTGTAATTTGTCACACAGCACAAAAAGCTCTCTATAAATTGTAACTGTCTACTGATATTGAAGAAAAGTCAGCAGTATTTGTCCTAATACACATTTTACATTTATAATCACATTTTTAAAGGCTCTTCGTAAAGACTTCAAGCTGAATACTTGGTTGCTATCACTTAGCTAGAAATAAGTTGTATTCACTATCACACAGACTTGTTGCAAGAAAGTCTCATCTACTCAGATCAAGTTCATTATTAATAGATTTTTATTGAACATAAACAAAATAGTACACTTGCCGATAGAATTTGGTACAAACCGTAATCAAAGAGATCAAACAAAGCTTGAAATGCAGGGTCTGATTCAGTCTGCTCCAAGATATCCTGGATAGCTTCATCAGACATATGGACTTCATCCTATTGCAAGTAAAACAGACGTTTTAATTTAAGAGATCATTTGACTACAAAAAAATGGTCAGGATCATAAACAGAAGGCATAATCTAGACTGGACTATGAATATATTTGAAATACATCTGATATATTGTACACATGAAAAACATTTTGATCTTTCTTTAGAAACTCTGACTGAAACTACCAATCTGTGTCAGAATTCCTACTTCTGACTCTCATTAGATAAAATGTTGTCTTAAATTCGTGGAAGGAAAGTTCGGGCCTGACATCCAATGCAAGACCCACTCCGGTAAAGACAGTTCAGGGCAAACCACATGGAGAACATAAGAGCGGATCTTTGTGGAAGCCACGTCGGCTTTATACAGAGAGCTGCTGTATTCCAGTAAGTAGACGGTTTTAAACGGGTCCTAAAGCCTCTTTCACATACTAGGGGTAGCAAGATGTGCACGTATGTGTACATATTTGTGTGTGTTGTGTGTACATATTTGTGTGTGTGCACGCACGCAGCATGGGTGGGTATGTGGTCTGGAGAGGAGAATAAGAAAAGAAAGCAGGAAAATAGAGCACAAAAATGAGTTAGGGTGCCAGGTAGGCAGATGAGGGGCACAGGTGGCAGGTCAGTGGGCAAGAGGGTAGGGCGGATCAGGTGTTCAGTGCAGATGATCGATGTATCAGTTGTATAGTTAGCCCAGAGTTGGAGATGCTTTTAATAGATTTTTTTTATGGCTAGGGTTAAGGTATTAACTGTGAACTCTCTGACTAACTCAGTTGGGAGTAAGGGTTCCAGAAGCCATGAAAGATTAAAGTTCCTGGATAATTAGCACGCATTGTGTCAGGTCCCAAAACTCTGTTGTGCAACTTTCAGGGAACATCAAATCTCCAACTATCTGAAGTCTTTAAGATCTGGGCCTTGTATTTTCTTCTTCTGAAAACCATGTTCCCTTTCCACTTTTCCAACATTGCTGAGAAATACCTATACACAAAAGTACAAAGATCAAAATCTAGGCTCCAGCACTAAGAATGTAGCACTTTTGTTGGCTGAATGTTCTACCTGTGCATTTTGAAGTGACATTACAGCTGTTCTTTGGCTGCACCCTAACCATTCCAACATTTCCGTACTTGTAAACACAGAGGAAAACATTTCAGGTTAAGTGCAATGAACTTTGAAATTTTTATTGACACAAAGGCAGCAACAGCAGAGTTCCTACTTTTTTTCTAAACACATTGGGCAAGAGCTTCTAGCAGGCCCAATCAGGACCCCAGAATTGGATGTATATTGCAGAATCAAACTGGCTGGCACAACCTCCTGGGAAGTAGCCTTCAAATTAGCTACTTCCAGAACTGCCTTCTAATTTAGGATGGCAGGCAGGCTCCTAATGCTGCAGATCTTGTAGTCATGTCAAGTTGGCAGCTCCACAGTGAGACATGGACCCTGCTTAAGTTGGCAGTTGAACATAAGGGTGTCACAACCTGAAGGCACCCTCAGTTGCCTGTATTTAAATTATAAATTAAAAGAGAGACACAAAGCCAGTAGAGAAAAGAAAACTATTCATAGATGGAACAATTATCTTTCACCTCAATGATCGCATCATTACAGACAGAGTGTAGGTATGGCAAGAAGCTGTTCTTATGTTGGTAAAATACGAGTGTCAGCTCAGAATAGCCCCCAAAAGTGGGGCCTTAATTGGATTATTTGGCTGCCTCTTTTCATAGAGGCATGTATCGGAGCTGGAAATCCCATGGTGGAGGCAAGAACATGTCAGGGAGCTGTGCTGATGTAGCTCATCTATTTTCCTGGCCATCACACTCCCAACCCGGCTCTCAAGAGGCTGGGAAATTCCAATTTGTCATTTCTGCTGCACATACAGAAAGGTTTAAAACCCTGGTTGCACAATAGTTGCATTTAACTCTCACCATATTGAGACTTGCAGGCATAAAGTCACATTTTAACACCATCTTCATGTGTTGGTAGCTCTTATTATATTTTAATTACTCTTTTAAACTAACAATATTTTGCTGAACTTATTGGCAATACATAATGGTCCAAGTATTCAAAGACAAAGTTGAACAAACAAGAAACAATAAACCATTCAAATATAAGATAAACGTTACCCCAAGACCTAAGATTTCATCAATGGACTGCTCCGGTAATGAAGTGCTACTGTCTGGTGGTTTTGACGAGTGTCCAGTACTAGTGTCACTACAAGATGAAAAAGATGTTGGAATTAACACACCGATTTGAACATTTTTATATTACATGCAATTGACATTACCAATAACTTTATCCAGTTGATAAGCTTGATTCACAGTTGGTTAAATTTAAGAGATTTTGGATGAAACGCTCCTACAAATACAAATATCAACAGAATTTCCATAACCAAAAACTTGTTGATACAGTGCACAACATTTATATCGTGGTACAGTGTAGGGTAGTTAAAAACAACTGCATTTAACACGCAACGTTTCCACTGAAAATTATAAAATCTATAGATTTTGCTACAGGTCCATAATTAACATGTGTTAGTTAACTTATCAAAACAGCTAGCGAGAAAAACTGAGCAGTCACTGGGGAAGAAAAAACATTTCAGTCTAAATTTAGTATTATCAGCAAATTTCACTGTTTCTGATCCCAAGCAATTTAAGTAAATTGTGAACAGATGTAGAGGTGCCAGCAAAGATTCCTGACTGTGATAGGCTCAGAATACAGACTCAGGAACGCAGTGGGTCATCAGCTGCGGTGGTGCTTGGTACCCAGTGCAGGGCTGTGGTAGGCCCAGAGCTTAGACTCAGGAACTCAACAGGTCATTAGCTGAAGAGGACTCCTGGCTGGAGTAAGCCCACAGCATGGACTCGGGGGTCTTTGGCTGCTGCAGTGGCAGTGCCAGAAGCGAACACTTCTGGCTGTGGGAACTTGCAGAGACCTTGCAAAAGCCCTGTACACGTGTTTGTAGGCCCACTGTTCAGAAGGTGGACTCGACTGAACTCTATTTACGCAATTTTTAAAAATTCCTTTTGTAGTCTGGAGGCTAGGTGCCAGTGCAGACTGGGATGGATGGACTGTAATTCTGAACATTTTATCCCTATGATTTTATATTTTTCTGATTTATTCTTAAGAATCTGTACCTAGGTATCTTTGTACCTAAGATGGCACCATAAAGTGGTGACTTGTGAACTTTTCATGTTCAGTTCCTGTGACAATAAAGCTAACACTAATTCTTCTTGTTTTTGGTGCCAAAGCGGATAATCTCACATTGATCCATATTAAACTTCATCTGCATGTATTTGCCCACTCACTTGCCCAAATCACCTTGGAACATCTCAGCATCCTCCTCACAGTTCACCCTCAACTAATTTTGCGTGTAACAAACTCAAGCATTTTCTCTACTGCCAATGTCAGGCTAACTAGTCTATAATTCTGTTTTCTCTCTACACCCTCCATTTTCCCCCACAATAGTGGGGTTAATTAGCTACCTCTCAATCCACAGGAACCATTTCAATCTAAAGAATCTTGAAAGATGACCACAAATACATCTATTTCTAGGGTCACTTCCTCAAATAGTCTGGAATGTAGATTATTGGGTCTTGAGGATTTATTGGTCTTTAACCCCATCACCATTCCCCTACAAATACTGACTTCCTTCAGTTCCTCCCTCTCGTCAGATCCTGTATTCCCCAACGTTTATAGGATATTATTTGAGTCCTGCTTTGCGAAGGCAAAACTAAGACTTGTATTTAATTAACCTACATCTGTCTCCGTTACAAGTTCCCTATTTCTGACTGTAAGGGACCTACATTTGTCTTCAGTCATATTTGCTTCTTCATATATAGAGTTTTTACAATCAGTTATTTCCCCACACACTTACTCTCATGCTCTTATTTTCTTTACTCTTAAGGGATTCCTTTGTCCTGCTTTGCTAAAATCTAAATTGTTTCCAATTGTCAGGTCCACAAACTTATTGGCCAATTATAAAGGGGGTTAAATATACACAAGTTGGTGGTGTTATGGAAGTGAGAAATGACACACTAGCAAAACGACAGTCATCATTAAAACAAAGGACAAGTCCAGTGTGATGTAACAAAGATCCACATTACCTGAACATAACTTTATTTATGTTTTCTGCAAGTTTTTCTAGTAGAGATCGGTCTTTCAAGATTTTCTCTCTGGCATTTTCAATTACTCTTTGCTGCAAAGAAAAAGGATATTAAAACTCCATTCATAATTGCCGATCTATGTAGTTCTATTTAAAAGAACAAGTTATCAATTCTATATGGAGGAAAGTGTCATCATAGTTGAGCTCAAAGTTTTTTTAAATTTGCTGTTCATGTGAATTGCCAGCGAACCAAGTAATTTTATTAATTCTGGGGATGTGAGTGAAGCCAAAAACACAGTTGTTTGTTTTCTGGCTCTGAATGTTTGGCTGGACCTTCTTCCACAACTTGGTAGCTTGCTAGTTCACTTCATTGGGCAATTAAGAGTCAACACGTGGTCACAGGTAGGGCAGACTGAGTAAAGGTAGTAGAGTAACAGCTACATCGATGATTTTAGTGTTGGCAAGATTTTATTTGAAATTGTGATTAGACACAAGAGTTGAGATGATTCCCCCCCATCTCCACACATTCCTAGCTGGTGTTATGATCTCAGTTGATGGTAATACTGGTCGAGTTGGATCCAAGAGTGAAACCTGCCTTGATAGACTAATTTAGCACAAGTATATCAGTTCTGTGGTAAATCTTTGTATTCACTTGATAAAGAATCAGAGATATACAGTACTGAAACAGACTCTTCAGTCCAACTCGATCATGCCAACCAGATATCCTAAATTAATCTAGTCCCATTTGCCAGCGTTTGGCCCATATCCCTCTAAACCCTTCCTATTCATATACCCATCCAGCTGCCTTTTAAATGTTGTAATAATACCAACCTCCACCACTTCCTCTGGCAGCTCATTCCATACACAAACCACCCTGTGAGAAAACGTTGTCCCTTGGACCCCTTTTATATCTTTCCCCTCATCTTAAACCTATACTCTCTAGTTTTGTACTTCCCCCACCCCACGGAAAAGACCTTGGCTATTTACCCGATCCACGCCACTCATGCTTTTATAAACCTCTATACGGTGATCCTTCAGCCTCCGACACTATAAGGAAAACAGCCCCAGCATATTAACCTCCAACCCTGCAACTCCTCGTAAATCTTTTCTGAACCCTTTCAAATTTCACAACATCATTCCTTTAGGATGGAGACCAGATTTGCACGCAGTACTCCAAAAGTGGCCTAACCAATGTGCTGTACAGCCGCAACATGACTGCCCAACTCCTTTACTCAATGCACTGACCAATAAAGGTAAGCATACCAAACACCACCTTCATACCCTATCTACCGGTGATTCTACTTTCTAGGAACTATGAACCTGTACTCCAAGGTCTCTTTGTTCAGCAACACTCCCCAGGGCTTTACCATTAAATATTTAAGTCCTGCCCTGATTTGCCTTTCCAAAATGCTGCACCTCACATTTATCTAAACTAAACTCCATCTGCTACTCCTCAGCCCATTGGGTCTTTTGATCAAGTTACTGTTGTACTCTGAGGTAGCCTTCTTCACTACTCACTATACCTCCAATTTTAAGTATCATCTGCAAATTTACTAACCATACCCCCTACATCCAAATCATTTACATAAATGACAAAAAGCAGTGGACCCAGCAGTGATCCTTGTGGCACACCGCTGGTCACAGGCCTCCAGTATGAAAAGCAACCCTCCACCACCTGCCCTGTCTTCTACCTTCGACCCAGTTCTGTATCCAAATAGCTTTTTCTCCCTGTATTCCACATGATCTAACCTTGCTAACCAGTCTGCCATGAGGAACCTTGTCGAAAGCCTTACTGAAGTCCATATAGATCACATCCACTGCTCTACCCTCAATCCTCGTTACTACTTCAAAAAATTCAGATTAGTGAGACACTACTTTCCATGCACAAAGGTTTCAGCCCAAACTCCTTGGAGATCATTACTAACAGCAAGTCTGCTCTCTTTTGGGATCTCTTTTCCTTGAATAAACCTGCCTATTGTATTTTCTTCTGTATTCTTCTGACTTCATGCTCTAAACGCTACTGGACTGTTCACCTCAAGGATTTAAATATCTAACTTAAAAGGAATGTAAACAGACAAATCTTCAAACAACCCAGCATCACTCAGAACAAATCTAAAATGAAATTAGAAACAATGTCTTTCCCTTCTTAACACACAACGAATATTATTTTAAGCTGAAAATATGTGTTGTGCTCTCACTTTACAACCAAAGCTCTCAAACAATACTACGTTAAGGACATTCATCATGCTGTGGGAAGGCGATGGCTTAGTGGTATCATCACTGGACTGTTAATCCAGAGACACAGATAATGTTCTGTGGACCTGAGTCTGAATTTAATAAAAAAAACTGAATTAGGAGCCTAATGCTGACCAGGAATCCATTGGAAAAACCCATCTGGTTCACTAATGCCCTTTAGGGAAGGAAACTGCCATCCTTACCCGACTCCAGACCCACATCAAATTGGTTGACTCAACTGCCCTCTGGGTAATTAGGGATGGGCAATAAATGCTGCCTAGCCAGCAACTGCCTTCATCCCATGAATGAAAAAAAGACAAAAAAAGGATCAAAGCCACCAATGCAGTTTACACAACCGACAAATCAACTACCAGCACATAATAGCAGCTGAACCATAAACTCTCATTCGATATAGTACAGTAGTATACTATTTGGTATGTATGTCTACCAACTAGGAGAATCCCATAATCTAAGGCTAACCATTTCAAATGTTGTCTTCGAAATTTCTAAATTGTTCAAGCAGTAGGGGCAAAAGGAACAGCAGTGTTTTAACTTGTGCAAAACCACACAACTCAGCTCCAAACCATCGAAAGGGATGAGGCTGAGACTTTTCTTCCATAAAACGTCTACTTGAAAGGTCAGGGCTATCCATTCTCAAATAAGACACAAACAGAACTTATCAATGTCGTTGTGCAGATGATGATATTGGATGGAATTCCCTGGTTTGTGACTCTGTCTTTCAAAAATTTGAGAGAATATGATTCGCACTCTGATTCACCAGCTGAATTTATGTACTTGAGAGCATCATCTGACTTTTGGATAAGCAGAAATTTAAGAAAAGAAGCCTTTTGGCTGAATTTTGGACACCCTGTAATTCTGGTACTTACTGGAAAACTTTCAACAGCAATTTCTACTTGACTTTCTTCCACTTCATTCTCTACACTTTTAGAAACAGAATTCTGTCCTGATATCAAGCTACCTCTTTTGCGAGGGGAATCACTGAAACAGAAAAAAAACAGAAAAATGTCACTAATACAGTTCTCATGTACACCACATTAAAATTGTAAAGAAATACAGGTTTCTTCAAAGTAAGATTGAATGGCATTAATTGTTGTGTCAAAGCCAAGTATTCCAGATGCAGCTTATCATTTGGGGTCTGGAACACAGCTGTAATTTTTAGGCACTAAATTGGCTTCTGTTCTTTTAAATGCAATGTTTAGTATAGATTATGGCAAGCAATCCATGCAAATATAAAGCAGTTGTCTCTTTAAATCTGTATGGTAGTTGCTACTTGAAATGAGACATATGATGTTGTGACAGCTATTGTTGTTCCATTTGTTTTGTGACAGTTGTGAAAAAACCACCAGCATAAGACTTTTCAATAACATACAGACAATGTAAAATGGTTTAGCTGATAACGAATGACAAGAATTGGAGTCAAAGGGGAGATGGTTATTGTCCTAGATAAAACTGTGGCTGCCTGGTGCAAATGAAGAATCTGAAACAGCTAAGTATATGAGATTGAGGTCATGGCTACATTATGGAGAAATATGGTGGAAAATACTGAAGACCATCTGACCTACCTGACAATTTCTACATGTTCCACACCCCTCATTTCTCCCTTTACTTGTTTTTCTCCCTTTTTTTCATTGGGGTGGGGAAACAACAGAGAAAAAAACATCCTCATTCTCAAACCTCTTTGCCATGAAGGTCTACATATCTTTTACCTTCCCAAATGCATTGCGACACAAGCATGCTTTCTTTTGATGACTGGTGCACATTGAGTACCTAGGTTCCACTGTAGATCAACATTGCCCAATCTACCATCATTTAAATGATGCCCTGCCATTTGATTTTTTTGCCAACTGAACTGGATAGCTTCACAGTAACCCAAGCCATATCACATCTGACATCCTCTTTACTGCTCCCTCGCCACTCAAAATCAAGAGGAATTCTGTCATCAGCAAACTTGGAAATAGTATATTGAATTCCCTCTCCAAATCATTGATATATATTGTGAATAACTGGCAGTCAAGCACTGATTTTTGCGCTAACCCACTAGTCACCATCTTCTACTCCAAAAAAGGTCAATTTATTCTGACTGGTGCTGATCAATTCTTATTCCATGCCAGAATATGACTGCCAATCTAATACAATTTAATCTGAGCTGTTTAAAAATCAAGGTCACCCATTTAAAACAAGCGAGGTGAAATTTGCTCCTCTGAGGGTCATGAGTCTTTGGAACCTTTTCCTGAAAAGGTGGGGAAGCACAGTTCTTAAATATTTTTAAATCAGAGGTAGATAGATTTGAGAGACAGGAAGGTGAGAGATGTTATCAAGGGCAAGTGCTATGTGAATTTCTGTTACAAGCAGATCAACCATGATCTTGCTGAATGATAGAATAGCTCTGAGGTGCCAAATGGCCTACTCCTGCTCCCTGTTCACGAGTCAAAACAATGAGATTTTTCTGCTTCATTACCATTTCCGCTTCCCTGGAGAAACATGTTCAGGTTGTAATCTTCTGTCGTAAGGTCCAGGAACAACAATGTGAAGAGTATCACCTAAGTAAAAACAGAACATCTATTTTTACCAATACAAATCCGCTTCCATCGAATCATTCCGTAAATTGCTCATCTCCATTTTGCCTTCCCATACTATACAAAGTATCTAACATTGCAACATGGGAGGCATCTCAACAATAATAATACAAAATAGTTGTGATTGTAAATAGACATCCTCCAATATGTTTTACTAACTGAGACTGGAGCAGAGATCTGGGTGCCCAAGTGCAGGAATCAAAAAGTGTAGCATACTGGTACAGAAAGTAATTAGGAAAGCTAACAAAATGTTCTTTTGTATTCAATTACCTTTGCGATAAACAAGTAGGGAGGCAATGCTTCACTTAGACAAAGGAAGCGTGACACCACATTTAGAATATGGTGAATAGTTTGGGTCTTATTCAAGGATGAACATAGATGCATTGGAAGCAGTTAAGACAAAGTTGACACAATATCAGGAATGGACAGGTGATCTTTTCAGGAAAGGTTAGACATGGAGTTTAGAAGAGAGGCAACTTGATTGAAACATTTAAGATTCGAGGAGTCTTAACAAGTGGATGTGGCAAGGATGCTTCCTCTTGTGGGAGAATCTAGAACTAAGGGATCACCCATTTAAGACTAGATGAAGCAATTTCTCTCAAAGAGGATTGTAAGACTTTGAAACTCTTCCTCAAAAGGCAATGGAAACAGAGTCTTTGAATATTTTTCAAGCTGAGGTAGATAGATTACTGGAAATCAATAGAGTGAAAGATTATCAGGATTAGGTAGGAATCTGGAGTTGAGTTTACCGTCAGATCAGCCATGATCTTAATGAAGGAGCAGGCTTGAAGGGTCAATTGGCTACTCTTACTCTTAATTCACATGCTCATATCTTAAACGTAACTGAATCTTGCTTGCAGCTTTGGGAATTAAGCCCTTAGATGCCAATCCTAGCACTTCAGGATTAAAGCTTTTTAAAAAGGCAATACAAATCACCAAATGTAAAGTTGAGTCCATCCTGCAAGTGCTCAGATACATGCCTTACGGCGAAGGCAAAATCTGACAAGCAGGCATCACGATTGCAGTCAAAAAGGCAAAAAGACAGTTAACATAGATATACTCAAATGAACCGATATCAACATAACCAAATCTTAATCTGTTAACCACATCCAGCTACTTTCAGATAGAGTCCACTGAATGGTCACCAGAAGTGGGGACCGTGCCTGAATTTGCTCTGCTTAGTTCAAGGACACTAAGACCACCTGACTTTCCTCCTAACACTGCATCTGAGATAACTGTACCTAGAGCAGATTGGGAATCAACCAAGTTGATAGCCACATTGTAGACAGCTGAGCTATCAATCAAACCTGCTCCATCGATTAAAGTAAACCTTTCAACATTCCAATTTCCCTCATTATTAAGATCCTGGGGATTACCATTGACCAGAAACTCAAACTGACTCACCATATAAATACAAAAGCAGGTCAGAGGCTAGGAATACTGCAACGGGTAACTCACCTCCTAACTCCCCAAAGCCTGTCCACTATCCACACGGCACAACTCCGGATGGAATACTCTTCACTTGCCTGGATGAGTGGAGCTTCAACACTCAAGAAGCTTGAAACCATAAAGGACCAAACAGCCTGCTTGGTTAGCAATATATCCACTCTCTCCACCACTGATGCTCAGAAGCAGTAGTTAAAACTAACTACAAGATGCACAGCAAAATTCACCAAAAATCCTTATAAACCTTCCAAACCAATGACCACTTCCACCTAGAAAGACAAGGGCAGCAGATACATTGAGAATATCACCTCCTGCAAGCTCTTCTCCAAGCCACTCACCGTCCTGACTTGGAAATATATTACTGTTCTTTCACTGACGTTGAGTTAAAACTCTGGAGCTACACCCACCACCAGATGCTCACGGCATTGTGGGTCTACCTAGAGCACATGGACTGCAGTGTTTCAAGGTGGCAACTCTCCACCACCTTCTCAAGGGCAACTAGGGATGGAAATAAATGCTGGCTAGTCAGCAATGACCAAGAATGAATTAAAAAAATCCAGAATTAACCTACTTACCATTTGGGTTAGCCACAGGACGACTAAAATCCTGTGAACGGTTCTGGTTTGCATAAATATCGGGTCGAGGTTGTGGAACAACTGGAGTGGTTCCAGGGCCATGTGCTATGACAACTGGGTTTGCAGGAAGAGGTTTAATAATCCTCTGTTCAGTTTGTGGAGAAATTGACAGGAGGCTGGTGTTAGCCCTGGTCACCTGCCTTGAAGAACAATTTCCTCGTCGTCTTAATTCACTTAAAGCATTTTTGGTCCGAGCTATGGGAAACAAGATTGATTTATTTTACAAGGGGGTTTAAAATCCCTTTCACAATCACAAATCAGTAAACTATGAAATGAATACTGACAAAAATGTCCTTAGTATTAAAATTCCAAGTCATTTACTGCTATCACTGTCTCTATTGTACAGTAAAAGATGAATGTAGAAACTAAGCTGAAGTGAAAGAAAGCAGAGAAATTATACCACACTAAGAGAAAGTTTGACCAATATTAGCTATGACCAAAAGTGTTTTGTATGAAATAATTTATGAAAAATACCTCTCTGGTTTGTAGCAAGTGCTACAGTGCTCTGTTGTAGACTCCTGGAAGTAAAATAAATGCAGCAGTTAGATACACCAATAAGAAAGAAACCCCAATGTTAATCATTACATTTCTGGTCAATTCAGTACAGTATTTGATGTTTTCAACAGGGAAGGCTTTCAAGGCACATCCAAGGACCTGCTGCATTTACTAAGGAAATCTCTCTCCTCCAGGTGCACGATTTAGCAAAACAGATATCCACAAACAAGAATATTTGGGAGGAAGGGGTCAAGAGGAAATAACTTGTACATTTAGAATAACTCAATGAGAGAATGTGACATGCTGAGGCTTTTTAACTCTTAAGCTTGGGCTCTCTTAAATGGTCTCTTGTAATTTCTGTTTGGCTGATCTCAATGTAGCTCCTGAATGGGGTGGATGGCCACATAATTTATATTAAATTGGACTTGATACAGGACAAAGTTATTGTACTGAGGATGAAAGTACATTCATTAGAATGAAGTAAAGGGAGTTTTATTTTGCATTGAACCGTAGTGCAACTAACAGGAATGCTTAATGTGAACACTATATACCTGACTTGAGTAAATATTCAATTTCAGCTTTGCAAGAATTTTCTACAAACAACATGTATGATGGTGCATTCTAACTGCCATTATTTTGTTTAAAAATATAATAACTAGCGTAAATCTCAGCTGAGATGATAATTACCTAATTTGAGAAAGTGTGTACTCCAATTTCCTCCAAAGGGATGGCAAAACTGCAGGTGCTTCTGGCATTGAATCTAGTAAAAAAGGGAAGAGGAGGATAAAATTCAGCTTTGCCAAAAGAAACTGGGACACTTCTGAGATTATAAGGTGTAGAGCTAGATGAACACAGCAGGCCAAGCAGCAGAAGAGCAGGAAAGCTGACGTTTCGGGTCCAGACCCTTCTTCAGAAATGGGGGAGGGAAGGGGATTCTGAAATAAATAGGGAGGTGGTGGGGGCGGGGCGGTGTGGAGGTGGATAGAAGGTGGATAAAGGAGAAAATAGGTAGACAGGAGACAGACAGGTCAGAGAGGCAGGGTTGGAGCCAGTAAAGGTGAATGTAGGTGGGGAGTGAGGGAGGGGACAGGTCAGTCCAGGGAGGACAGACAGGTCAAGGGGGCGGGATGAGGCTAGTGAGTAGGAGTTGGGGGTGGGAGGAATGGTCAGGGAGGCGGGGACGAGCTGGGCTGGTTTTGGGATGCGGTCGGGGGAGGGGAGATTTTGAAGCTTGTGAAGTCCACATTGATACCCTTGGGCTACAGGGTTCCCAAGCGAAATATGAGATGCTGTTCCTGCAGCCTTCGGGTGGCATCATTGTGGCAATGCAGGAGGCCCAGGATGGACATGTCGTCCAAGGACTGGGAGGGGGAGTTGAAATGGTTCGCAACTGGGAGGTGCAGTTGTTTGTTGCGAACCAAGCGTAGGTGTTCCACAAAGCGGTCCCCAAGCAGGACCGACTTATCCCCTCCCTTACTCCCCACTTACATTCACCTTGACTAGCTCCAACCCTGCCTCTTTGACCTGTCTATCTCCTCTTCACCGATCTTCTCCTTTATCCATCTTCTATCCACCTCCCCCTCTCTCCCTATTTATTTCAGAATCCCCTTCCCCTCCCCATTTCTGAAGAAGGGTCTAGACCCGAAACGTCAGCTTTGCTGCTCCTCTGATGCTGCTTGGCCTGCTATGTTCATCCAGCTCTACACTTTATTATCTCAAATTCTCCAGCATCGGCAGTTCCTACTATCTCTGTAAAACTTTTGAGATTATTGGTCAGAAAAATCTACTTGTAAGCAATGAATTCAGGACAAGGCCCACAATAAAACCAAGAAGTCAAAGCTCTATCATGAGAGCGCTGGAGCAAGATATTTTCCACTCTTGCCTCAAGTTAAGGTACAAGTTTCATTTTTGCCTGCCCTAATTTCTCCTATTCTTTGAGTACATTACATGCCAGTTCAGACTTATGTCAAAGAATTGAATAACCCTACTGAAAATTCTTTGAACCTCATTACAACATATAAATATTCAAGGATTTATTAGAACCATATTTAGAAAGTATACTTTTTTCAAAAAATAAAACTGCCCTCTAAATAACCTCTCACCAAGTTTTTCTCGTACACAGGAAACTAAACTCACTTCTGAACATCTACTTGCATTGTGCTAACAAATAGCCCAACATGCTGCACAGAAATCTAATTGCATCAAAAATTGAAAAAGCCAAAATAGAATTTTTTCTTCTTTTCACTGTCTCTTATTTCCTTGATTTTCTTTCCTTTTTAGGATGCTGCCTTATACAACTGAGACAAATTATTTGATACGTTACACACCTTCAAATAAACCTTTTGTCATTTCATCTGCCCTGTCTCTTACCCTGTCAGTGGCCTTCTCTTTAGTTTTCCTTCCCTATGCCCTCTTCCACTTCCAACTGAGGAACATACAAGAGTTTAGAAGTGAATGCCGTTTGAATATAAGTGAAGGCAAATTTAGCCAATTTAGTTTAACCATGGCAAACTGTTGCTCATCCAGGCTGTAAATACAAACAATGCAAAATAAGGAAAAATACAAAAATACAGTGACATCACGAAACTAAACAGGAACATAGGTGACCAGGGCACAATCATGGATGGATCCTTAAGGATGGGAGGAGCAACAGTGCTAGAGATGTTCATGGTACAACTAGATAGCTATGACTGAAATCAAATGAGAACAATCCCACTCAGCTGGCCAACAGAGAAGCATTTGAGTTTGGTGGTGTTATCAACCTTGTTAAAAACTTGCTCTAAGAAAAACTGAGAACTGTGGAAATGAAATTCCTGATGAAGAAGATGGAGTTTGAAGGACTTTGTGATTGAATTGGCTAAATCTAATCAGCAAAATGAGTGGACTGTGAGACAATTCTTAAATTGTAAGATGTCTTAGTTGTTTCTGCCATTTAATGTGCCATTTGTAGTTTATAGTCAACTCATGCTAATTGTATCAAATAGACAGCACTTCATGTTTGCTTTGTTGATCTTTGTATATTACAACATTTCTGCTCTAAACTGAAGAATCTCGTAGCTTTATTTGGTTTGTAAAATAACAGATTTTAAATTGTCTACTTTTAAAAAAGTTATTGGTCTCTGGGATACTTGAATGTACTGAGTAATGTCAATGTGATGCAATGTCACAGAACATTATTATCCTGATATCGGATTCTTTCAACTTCCTTTTAGGGCTATTTGATCACGCTTCACCACAACTTCCAGACATTGAAAATAAAAAACATACAAGTGTTGAGATACAATTTGGGATAATAAGGTGTAGAGCTGGATGAACACAGCAGGCCAAGCAGCAGCAGAAGAGCAGGAAAGCTGACGTTTCGGGTCTGGACCCTTCTTCAGAAATGGGGGAGGGGAAGGGGATTCTGAAATAAAGAGAGAGAGAGGGGGAGGCGGATGGAAGCTGGATAAAGGAGCAGATAGGTGGAAAGGAGGCGGACAGGTCAAGGAGGCGGGGATGGAGTCAGTAAAGGTGGACGTAGGTGGGGAGTTAGGATGGAGGTTGGTCAGTCAAGGGAAGACAGACAGGTCAAGGAGGCGGGGATGAGGCTGGTAGGAAGGAGGTGGGGGTGGGGGTTGAGGTGAGAGGAGCGGATAGGTGGGAGAAAAGATGGACAGGTTAGGAAGGCGGGGATGAGCTGGGCTGGTTTTGGGATGCGGTCGGGGTGAGGGGAGATTTTGAAGCTTGTGAAGTCCACATTGATACCACTGGGCTGCAGGGTTCCCAAGCGAAATATGAGGTGCTGTTCCTGCAACCTTCGGGTGGCATCGTTGTGGCACTGGAGGCGGCCCAGGATGGACATGTCGTACGAGGAGTGGGAGGGGGAGTTGAAGTGGTTCGCGACTGGGAGGTGCAGTCGTTTGTCGCGAACCAAGTGCAGGTGTTCCACAAAGCGGTCTCCAAGCCTCCGCTTAGTTTCCCTGACGTAGAGGAGGCCACATCGGGAACAGCGGATACAGTATACCACATTAAACAGATGTTCACCTGCACATCTGCTAATGTGGGAGGCTTTCTTGGGGCCTGGGATGCAGGTGGGATTGGGGTGAGGGGGGAGGTGTAGGGGCAGGTGTAGCACTTCCTGTGGTTGCAGGAAAAAGTGCCGGGACTGGTAGGGAGTGTGGAGCTGACAAGGGAGTCACAGAGAGAGCGGTCCCTCCGGAAGCAGATAAAGGAGGGAGGGAAAAATGTCCTTGGTAGGGGGGTCAGTTTGCAGGTGGCGGAGGATGATGCGTTGGATCCAGAGGTTGGTGGGGTGGTACGTGAGGATGAGGGGGATTCTGTTTTGTTGTTGCTGCTTGGCCTGTGTTCATCCAGCTCTACACCTTGTTATCTCAGATTCTCCAACATCGGCAGTTCCTACTATCTCTTGAGATACAATTTGTTGTCATACACACGGATTACCCAAAATTGCAGGTGAGTTTATTGGCTGTGTTTTTTATTAGATAAATGAGAAAACATTTTCATAGAATCCTAGAATACAGAGCACATGCCACGCTTACCTCTTGCTTTCATTACCACATACTCGTTAAGAATAGTTTTCAAGTTTTTTCCAAAAAGTGACTGAAAGAGAATGATTTCAGTATTAATAAACAGCATGAAACCACAAAGAACTTTGGTTGGACTGTGTAAGCAAAGTATAAAAATAGAAACTGATATAAATATTCTACAGGTCAGGTAGAATCTGTGCAGAGGGAAACAGAGTTAACGTTTCAGATTAATGACTATACCTTAGAAGTGAAATAAGTTAGAAGTGTATTGTATATTAAGCAAATAAAGAGAAAAATGGGAGGCAGCAAAGAACAGAAGAGAAATTAGATAGCAAAGGCAGGATAGATTGACTAATGAGAGAGGATGATGTTGCAAATCATAATGAAACAAAGAGAAAACAGACTATTGCAGTCGGAAAAAAATGTGGCTAGTAATTGAGCGAAACTTTCTGAACACTGAATCCAAAAGGCTGTAAGGTGCCAAGTCGAATGATGGTGCTGCATTTTCCGAGGAATGGCAGTTTCACACAGATTGTCACTCCGCCCCCTCTTCATTACTAAAGAAGACAGGTGGCATTTCTGACAGGAGATTCCACTAACAAGCCTCCTTCAGAAAAGTCCATCAGCAGGCAGATTTCGGGAGGGGTTTGGATCTTGAGGGAAAGAGGCAGCATCAGGTCAGGGATAGGTGTAGTTGAGTGTCTGAGAGGCAAGTATGAGGTCATCAGAACTCTGAATTTTCCAAGTTAAATGGATACTTTCAGATGGCTCTAAGCTCAGAGGAATCTTCAATTTCCTGGGCACTTCCTACTGAGTCTGCAGCAATGGGGAATCCCAAGATCCTGATGTGCAAGTCCCATCTATGCTGGAACAACAACTGTCTGGCCAATGGAACATGGTCAGAAGTTACTGCTCTTCAATATTATGTTAAGCTGCATTTGAACACAGCAGGAAAGCAAGAAGAGAGAGAAGAGGGGTGGGCAAGGAACCATTTTTCATTGGGGCTCTGTTTTGCGACCAATTAATACATTCCAAAATTAAGACTTGTATGAAGTCGATTTAAAAACAGTTGGCAAAAAAAGTGAGACGAAGATAATTTTTTAAAATGCAAATATTTATCATTGTCCGTACTGCCAGAAAGGGTACTGGAGAAAGAGCAGGGAGAGGGAATAATTGGATAACTCCTTCAAATAGACACTATTTACTTGGCCTCCCTGCTTTACGATTCTATGATTCAGTATTTCATTTGATAAAATTTTCATTACTAAGTCACTTAATATAAATGACATTTTGATTTTGCATAGAGGTGGGGGTGCTGGATGTCTTAAAATGCATAAAGGTGGTAAATACCTGGGACCTGATCAGGTGTCCCCTCGAACTTTGTGGGAAGCTAGAGAAGTGATTGCTGGGGCCCTTGTTAAGACATTTGTATCATTAATAGTTACAGGTGAGGTGCTCAAAGACTGGAGGTTGGCTAATGTGGTGCCACTATTTTAAAAAAAAAGGTAAGGAAAAGCCAGGGAACTATAGACCAGTGAACCGGTCATCGGTGGTGAGCGTGTTGGTGGCATCCTGAGACAGGATTTACATGTATTTCGAACAGCAAGGACTGATTAAGGATCGTCAACATGGCTTTCTGCATAGGATATATTGTCTCACTAACTTGAGTTTTTCTGAATTGGTAACAAAGAGGATTGATGAAGGCAGATTGGTGGACGTGATCTACATGAATTTCATTCAGGCGTTCGACAAGGTTCCGCACAGTAGACTGGTTAGCAAGGTTAGGTCACATGGAATACTTGGAGAATGAGCTACTTGGATACAGAACTGGCTCAAAGTAGGACAGAGAAGGTGTGGTGGTGGAGGGTTGCTTTTCAGACTCGGCGCCTGTGACCAGCGCTGTGCAACAAGGATCAGTGCTGAGTCAGCTGTTCTTGGTCATTCATATAAATGATTACATGTGAATATAGGAAGTATTGTTAGTAAGTTTGCAGTTGACACCAAAATTGGTGTAGTGGACAGCCAAGAAGGTTACCTCAGCGTACAACAGATCTTGATCAGATGGGCCAATGGGCTGAGGAATGGCAGATGGGAGTTTAATTTAGATAAATGAGGTGCTGCATTTTGGAAAGGCAAACCAGGGGATGACTTATACACTTAATGGTAAGGTCCTGGGGGGTGCCACTGAACATGGATGGAGAAGAATTTAAGTGTGTACAAGAAAGTATTCTGATTTGGTATGTGGATGTACCTACGAGAGATGGTGCAAAACTTGACATACCCTTTGGAAATAAAGCAGGGCAGGTGACTTGAGTGGGGGAGCACTTTGGGTCAAATGACCATAATTCGATTAGTTTTAAAAAACTGATTGAAAAGGATAGATCAGATCTAAAAGTTAGTTCTAAATTGGATGAAGGCCAATTTTGATGGTATTAGGCAAGAACTTTCAAAGGTTGATTGGGGGAGGTGAATGTTTGTAGGTAAAGGGCCTATGGGGACATGGGACTGGGATATCATAGCAATTACAGAGACGTGGCTCAGGGATGGACACAACTGGCAGCTTAACATTCCAGTATATAGATGCTGTAGGAATGATAGAAAGGGGGTCAAGAGAGGAGGGGAAGTGGCATTTTTGATTAGGGTAAAATTACGGCCCCAAGCCTTTTACATTGAAATAAATGGAGATTAATTTACCAGTCCTACCTCATTCTCTGCCCTGACTGTTTGACTTACTGAACAAAGGCCTTGGTGTGCAGGTTCATAGCTCCTTGGAAGTAGAGTCGCAGGTAGAAGGGATAATAAAGAATGCTTTTGGTATACTTGCCTTTATTAGTCAGTGCATTGAGTACAGGAGTTGGCAGGTCATGTTGTGCCTGTAGAGGACATTGGTTAGACTACTTCTGGAATTCTGTGTGCAATTCTGATCTTCATTACTTCTTCAAAAAACTCAATCAGGTTAGTGAGACATGATGTCCCTTACACAAAGTCATGTTAATGTCCCTAATCAGTCCATGCCTTTCCAAATACATGTAAATCCTATCCTTCAGGATGCCCTCCAACAACTCACCCCACCACCGGTCAGGTTCGCTGGCCTACAGTTCCCTGGTTTTTCCTTACCATCTTTCTGAAATAGTGGCACCACGTTAGCCACCCTTCAATCTTCTGACATCTCACCTGTAGCTATAGATTACACAAACAACTCAGCAAGGGGCCCAGCAATCACTTTCCTAGCTTCCCATTGAGTATTAGGGTACACCTGATCATGTCCTGGGTTTTTATCTGCCTTTATTAATTTTAAGACATTCAGTATCTCCTCCTCCGTAGTGTGGACACTTTTCAAGATGTGACTATTTATTTCCCCATGTTCTCTATCTTCCATAACCTTCTCCCCAGTAAACACTGATGCAAAATACTCATTCAGTATCTCCCACATCTCCAGCGGGTCCATGCATACGTGGCCTTGCTGATCTTTAAGGGGCTCTATTTTCTCCCTAGTTACCTTTTGTCCTTAATGATCGATCATAGAATCCCTACAGTGTGGAAACAGGCCCCTCGGCCCAACAAGTCCATACTGACCCTCACAGCATCCCACCCAGACCCACTCCCCTATAATCCACCTAACCTACACATTCCTGAACGCTACGGGTAATTTAGCATGGCCAATACACCTAGTCTGCACATCTTTGGACTGTGGGAGGAAACTGGAGCACCCGGAGGAAACCCACGTATTTATAGAATCCCTTTGGATTATCCTTAATCCTACATGCCAAAGCTATTTCATGTCTCTTTTCGCCTCTAGATCTGCCCTCTTTAGAATAGTGCTCCTGTTTTTATACTCTTCTAGGGATTCACTCAATTTCTGCTGTCTATACCTGACATATGCTTCCTTCTCATTCTTCACCAAAACCTCAATTTGTCTAGTCATCCAGCATTCCCTACACCTACCAGCCTTGCCCTTCACCCTAAAAAGGAACATACTGTCTCTGAACTCTATCTCATTTTTGAAGGATTCCCATTTTCCAGCCATCACTTTACCTACAAACATTCACCTCCCCCAATCAACCTTTGAAAGTTCTTGCCTAATACCATCAAAATTGGCCTTCATCCAATTTAGAACTAACTTTTAGATCTGGTCTATCCTTTTCAATCAGTTTTTTAAAACTAATTGAATTATGGTCATTTGAACCAAAGTGCTCCCCCACTCAAGTCATATGCCCTGCTTTATTTCCAAAGAGTATGTCAAGTTTTGCACCTTCTCTTGTAGGTACATCCACATACCAAATCAGAATACTTTCTTGTACACACAAATTCTTCTCTATCCAAGTTCTTAACACTGTTGCAGTTCCAGTCTATGTTTGGAAAGTTAGAATCCCCTTTCATAACCATGCTATTATTCTCTATTATAATAGAGGTCTCCTTATAAATTTGTTTCTCAATTTCCACTACTATTGGAGGATCCATAGTAAAATCCCAATAAGGTGATCATCCCTTTTTTATTTCTCAGGTCCACCCAAATAACTTCCCTGGACGAATTCCCAGGAACATCCTCTTAAAGTACAGCCGTAATGTTACCCCTAATCAAAAATACCACTTCCCCTCCTCTCTTGACCCCCTTTCTATCATTCCTATAGCATCTATATACTGGAATGTTAAGCTGCCAGTTGTGTCCATCCCTGAGCCACGTCTCTGTATTTGCTATGACATCTCAGTCCCATGTCCCCAACCATGCCCCAAGCCTTGTACATTGAAATAAAGGGAGATTAATTTATCAGTCCTACCTCATTCTTTGACTTGACTGTTTGACTTACTTCTTATCCCAGCTGCATCAGTCTCAGACTGATCTCTTTCCTTACTATCTTCCTCGGTTCTGTCCCCCGCCCCCAGTCTCCCCACTAGTATATTAGTCCCCTTCCAATTCAGGTGCAATCCGTCCTTCTTATACAGGTGACTTCTACCCTAGAAGAGATTCAAATGATCCAAAAAAACATGAATTCTTTTCCCCTGCAGCAGCTTCTCAGCCACGCATTCATCTGCTGTATCCTCCTATTCCTACCCTCACTCGCTCGTGGCACCGGGAGTAATCCAGATATTACCACCCTTGAGGACCTACTTTTTAAATTCTTGCCTAACTTCCTATACTCCCTCCTGAGAATCTCACCCTTTTCTCTTGAAAGGGTTCAGAAAAGATTTACATGAATGTTGCCTGGGTTGGAGTGTTTGAGCTCTAGGGAGGGGCTGAATAGGCTGGGGCTATTTTCCCTAGAGAGTTGGAGACTGAGGGGTGACCTTAAAGAAGTTTATAAAATCATGAGGGCCACAGACAGGATGAATAGCCAAGGTGTCTTCCACAGGGTAGCGGAGACCAAAAGTAGAGGACATACGCATATACTGACAGGTGAAAGATTTAAAAGGGACCTAAGGAGCAACATTTTCATGCAGAGGGTGGTGCATGTATGGAATGAGCTGCCAGAGTAAGTGGGCAAGGCTGGTACAATTATATTTGAAAGGCATCTGAATGGGTATATGAATAGGAAGGGTTTGGAGGGATATGGGCCAAATGCTGGCAAATGCGATTAAATTAATTTAGGAGATCTGGATGGCATGGACGAGTTGGACCTTAGGGTCTGCTTCCACACTGTACAGCTCTATGACTCAAATTATGCCTCCTGTAAATATCTGGATTTTGCATTAGAAAATATTAGTGTAAAAATTGTATCAAAAGTCAGTTACTACTTTTTGTGGAATGATAAATGACCAATTTTCATAATGAATGACACGAGCTTGGTTTCTAAATGCCTTCGGTTTGACAGCATTTTAAACAATTTCAACAGGCTCCTATTGTGTATTTTTCAAAATCCATTTATGAGATATGGGTTTATCTGGTTGGGCCAGCATTTATTGCTCTCAGATATCCTTCCTATTGCATTTGGTGAGCTGCCTCTGTTCATTTAGTGCAGGTAGATCCACATTACTGTTCGGAAGTTTTAGGATTTATATGCAGGAAAGGAACAGTGACATATTTCAGATTCAGGATGGTAAGTAGACTTGAAGGAGATCTCTCGGGTGATGACATTCCACATAGCAAGTGCCCTTGTCCTTTTAGACGGAAGTGGTTGTAGATTTGGAAACTGTCTTAGGAACCTTGATTTTCTGCATTGCAGACAGTACAGCCTGCAGCAATGTTTTTCCTCAAAATATGACTTAGTTGTGCAGATAATTTGCATACATATTTACAGAATAGTTGGTACAGCTTAACATTTAAGTTCAATAGCTAAGTCAAGCTTCACAGAAATCCAACCAAGAAATCATAAATCTAACTAACAAATTAATTGTATTAAACTAGAGCTATCAATCTCATTACCTCAATGTAGATTTGATTACATAGGTTTGAGACTTTGATTTAGAAACTAGCTAAAGCTTTACTGGTGATACGCAACTGAGAAGGATGACAGAATCAAAAAAAAAACTCAAATAAAATAAGTAGGGCAATAACATGCCAGTATGATATTTCAATCCTTTTATAGTCAAGTACAGCTCAATGAAGGACAAGTGCAACACATACTCCATGAACGGTGGTGAAATCACCAATAAAAACTGAAAATGACCTAGTTGTCTTAATCGATCACCCAAAGAACAACAATCAACAAAGCAGACAGACAATCACTCATTTTTGGCAAAAAAGGAGAACATAGATCAGGAGGAGGAATGGCCAAATTGTACTCTGCTTTATAGCGTCTCAAGTTCTATATCCAGCCCTGATCACTGATAATCAAGGAAGAAACTGAAACAGCATGAGATGGAGTACAGAATGAGATCTTGAAAGATGAAACATAGCGAACCTTGGGTTTTTAAACTTGAAAAAAGCATGTGTGAAAGTGGATCTTTAGAAGCAGGAGATCGTAAGAAAGGGAAAAGTTTAGAATATTAATTCGAAAATAAAGAGGACACAGGTTCAAACTGGGAAACATTAATGACTCATAAGAGTAGTAATTCTTCATTGTGAACACATGGAATGAACTTTCAAATGAAAAATTTGCGACATAATGAAGAAAAATGCACCCTTGAAAAGCTGCAGTTTTCAACTTAGGCTGTCTGCACACATCACAAGAATTTTTCCACTGAGATAAAAGGCACAGGTTAGCTTTACACAATTATCATAGACACATCCTGCTTGAACACATAGGCCCAAGCAATAAAAACTGAAGCTTTATTCATCTCCAAGGATTATGTCGAGGCCTGCTTCAACCTTTTTTTTTGGTGGTATTGTAAAACTTATTCTTCTGATTTATCACGTGGGAGCTCTGCTTGGAGGTCCTTAATGGGCCTTTGAATCCCACCAATACTTATAATGCAGAGAAATTATGCATGCAATCCGTACCAGCAAACAAGCAGGCACCACCCCATCCTCGGTACTGTGTTCGGCATACTCCTTTAGATCTCCACTTTCCAATATAAAGGTTCTGCAAGTATTAGAAAGCTTTTCTTGTTGCAGGTATCCTATAAGAAAAGCAGAATAAAGTTCAGCTTGTCACTGACCAGTGCAGGAAGTGACATTTTAAAATATAAGCTGCTGCAAACATTCTAACAGTTAAAGAATTAAGCAGAGATAGGAGGAACTGCACATGCTGAAGAATCTGAGATAACAAGGTGTAGAGCTGGATGAACACAGCAGGCCAAGGAGCATCAGAGGAGCAGGAAAGCTCTGAGGCCGCTTGGCCTGCTGTGTTCATCCAGCTCTACACCTTGTTATCAAAGAATTAAGCATAGGCTTTTACCATAAACAGATGCAAACAAAGTTCAGAATCTTAACCAAATCACAGGTTTTTCAGCCATGATTTTTCTTTGTAGGGAAATTCCCCTTTTGCGAATTGTGATAAGCTTCAGCAAATGCACTTGTTTAGTAGGGCAAGCATTAGTAGACAAATATCTGTTTTTCAAACAAGGAAAAAAAAAGTCATTCCTTATGTATTACACATTGGAACACTTGTTTGGTAAATCAGGTGGACAACATTCAGAAGGAGTACAGCGGTTGGTATGATTGTGTCATCATGTATCACGTTATGTATGCAACTGAGGAGTTACATGGGATGCGAAATTTGAGATATGGGGACAAATACTTTCATTAAAGTAAATAATGCTTTGCAACGATGCTAGGCTTTCTGAAGGAGGAAACGTCTGGCTGCTTGACACCAAGCTGTTACTAACTGCTGCAATTCCATCATGACTCCACAACTCCTCCAACAACTATCCCATCTCTGCCTTGCTCGCCATATCCCAAGCCTAGGCAAGACTTAATAACTGATAGTTGCGCAACATATTTGCGTGATGCTAGAGATTTGAGAAACTCACCCCTGGACGTTGAGGATTAAAATTCTATGTTAAACGAATCTTGATTGTGAGCTACACTGCTTTGCATAAAGACAGAAATCATCATTTTACAGGGCTCATTAATTCACTGTACAATGTGCCATTATCACTCATTTAAAGATCATTTCGTAAGCCCTTTTTATGTAAATTATCTACATCATATCACTCAAATAAAAGGCTACTCCACCTTATTTCCTATAAGGATTTAAATAAGCACAACATTTTTGTATTCCATCTATGTGACCTGGGAAAAACATCTAGCTATGTAATGATACTTATTGTTCTACTTAACTCATACCACACTGGTAGAGGGCAACTTGCTTCAGTTATTCCAAGAATGGATAATCTACTGTATATTAAAATATAAAATATACATCAATTTCTGCTGTGCTCTAGTTTTGAACATTAAAAACATAAATGGTTGTGAATAGGCTACACAATTCTGCCCCATTTTATTCGTTCTTCAATAAACTAATTGAAGCTTATATTTAGTTTTGATAATATACACAGAAATTTAATATGTTTATCTTGGTGCATGAGTCTAGATCAGCAACTATAAAAGCATTAGCTCAGTGGTAGAACAATCCTACATCTACAAGTCAGAAGATTCTGGTTCAAGTCCTATTCCAGAGACATGAGTATACAATCTAGGCTGGTACTTCTTTCTAGAGCTGTAGGAGTGCTATCCTTTTCAAGTTGCCAAATTTCCAATGAGACGTTAAACTGAAGTCCCACCTACCCTCTTGAATGTAAGAGATACTAATATTTATATTTCAGCTAATATCATTAAAAACAGATTTCTGCTCAGTATCTCATCATTTCCAGGACTTGAGCACGCATATTGTTTGATATATATCTTGGGTTATAGTAGTAACTACATTCCAAGCACTTCACAATAAAAATCCTCAAAATCCTGAGGTTACGAAAGAAATTAATGTGAATTGTTTCTTTTGTAAACTGTATTTAAAAGGACAATAACAAGTGTGCATTTTTCCTTTGTAATGAGTCAACTATAAACATACAGCTATTTACATTAGTTATACTTTCAGACTATGATCAGGAGATGAGGGACTAACCTTACATGTTTAAGCAACTGCGCTGCTCACCACATCAATCATGAAGAGTGTCTGACATCTGCCTAATGGACTGATTGCCAATTAATTTTCAAGACCAATTAATAATCACCATTTTGGGTTTCAATATTTCACATTGAAAGGAAGCTGAATTTTTTCATGAAAGAAGACAGCTTCAGAACAAAAGCTGCAAAGAAAAACAGGCATAAAGTGAACACAGCCAAATTGTAGAATCAATAATTTGATAACTGATTCTAGCAGCTCCACAGCATCCTAGGATAAAACTAACTTGTAAGCAGCCAGTGTGGTTCATTAATGGAATGGGAAGGATGATGGTTTGAAATTCTTTGTACAGGATTCATTTCAAGTATTCTATCATTCTACTAGGTAGAAAATTAGCATACAAAAACAAAACAATTTAACCCAAGCCTTAGGGTGTTATTCACACACAATATCCACATTAAGAATAAATAGCAGTCACAATGTTGCCATCTATTCTTTGCAATTGATGTAAAATGTCTGCTGAGGCAGATTAAGGACAACCACATTCACATTCTAAAGTCATGTGAAGCAATGTCAACACAATGTCAGAGATAGCTGAACCTGTCAAGCACAGATGACACTGAGTTGAGGCAAAAGGAAAAAGTGAATAAATATCCAGTCGGAGAACCAGACACTCGATAATATAATTAACCCACGGTGGCAGCCCAAGTGTAGCATTGGCTGCGATTCAATTTTACAACAGAAACTTTGAGTAAGTTACCACTAAAGGTTGCTAATTAAACGGCCTCCGTCAATAGGTATCTTTAGATGGAGCGGGAGATATCCCACCCACTTGAAGCTGCCAAATACAGTACTGCCCGCCGCCGGTTCTAACGCCTTCCCAAACAGCGGCCCAGCACCGCCCCGGGGACACAGATGGCCCACTGGACCGAGTGTCCATCCCACCTACCCAAGACAAGCCGCGCTACGTCTGACGGCAGCAGCATGTTCACCAAATCAGCCCCAGGGAATGAGGAGGGAGCCGGGAGGAGCGGCCGATCTTCCCTCGCCGTTCGCTGCTCAACCACATTAGACGCCGGTCCTCCAGCTGAAAATGGCGCGTAAAAACAACGCAGCGCTCATTCCGCACCAGTGTCCGGCGGAAGTGAGGCGACAGGTAGATTGCAATGTGGGAATTGTAGTTTAATGAAACGAATGGACTACAAGTCCCAACAGCCGCATAGCTTCCGCGCATCCGTGTGGATTATGGAGGAGGCGGGGTAGAGGTCAATTTCAGCGGCGACTTCTCTGCAACGAACTCATGGCCTGGGCTCGAGTTTAAATGAAGTTTGATTCAGACCCAGAGTGGTGTGCGGATTTTTATTGCTGTGAGTTCTGTTATAAGGATATTGCCTGACCGTGGCCGTGCTGTGGACATGGCACGGTGTTTGGCGGCTTGGAGATGATTTTATAAATAAACCAGTCCTGGGGTATCCTCTTATCGATTATCGCCGACTCATGCAGTTTGATTCGCTGGGCTGTGATGAGGGCTTCCCGCCAAGCGGAAGGTCAGCATGGACGTTGGTTATACGGAAACATTGTCCGCCAGCCTGTCTGGGCCATTGCATGGGTTCTGTATGACTGATAGGCCCCATCTGCAGGCTCCACCACACTGGGCAGCCGGGTTGGGGAGCTGGCCTTTGCAAAGTGAGGCAGATGGAGGTTTGTGATCATCATCTGACACCTCGACTTCACTTCTGCACATTCCTGACGAAAACACCCGAGGTATTCGGTGCCCTCCCCAAACGACCAGTCATTCACAAGCCTGAACAAAAACAAAGTTGCTGGAAAAGCCCAGCAGGTCTGGCAGCATCTTTGAAGGAAAAAAACAGAGTTAACGTT
>NC_063337.1:41040229-41163761 GCF_021869965.1 Rhincodon typus | reverse complement strand
AACGTTAACTCTGTTTTTTTCCTTCAAAGATGCTGCCAGACCTGCTGGGCTTTTCCAGCAACTTTGTTTTTGTTCCTAATTTACAGCATCTGCAGTTCTTTCGGTTTGTATTCACAAGCCAGAGACTGACTCATAGGCAACATTTAATGGAGATGGTGGAAGGAAGGCGATCTGAGCTGGTGAGAACCTCGGGTTGCCTCTTTTATGGGAGGCTCACCATACCCAGTGCCACTTAAAACCTTAACTGGAAAAGAACAGCATTCCTCGGGATCAAGGATCCCAAGGCTGGTAACCCTATTGACCAGCAGAATCACTGGGAGGCAGGGGCTCCTGTCCGCCTGACAAACACCCAAAGTCGGATCAGTGCTGGATCCCAGGCCACAGGTGAAAAGTCATATACCATGGATGCTGGAAATCTGAAACGGAAACAAAAAATGCCAGAAAAACTCAGCAACTTTGACAACATCTGTGGAAAGAGAAATGGCATTAATGTTTTGAGTCCAAGATGACTCTTCTTACAAGAGAATGATGGTAGGAAAGGGCAGCAGGGGAGGGGTTCAGCACTAAGGGTGGGAAGGTGTCTTTTGCCATGTCCCTCACCCCATGTTGAGTTCTTCTATCAGGCACCAAACTTGCTTTGGCAAAGCGTTGATTGATTTTGTCTTCAAGCATAGTGTTATTGGAAAGGATACCCCCAGAAAAGTAAAAGATTTGTACTAAACAGAGGACAATGTTGTTGGTAGTGATGCAATAGTAATTTGGAGTTTGTGGCTAGTGGTGACTTGAGGCAAGATGACTTCTTCAGACTTGGCATCAGGTCAAAGTGTTCTGAAGCTAGTGCAAGTGATTAACAAGCAACTGAATGTCTTCTGAGAGCACAGTCATCTGCTAACAAGAGTACACCTGGTAGCTATTTATTGTTGTCACATGTACCTAAGCACTAAAAAGTTTTGTTTTGTAGAGTTTAGCAACCTTTGTGTAAACCTTGAGCCTTTGCAAGTTGATGGCATTACAGTCTGTCCTGAATTGAATGTATACTTCTGTGTCAGAATCTTTGAGTGTGTACTGCAGCATGGCTGAGAAGTATATACAAAGAGTTGGAGCCAAAAGCTTGCTTGGTGATTTTGATGACAAGAAAGGCATCTGATGCCGTACTCATTTGGATCATGTTGATTACCATGCCATCGTAAAACCAATGAATGACATTGATCATCTTTTCAGACAGCCATATTTGTACTGAACCTTCCATAAAGCTTCCCAGTTTTATTTTGTCAAAAGCCTTGGTCAGGTCAATGAACACTGTAGCGAGGAAGATATGGCCAAAAGACAAGAATAGAAACACAAACTAGCAGTAGAGATTACTGATATTCTGAAGTATATCACTGAAGATTCTCAGAAAGAATTAATGGATTTTACTTGAGGCACAATATCTGAGTTCCATTTGTTAAACAGAAGGAACAAGACTGGCTGAACAACAATGACCAAGACATTAGCAAACTTCTAGATGAAGTACACATATCTCTCAGATCTTGTATGTCTAATGCAAACTCACCAACAAAGATTGCCAGATGCCATTGCATAAAATACTTGCTGCCAAACTAAGAAAGACGAAGGACTTAGAGGCAATGAGGAGTTCACAGGTACATGGGGGTTTGATGGATGGCAGTTTCAGGAAGTTGGACACACTGCAGATACAGTTAGGAAGATGGTTGACCGCTAGGAATGGTAGGAGAGGTAGCCAGGTAGTGCAGGAGTCTCCTATGGCTATCCCCATCTCAAACAGGTATGCCGTTTTGGATACGGTAGTGGGGAGGTGGCTTCTTAGGGGAGTATAGCACTGACAGCTAGGTTTCTGGTACAGTGACTGGCTGTGGTGTATAGAGGGGTATGTCAAGCTTCAAGTAACAGGGTACTCTAGTCTGGGGCACAGACAGGTGTTTCAGCAAGACATCAGGATTGAATGTTGCCTCCCTGGTGCCAGGGTCAAGGATGTCTCAGAGACGGTGCAGAATATTCTAAAAGGGGGGAGTGATAAGCAGGATGTCATTGTGCATTTTGGTAGCAACGACATTGGTCGGGAAAGGGATGAGGTTCTGCAGAAATAATATAGAATAGAACTGCAGGGGAAACTAGTAGAAGGTTTAAAAAGTAGGTCCTTGAGGGTAGTAATATCTGGGCTACTACGGTGCCACGTGCTAATGAAAGTAGGAATAGGAGGATAGGACAGATTAATGTGTGGCTGAGGAACTAGTGCAGGAAACAAAGATTCACATTTTTGGACCATTAGGATCTCTTCAGGGGTAAAAATAACCACAATAAGAGATCAGATTCCACCTGAATCAGAAAGGAACCAGTATCTTTGCTAGTGCTGCTTGGAAGGCTTTAATACTAGTGAGGGGAGGGAGTGGGTTTGGGAACCAAAGTGATAGTGGAAAAATAGAGAAGGCTGAGGCTGATACAGTAGATAAGGGGAGCAAGTCTAATAGTCAAGTCAGACAACAGCTTGGCAGAGAACAAGGTAAGACTGATAAATTAACCTTTTACCTCATTTACCTCAATGCAAGAGGCCTGACAGGTAAGGCAGATGCACTTAGGACATGGTTGGGAACATGGGACTGGGATATCATAGCTATTTCAGAAATGTGGCTTGGGATGGACAGGACATGGCAGCTTAATATTCCAGGCTATAGATGCTATAGGGTAGAAAGGGAGGCAAGAGGAGGGGGTGGTGGCATTTTTGGTTAGGCAGCACATTACTGTTGTACTCGGGGAGGAATAAGAAAGGTGTATCCTAGAACTCTAAGGGAAGCTAAAAAAGTGATTGGTGGGCCCTTTGCAGAGATATTTGTATCTTCTTTAGCTACAGGTGAGGTGTCAGAAGATTGGAGGTTGGCTAATGTGTTGCTACTATTTCAGAACGGTGGTAAGGAAAAGCCAGGGAACTGTAGACCAGTGATCACCTTGTTGGGATTGTATTATAGGTCCCCCAGTAGTCAGCGGGAAATTGAGAAGCAAATATGTAAAGAGATCTCAGATATTTGAGAAAATAATAGAGTTGTAATGGTAGGGGATTTTAAATTTCCAGACGTAGACTGGGACTGTCATGGGGTTAAATTCTTTGGTGGGGAGGAATTTAAGTGCGTATAAGAACATTTTCTTATTCAATATGTGGATGTTCCTATTAGACAAGGAGCATTACTTGACCTTCTATTGGGAATTAAGGCAGAACAACTGACTGAGGTGTCATTGAAGGAGCATTTTGGGGCAAATGATCATAATTCAATTAGGTTTAAAATAGTGATGGAAAAGGATAAAACTAATTGAAAAGTTCAAGTTGTAAATTGAAGTAAGGCCAATTTAATTCGCTAGGAACCTTCAAAGTTGATTGTGAAAGGCTGTTTACAGGTAAAGGGACAGTCGGGAAGTGGGAGGTCTTTAAAAATGAGATAACGAGAGTTCAGTGACAGTATGCTCCTGTTAATGTGAAGAGCAATGCTGGTAGGTATAGGGAATGCTGGATGTCTAGAGATTTTGAGTCTTTGGTCAAGAAAAAGAAGGAGATATATTTCAGGTATAGACAGCTGGAATCGAATGAATCTCCAGAGGAGAATTATAGAGGAGTATGCTTAAGAGGGAAATCAGGAGGGTGAGGAGATAGCCTTGGCAAATAGAGTCAAGGAGAATCCAAAGAGATTGTCTAAGTATGTTAAGGGCAAAAAGAGGAACTAGGGAAAGAATAGGGACTCTTAAACATCAACGTCGCTGTCTATGTGTGGAACCACAGGAGAAGGTGTAGATATTAATGAGTATTTTGCATCAGTGTTTATTGTGGAGAAGGATATGGAAGACATAGAACACGGGGAAATAAATAGCAACATCTTGAAAAATGTCCATATTACAGAGGAGGTGGTGCTGGATGTCTTAAAACGTATAACGGTGGATAAATCCCCAGGATCTGATCAGGTGTATCCTAGAACTCTAAGGGAAGTTAAGAAAGCGATTGGTGGGCCCCTTACAGACATATTTGTATCTTCGATAGCTACAGGTGAGGTGTCAGAAGATTGGAGGTTGGCTAACGTGATGCCACTATTTCAGAAAGGTGGTAAGGAGAAGCCAGGGAACTGTAGACCAGTGAACATGACATCAGTGGTGGGCAGGTTGTTGGAGGGAATCCTGAAGGATATGATTTACATATATTTGGAAAGACATGGACTGATTAGGGATATCAACATGGCTTTGTGCATGGAAAATTGTGTCTCACTAACGTGATTGAGTTTTTTGAAGAAGTAACAAAGAGGATTGATGAGGACAGAGGGTGGATGTGATCTATATAGACTTCAGTAAGGCAACTGACAAGGTTCCTCATAGTAGACTGGTTAGAAAGATTAGATCAGATGGAATACAGAGAGAGCTATCTATTTGGATACAGAACTGGGTTGAAAGTAGAAGACAGGGTGGTGGTGGAGGGTTGCTTTTCAGACTGGAGGACTGTGACCAACGGTGTGCCACAAGGTTCAGTGCTGGATCCTCTGCTTTTTGTCGTTTATATGAATGATTTGGGTGTGAACGTAGGTGGTATGGTTAGTAAGTTTGCAGATGACACCAAAATTGGAGGTGTAGTGGACAGCGAAGGTGGTTACCTCAGAGTAACCACGGGATCTTGATCAGATGGGCCGATAGGCCAAGGAGAGGCAGATGGAGTTTAATTTAGAAAAATTTGAGGTGCTGCATTTTGGAAAGGCAGATCACGGCAGGACTTGTATACTTAATGGTAAGGCCCTGGTGGGGTGTTGCTGAACAAAGAGACCTTGGAGTGAAGGTGCATAGCTCCTTGAGTCGCAGGTAGACAGGTTAGTGAAGATGGCGTTTGAAATGCTTGCCTTTATTGGTCAGTGCATTGAGTATAGAAGTTGGGCGGTCATGTTGCAGCTGTACAGCATATTTGTTAGGCCACTTTTGGAATACTGCGTCATTCTGTCTCTGTCCTATAGGAATGAAGTTGTGAAACTTGAAAGGGTTCAGGAAAGATTTACAAGGATGTTGCCAAAGTTGGAGGGTTTGAGGTATAGGCAGAGGCTGAATAGGCTGGGGCTATTTTCCCTGGAACGTTGGAGGCTGAGGGGTGACCTTATAGAGTTTATAAAATCATGAGGGGCATGGATAGGGTAAGTAGACAAGGTCTTTTCCCCATGCTGGGGGAGACCAAAACTAGAGAGCATAGGCTTAAGGTGAGAGGGGAATGATTTAAAAGGGACCTAAGGGGCAACTTTTTCATGCAGAGGGTGGTGCGTGTATGGAATAAGCTGCAAGAGGAAGTGATGGTGGCTGGTACAATTGCGACATTTAAAAGGCATCTGGATGGGTATATGAATAGGAAGGATTTAGAGGTATATGGGCCAAATGTTGGCAAATGGGACTAGATTAATTTAAGATATCTGGTCAGCATGGATGAGTTGGACCGAAGCTCTGTTTCCATGCTATGCATCTATGACTCGATGACTGTCTAAGAAAAGAGTTTATATTACAGAAGAGGTGGTGCCGGAGGTTTTAAAATGCATTGATGTAGACAAATCCCTGGGACCTGATCAGGTGTTTCCCAGAACTTTGTGGGAAGCTAGGGAAGAGATTGCTGGGCCCTTTGCTGAGATATTTTTATCATCGACAGCCATGGGTGAGGTGCTGGAAGACTGGAGGTTGGCTAATGTGGTGCTGTTACTTAGGAAAGGCCAGGGAACTACAGACTGGTGAACTTAGTCAGTGGCGGGTGAGTTTTTGGAGGGGATTCTGAAAGACAGGATTTAAGTGTGTTTGGAAAGGGTAGGACTCATTAGGAATAATCGATATGGCTTTTTACATGGGAAGTCGTGTCTCACGAATTTGATTGTCACCTCTTAAAAAGTTCAAAGAAAATTGATGAAGGCAGAGCGGTAGTCATCTATATGGACTTCCGCAAAGCATTTGACAGGGTACGGTAATGGTACACTGTTTAGTATGTTAGATCACATGGGATCCAGGAGGAGCTAGCCAATTGGTTACAAAATTGGCTTGAAGGTAGGAGATATAGGATGGTGGTAGAGGGTTGCTTTTCGGACTGGAGGCCAGCAGTGTGCCACAAGCACTAGCGTTGGGTCCATAGTGTTTTGTCATTTATTTAAATGATTTTAATGTGAATATAGGGGGTTTGGTTGGTAAGTTTGCAGATGATGCCAAAATAGATGGTGTAGTTGACAGTGAAGAAGATTATCTAACAGTACAGCGAGACCTTGTGGGCTAGTTGGCCGAGGTAATTAATTTAGATAAATGTGAGGTCTTGCATTTTGTTTAGGCAAACCAGGGCAGGAGTTATACAGTTGCTGGTAGGGCCCTGGGAAATGTTGCCAAACAAAGAGACCTAATGGTGCAAGTGCCTAGTTCCTTGAAAGTGGCATAATAGGTTTACAGGGCTGTGAAGAAGGTGTTTTTAGCAAGCTTGCCTTCGTTGTTCAGAACATCAAGTGAGGGAGTTGGGATGTCATATTGTGGCTGCACAAGACATTGGTGAGGACGCTTTTAGAATACTTCTTACAATTCTATAGGAAAGATGTTGTTACACTTGAGAGGGTGTAGAATAGATTTACCAGCATGTTGCACGAACTGGAGTTTGAGTTATAGGGGGAGGCTGAATAGGTTGGGGCTTTTTTCCCTGGACCATCAAAGGATGAGGGGTGACCTTATTAGAGGTTTATAAAATCATAAAGGGCCTGGATAGGTTGAGTGGTCAGGTCTTTTTCCTAGCGTTGGGGAGTCCACAACTAGAGGGCATAGTTTTAAGGTGAGAAGGGAAAGATTTAAAAAGGACCTGTGGGTTAACTTTTTCACACAGAGAATGGTGCGTGTATGGAATGAGCTGCCAGAGGAAGTGATGGAGGCTGGTACATTTACAATGTTTAAAAGGCATTTGGATGGATACATGAATAGGAAGTGTTTACAGGGATATGGGTCAAATACTGGCTCATGGGACTAGGTCAGATTGGGATGTCTGGTGAATGTGGACGAGTTGGACTTCAGGTTATGTTTCCATCCAAATGACTCTCTCTATGTTAAGCATTTTTATGGTTGATAGAGGGGTTCAGAGGGGAAATTCTATGCTTGGGATCTAAAATGTTTTACAGTGGTCTTGAGAGGTTTGTTAGGAGATTCATTTGTTTTTATATAAAAAAACTGAGATTGTAGATTTGTGTTGAGCAAATGGGATTGTGTTATTCGAATAAACACACTTCTTTATTTTCAACAAACCATGATCATTCATCGGACCATGAAAACCCAGCTCCCTGACGTAAGCATACAAGTCTACATTCTCTCCATCACAATGACTAACATCTTCTATTTTAGCCCATCCAATGCTAAAACTCTTAAACCTCCCTTTATGGTCTCAAGACTCATTACTCACTTTGCAGGTTCCCAAGCTTCCGATTGCCATTATTTTCAATTTGTCCTAAATCATACTGCATGTGTCCTAATATGCATTAAGTTCTACTCATCCAGAACGCTTCCTCACCTACCTACAATTAAACTAAAACTTTTCGTCCTTGAGTTTAAATTTCTTCTTGGCGGTATCTAACAATATTATCTCCAAAATCTCTTTCAGTCTTGCTTTTCTTCTTCTTTTGCCCTATAGCATGTCCCCTCTCCTTTTTCCGTATCAATGCCTAAGTACCATTGTGTCAAACCTCTTTTTGACAGTGGGAAAGTAATAGGATGTGGCTTGTGGATTAAGCTTGAATGGTGGGCATGGCAGGAAAAGGAGAGGAGACAAGGGGAAATTATGGAGAGAGAAGTAGAAAGAGTGTGTAGAAGGGAGTTGGAAGTGCTATTGGGAGGAAGGGAAGTGATAATGGAGTGAAGAGGGAATGATTACAAGCTTGGAGTTGATCGAAAATATTAACGCATTCTTATTTAGTCTACATTTTAAGTTATTGCTGTTCTTCAATTTGGCAAAAAAAAGGGGACTTTTCACTTTCCTCAACAAATGGTTGCTAAGAAAAGAGGAGAAAAAGTTTGGTGATAGACAGAGTGAAATGGAGAGTTGGAAGGAGAGACAGAAGGGAGATAGATGAGTGAAGCTGTTTGGATTCTAATACTTCATCTGATAGATATGTAGTTTTAATACTTTGATCTGTGGCAAAGGTGGAAACTGGATTTTTGTGACTACCTGTAAAGTTGTTTGATGAAATATAGATAATATTTCTGGATCTATTTTCCTCATTGGGTATGTGTGCGATTATTGGCCATAATGTTCAGCTGGTATTGTTCAGCTGTGGTCAGCCTCAATTCCTTTCATCTCATCCTTCACAACTTTTCCTTGCTTTGGATAGTCATGCCACTGAGCTTTAACACAATAGTGTGCAATATGTTTGGAGTGTTGCAACTGCACTAGATGGGTTTCATGCGTATTTACAGGAGTACAAGTCAGGATGAATAGCAGAAACAGCTTTCTGTGACATCTCTATGGCATATTTTATTTATGACATTTCTCAGTTTTGACTGCAACAACTGCAATCTTGTTGAACTCGCTTCAGTGCGTCAGCTTTCCTTGCCCATCTCCTTTGTGATTCATAACTGCTGTAGTGTTTTACTGAAATACATAGAAAAACAACTGAAATTAAAATAATTTTGAATTTATGATTAGTAGAAATAAACTTCTTGACTCTATGATGTTAGCATATTTAAAAGGAGCTATTAGGTTTTGATCTGGGAAAATAATATTTGTATTGCCTTAGCAATGGGAAACACATTTGTTTATTTTTATTATTAAATACTTGTGTGTGTGATTTTAGACAAAGTATTGAATAGCTTGAGTGAACGGGCTATGGAGTTGAGAAGAAGCAATTGGCATTTTTAGTCATCATGTTAGATTGTAAAGATTTTGCAATATGATGCTACGATGATATAATGAGAACCATATTGCTATATTAGATGGGATTCTCAAACATTTTAAGTAACACAACTGCCTTTTTAACAGCTCATTGACAGAGTTTGTCACTCCAAAAGTACAAACTGTGTCTGAGGTTCTCATTTATTTTGATGTTGGCACAATGTTCAAGCAGTTGCTTATGCTCTTCACATTCACCTTTTCAAGAAGAAGTGGGAGTGGATGTTTTCAGAAGCAATGCCTATTTATGATCTTCGGCGTCTTATTTTGGAATATGTCTGTGCTGTGGCTATCAAGGACCTTACACCCTGCAAAATACACAAGGCCTTGCTGATGGAACAGTCCCCAAGAGGCAGTATTGAGACAATTGATCTAAAATCCTCATGTTGATCCTACAACACAAATCAGGAGTTCAGACTATTTTGATCAGTTTCTGGAGTGAGCAGTTGCAGGAATTTAGTTTCTTTTCAGTTCCTTGAAGTGCTGTTTGAATATCAGACTTGGCCTAATGTGACAAAAAACTCCTAAAGGATTTACAATGCTAGTTAAATACAGCTTTTACTTGGCCTCGTGGTGTTTCCATTTGAAATCATGCATTTGTGTTCACCAAACATTGGTATTCAAGCACCATGCACAACTGTATTTTCAAACCCACACTGAAAGTAAGCTGGATGTGCTGAATGTCTTCAAATGGATTAGAAGTTTAAAGGAGAGAAGTTGCTGTTAAGTGGCTTGGAGCTTGAATACAGACCATGGGGTAATGTGCCTGCAAATAAAGATGTAGCTTAAATCATAACGCACAATATATGTTCAATTTTAGTGTTTTAAGTATAAATTACAAATGTTCTGTATAATAACATAGAGTAATTGTGAAAGGCTATGGGCCTTTGGAGGGAACCCTAAGTGTCATGTTAGGTGATGATCCCTCTAAGAGCCAACTTTCTCTAAAAGATTTCATGTAAAACATAAGAACAGGAGCAGACCATTCAGCCCTCTAGGCCTGCGGTGTCATTTAAATAGATCATACTAATAATCTCAATGCTTCTTTGCCACATTATCTCCATATGCCTTAACATCATTAGTCTTCAGAAACGTGTTGATTTCTCTCTTGAAGATGCTCAATGTTTGAGCTTCTGAAGCCCTCTAGGATAGAAATTTTCAAAGATTTACATTCTCTGAGTGAAGAAATTCATCCTCATCTCAGTCCCAATTGGTGCACACCTTATCCTGAGATCATGATCCTTGGCAATAGAATCACCAGCCAGGGGAATCATTATATCTGTTTCCACCATTTCACACTCTGTTAGAATTGTGAGTTTCAACGAGATTGCCTCTTATTCTTTGAAGCTCTCAAGAATACAGACACAGTTTTCTCAATCTCATAAGAAAATTCTCTCTTCTCTGGGGCTAATTTTGTGACCCTCCATTGAACTCCCACTGTGGCAAGAATATCCTTTCCTTGATGTGGAGACCAAGCCTATACACAATGTTTCAGGTACCCTCTCACCCAGGTTCTACACAACTGAAGCAAGACATCTTTACTTCTGCACTGAAATCACCAAGAATGAATACCAACATACCTTCCTAATTGCTTACTGCACCAGCCTGCTAGCTTTTAGTGACTCTTGGACCAGGACACCTTTTGGATATCCTCACTTTGCAACATTTCAACATTTAAGCAATTTTCTGCCTTTGGTTTTACCAACAAAGTGAGAAACTTCACACTTGTTCACATATTCCGCCTGTCATAATCTCACACAATCACTTAGCTAATTCAAGTCCACTTGAAGTCACCTTGTATCCTTCCCACAACTAAGTTTCCTGCCCAGTTACAATTGTTCCCACATTCATATCATTCATATAAATTGTGAATGGTTGTGGATGTAGACAGATCCTTGCAGTACTCTTTAGTGAAATCTTGTCATCCTGAGAATGATCTGTTTATCCCTTCTCTCTGTCTCTGTCTATTATCCAATTCTCAACTATATTAGTACATTCTCTCTCCCGCTCTGTCTCTCTTTCTTCTCCCCTATCCATCCCCTCCATTTCATATACTGCAGTGTTATTGACTGTCCTCCTGTGGTGGAACTTGTCAAAAGCCTTCTGAAAATCCAAATATGCCAGATTCATTGGTTCTCTTTTACCTAGGTTACAAGTAACATTCTCAAAAAAGCTACCAACAAGTTTGTCAAATATAATTTCCCTTTCATAAATCCATGTTGATTCTACACATTTTGTGATTCTACCCATTTTGTAATTCTACTCTGAATGTTCAGCTATTATGTCCTAATAATAGACTCAAACATATTTCACACTACTGAAATCAAGCTAACAATCTAGTTTACCACTTTCTTCATCCCTTCTTAAATAGTGGGACTACACTTGCTATCTTCCAGTCAGCAGGAACTTGTCCAGAGTCTATAGAAGTTACGTTTGATAACCACCACCAATGCAGTCATTGCCCTTATAACTACTTCCTTCAACACTTTTTCTGAGATGAAACTCATCTGGTTCGGGAATTTTATCAATCCTCAATTGAGCCTATTTTTCAAAGACTACTTCTTTACTGATACTAATTTCAATTAGCACTTCAATAATACATCTGGCTTCCATTAAATGATCATGTAACCAAGTGACTTGGAAGATAAACAATAGAGAAAGAGCCAACAAGATGTCAATCATAGGGGTGGATTGGTAAATAGATTAAGAAGATGGTTCTATTTGAAACAGGATTTCTTTTAGCAGAATACAAGCATAATTCTGGGTGTTGACTAAAAAGGATTTTAAAAAACTTGAAAATTGAAGGACTTTACACCAGTGAGGTGGAAGGATGGTAGTCAGCAAATGGTCCAGGAAATCTCCATCCTTCCTTCGTAACACTTTGAAACAAGGATCAAATAGTTAATCTTCCAATTTTGAATAAACATTTGACTTGAGTTTATAAGATGAGTAAGCTATCAGAACATTGATGTATCTACATGTGCATACAATGTACATCCTTTATTTACCCTGTAAATGCCTTGGAAGCAGTTCACAGCAGGCAATATCTGAAATGGTTGGGTTGCCCATGAGAAAAAGGTTGGACAATTAGATTTTTCAGTAGAGTTTAGAACAGTAAGGTGGCATGGCAGGCTGAATGTGGAAAGGGTGTTTTCTTTGTGGGAGATTTGAGAGTAATCACTGCTTAACAATAAGGGACTGGCCATTTAAGACCGATGAGAATTTCTTTCTCAGAGTGTTGTTAGTCTTTTGCACTCTCCTTCATTGAAAGGAAATGGAAGCAGAGATTTTGTATAATTTTAAAGGCAGAGTTGGATATATTCTCAACTTGAAATAAAAGTAGGTCAGATCTTATCATGCTTAGGCAGGAATGTGGAGTGACCAGAACAGCCATGATATTATTGAATGGAATGACTTAAGGGGCTGAGTGGCATATTCCTGCTTCTAATTTGTACTAAACTCCGAGAATGCTGGAGAAACTCAATGGGTCTGACAGCATTTGTGGAGAGAGAAACAGCATTAACATTTTGAGTCTGGTATGACTCTTCTCCACAACCTAATCTTTTTTTGTTCGTATGTATTTGCATATTGTGTAAATTTAAGCTCATGTAGAAGAAAAATTGTGATAAGAATTTCTGTCTTAAAGCATGAGCATCTGTGAACATTGTACCTTTTTAATACCTCAAACATAACTAGTTACTTAAGATATCACCTAGTTACTAATATTCACAATTTTCTGGAAAAGAATATTTAACAGCCTATTTGCCTGCCTCTGAGATGAAAATAGATCTCCTAACTTCCATCTTAAAAATGACTTGTTATTTATACAACATGTTCCCTGGTTCTAGTCTCTCCCACAAGAGGAACCATCCTGTCAGAATCCACCAACCAGTTTCCCTCAGGACTTTATATGTTTCAACAAGATCACCTCTTGTTCTTCTGCACTCATTTATGTTTAAAGGGTCTGATGAATGATCCTGTCTGTCCTGCTGAGTGTTTCCAGGCTTTTTGATTTTTATTGCATTTTTGTAAAATCTTTGAAGAAGAAAACATCTGACCCACTTCAGAAATATATGCTCCAATTTGCTGTGTGACTGTTTTCTTTCTTCTTGCCTCTGAAAGCAAGTGATGACTCCCATAATGACTTAGCTAGAAAATGAAATCAACAGTTGCAACCCAGTGTCCATTATGCCTTTAGCAGTGCATCAGATCATTAGTTTGCACATTTACAGATGCTCTGTTTCCATCATTTCATAGGAATTGTTTTATAAGTTGATTTTTTTTCATTAAATGTGCAAGCTCTCATTCATTTTTATTTTGTAGGATCCTTTCTACTGCTCTTCAATGGAACCATGAGTCTTGTACTTCATGACCTCTACCTCTGCTGTTGCCAGTTGGACAATGACAAGACTACAGAAAGAAAGGTAATAAAATGAGAAGCAGGGTAGACACTGTGGCCATGAATTGAAAAAGTAAATATGATACCTTGACAATTAATTGCACTTAATGCTGCTAATTCTTTTGGATTTTTTTTGAGATTGTATATTTTAATTTTTATTGGCCCGCTGCCAATCCTTTCACTCTCTCTCTCTTGCTGTCTGATTCTTCCTCCCTATTACAATCTATCCTTGTAGGAATTGAAAGGAACAGTATTTGAAAATTGACCCAATCTTTCTTTGTGATACCTGTCCTTCATGGCTTATGTACAGAGACTCTGCTGACTGCTTTTTGCAATTTTTAATCTATAATTTAAACGCACATATTACAGTTGTACATTGTGTAGGCTAATGTGTTTTTAACACCTCGTGTCTTTATAGAAAGAAGTAGATAAATTTAAACGTCTTATTCGGACTCCAGAAGTCATTGAGCAGTTGGACCGAAATTCTGAATCAAAACATCCAAAACAGTTGAACTGGGATGCGGTTTTTAGGTAATTTTCTCAAATGACCTATTATAAAAAGTGCTGTGAATGTCTAAGCAAGTGTCACATTTGACATCTAACATTTTACTGTTACCGGAGCAAGTACTGAATTAGAAAATATGTTTTCAATATGTAAGAGACCAAGTCATACTTAGGTTGTCAATATGTTTTGAAATATATGGACCGTGCTTTATCCTACATAATGTTTTCTGTAACATTTATAATGGGATTGCAAGATTTCTTGTATTTCTCGACTAATCACCCTGCTCACTACAGAAGGTATATCAAGTTTGACATCAATAACTTCTTTTAGTCTCTTTCCCCTGTTTATTTATCGGTGATAAGAATTATCTTGTCATCTCAAAATATCCTGACTTTAAAATCGGGAGTTACTACTGATTCGTTCTCAACATCTCATGAATATATGTTGTTCCTCTTTTGTGCTCGTGTGTGTATGCATCCGTGTGCACACAAAGTTTCCATATATGTCTAGAAATTTCTGGAAATTAAAATATGTTACGATGTAATGGCCATTTCCCATTCCATTGTAGAGACTGAAACCCTACAATCACTGAATTGTTCCTAATTTTCATAGCCACAGCTTGATGCGATTTTAATTTCTTAAGATTTGTGGTCTCACTGCACTAAATTGCATAGAAATTGGAAAACTAATCAACCTATTTGGCCTAAACGTTCCACGTTGATAATTACCCTCTGGGTAGGAGATAGTCCTAGTCCCAAGTGCCTACTCAGTTCCCATATCCCTTTATTGATTTAGTGAACAGTGGTACTTAATAAAATATAAAACAATTCTACCTGGATTCTATTCTTATAACGTTCCTACCTTTTTTGCCCTTTTATTACTTGTATTCTAGGTTTCTTCAAAGGTACATCCAGAAAGAGACTGAATGCCTGCAAGCAGCCAACCCGAATGTGTCAGCAACTACCCAAGCCAACCGACAGAAGAAAATGCAAGAAATTGGCAGTATCATGAAATATTTTATCCGATGGGCCAATAAAAGTGAGCAGAATCTAAATATTTTCCAAATTAACTTTCTTTTCCTGATAAGATTTTTATTGCTATTTGTACATTTAATTATGATATGTACTGTATTATTTCTGAGCATTTCTTAAGACTTGTTTATATGTTGGCTTTCATTTATAAAATAAATACAAAATGCTCATTTAGTTTTCACGTGTTGACTGATCAAGGTAGAAGACATGGTCACTGCAAAACATTTGCAGCACATTGTCTTTTAGTTTCTGATGCTACACTTAACATTACAAATCCATTAAAATGACCAAGTCAACTGAATTTAAGCAATTCATTTTAGATTAGAACGAAGACCTTGTTTCTTGTCTTTCTCATAGGAAGGTTTGCTTTAAATGGTGAACTGGCAAGCTGTTGGGGCCCATTTTTGTAATAGACGCTGACAATATTGACAGTTCATCTCATCCACCAATTAAAAGCAGTGTTAGTTATTTTTAAATGTATTTACCGAACATACATCCAAACTTAACAAAAAAAAATTTTTTTTGCTTATTGGCGTTTGAGTCAGGAAAGTAATTTGATAATCTTTCCTCCTCTTCCATGTTTTACCATCTTATAAATTAAGATTCAAAAATGTCCCACCATTATTATAGTATGAACCATGATTTTGAATGCGGAGTACAGTGAGAATCGTAGCTGAGCTTGATTATACCTGCTGTTTTTCAGCTGTGCGTTTTTGGCAAGTACTGCTGCAGAGTGAAGCAGAATTTTTAAGTATTATTTGTGGGTTGAGGGCATCGATGGTTAACCCATTCCTGATTGCCTTTTGAGAAGTTGGTGGTGATCTGCCTCCTTAACGCGCTGAAATGCATGTGTTAGAGGTGAAGTGAGAATTGCCACAGTCCTAAAGTCCACTGGCTGCTATCTCAGAGAGAGTAGCAACTGATGGTCAGTTTAATTTGAGGATCACCACGCCATGGGCGAAGGATGAGGTTGAGAGAATGGGCCTTCGTAATGATCCCAACTGGTACAGGCATTGAACCTGTTCAGTTGGCTTCACACTGCATTGCAAACCACCTACAGTAATCCACCCTGAATTATAGGTACATCCATTGTGCTGTTCAGAAGGGAGTTTAAACCAAAGACCACAAAGGCATCATGATGTAGTTCCAAGTCAGGATGACATCTGACTTGGAAAAATTCTAGGTTACTGTGTTCCCATGCACCTGCTTACCTTGGTCTTCTAATTGTTTGAATTCATGAGTTTACACAATGCTGAAAAATGAGCCATTTATTTTCTGTATTGCATTCTGCACTAATCAAGCTGAGTAGGGAATATTCTAAGATGAAAGATTATGTGTTTCTTTTTGAGTGTTTCCAAGTTATGAAATTTTCAAGGCAAGCACTGACTTGAAACTACTGCATCTTTACCTTTCGAAGCAGTAGTGTATGGTACATTGTGTATCACCTGTTCTATTCGCCAAATTGTAAAGTTGGAAATAAAGCTACTTTTCATTTTGGGCAGTGGTCAACTGATGAGCAAATGCTATAGTTTATTAAAGAAACCCTGGAGTTTGAAACTGGTGTACCAACAAAGAAATCTGTGTGTGACAATTTCACAACCTCTGATCTTTGAAACAATATATTCTTGCTTGATTCTTTGTAATTGCAATGTAGTGGACCCAGTGGCAGTGAACGCTGAGATGTTCTCCATTCTTGAAGGCTGCAATGGAACCATAATTCTCAGGGAGCCACTTTACACTGGTAATCAGAAATTGTGGTTTGCCAGACATGGATCCAGCAGAACTTATGCTGGTTGTTCCACTCAGACTTGTCAGCATGTAAATTAGGGTTGTTTGCCCAGAGCTTCCACTATTATTTACTTTGATTTATTTTGGGCAGCGCTTAGAAGATGGTGATAAACAAGAGCATTGCCAAAACGCTCCAGCGAACCTCTCTTAGCTCCACCCCTTCCAGTTCTGCTCACATATATATCTCTGCTTCACCACTGTTGTCAAAATTTGGACAGTTGACTTTAAAGCAATGTGGAAATTTGAGGGGCAGTGTTCGCGTTGTTTATTACAGTTCCATTCATAATATTGTTTCATTTAGGAGGACCACGTCTTAAGTGTCAGGATCTTCTGAAGCACATCAAGGATACTCTGCAGAACAAATTTAGTTGTGCTGCTTATGGAACTGACTACAGCAGCATTCTGCTGAAGGACGTCCTCTCAATTAGGAAGTACTGGTGTGAAATTTCCCAAAAACAGTGGTCAGGTATTTTTATTTGTTTTGAACTTTTGCAATTAGTGGACATTCTTCAAACATTTCTAAAAGAGGTGGAAATGCAAATGGTGCAAAATTCACAATAATCACATTTGTGGATAGGTATTTTTATGCTGAACTGCTCTTCTTTCAGGTACCTGTTGTGAGCATCATACACTTTCAAATCTGGTGAAGCACAGCTAAATGAAGTGTAAAACATTCCACTCTTCCCTATGAATGTATTTCATCCCATCCTCGAGCATCCTTGCTGCACCAGTGTGACTTATTTTTCCATTTCCTGTCATAGTCATCCACTGCTTCTGAATAACTTTCCAAATAGTGTCGGTCTTGTGCTCGGGTAACGTGTGTTCATTCATGACCGGTTAACCGTCTCTGTGAATAATTCAACCCCATGTCACAGTTAACAGAAAGAAGAAAGTTTCCTCCACTTGGACTGGATTGACTTTGAATCCAGGACTAGGAGGTGAAGGGCCATGTCTTTCAATTTCTTAATTTTCAGTAATAGTTTAAATGTCAATTTATTTTGACCGTTGTTGTGTATTATTTTTAAATGTGAATGCAAGTTATGGGATTCAGTAGAGTGTAATCTTTTGTTACTGTTTAGTGACATTCCTGTCATTGATCACAACTATAAAATGAATAGGTTTATATAGATCAAATTTTGTTTTTATATATAATATTAAACAGATTGAAGATTTTTTTAAAAAAAGAATGCTAGTTGTTCTTAAAATCAGCTGGTGATAAATCTGTTGCAGTGAATCCAGTGGAGTGAATCATTCTCTGGAGAATCTTGAAAACAGAATAGTTTAGATCCTTAAACACATCTGAAACTTCCTAATCATATGTTGTTAGTATCTTTATTGAGAAAGCCTGTTGTTGTGAATTATGTTTGGAACTAAACCTGCCATTCTGCAGGTTTAAAAAGTTAGAAATAATTAATAGCTGATAAACAGTTTCCTTCTGCCTTTCAGATTTAATGAACTTGTACTTCAAGATGTTCCTGAAACCGTCTAATGATACTAATCGGGTTCTTGTGGCCAGAATAATTCATACTCTTGTCAGAGGCTGCTGTTTTCAGTCTGAAGGACTGACCTCTGGACTGTTTGAGTTCTTTGCAAAGGCAATGCAGAATGCAAGGTAGTGGATTTTTTATGTGTGCATGTCCTTAAAAATGTAGACAAGTATTTAATTGAAAAGTCATTATAGTTGCCAGAAAGACCTATTTAATCCTGTAAATAATTCAATGATAAGTATATTCACAGTTTTAGCAAAGTATATTCACTGTTAAACATGACATTGAATAGTTGTCAGTTTCTGCCATGATTGTGTCACGCATTACCCTATGATTATGCAACTTGTCACCTGAATCCCACAAATGATTTAAAATGTCTGATTTTTTTTTCCATCAATCCCTTACTATGCTTTACTAAACTGCTTGGCCCAGATCTCCCTATTCTAATGCAAGGTCAATCAGCAACAAGTGGGCAGGAAAGTGATGGCCAGTGTTATCAAGCAACACTTGCTTAGTAATAGCCTACTCAGTGACCCTCAGGATAGGTTTGCCAGAACCCCTCAGTACCTGATCTCATTACAGTCTTAGCTTAATCGTGGGCAAAAGAGCTGAATGTCAGAGATGAGTTGAGAGAGACTCCCCTTGACATTAAAATCTCATTTGACTGATTATGGCATCAAGGAGCCCTAGCAAAACTAGAGTCATTGGGAAAGAAAGAGAAAACTCTTTGGTTAGTGTTAAACTTGGCACAAAGGAGGATGGTTGTGGTTGCTGGTGGTCAGTCATCTCACTTCCAGGACATCTCTACAGGAGTCCTCAGGGGAAAGTCTGAGGCTCAATCATCTCAACACCATCATCAATGACCTCCTCTTCATTCTAAGATCAAGGGTGGAGATGTTTGCTTAAGATTGCACAATGTTCAGCACCATTTGCACCTCCTCAGATATTGGAGCAGTCATGTCCAATTGAAGCAAAACCTGACCAGTAACCAGTTTTGGGTTGACAAGTGACATTGACGCCACATAGGTGTCAGGAAGTGACCTAATGAAAGTGTATTTAACCATTGCCCCTTGACAATGAATGGCATAGCCATCCATGAATCCTTTCTACCAGCATCCTGGGGTGTAGCTTGGCCGGATGATGTGATGATGAAGAGACTCTGTTTTCTGGTCTGATCCATCAGTGATAGGTTCACCATCTGTAGACCTGGTGGCCTCGACAATGCTTTGCAAATGTCAAGATAGCAAGGGTTGACACTGTACAGAAATGTTGTAAGGAGCCAGAACTTATTAAGATGCTTTGAGATGAAGTAAGGCAAGGAATAGCTAGGCGTATTTTTTTAATGCCTGGCCTCTGAGATTGTCAAGAGAAGGGTAACACGAGGCTATGAAATTGAGATGTTAGTGTAGGGAGCTGTCCCTGAGTTTCGCTGCTGTGCCCATTTGTAGAGCTTTTCTGTGATCAGCTGCATGGTCACTGGACAGAATACTAGCACTTGCAGGGTAGTACAGGAAAAGGTTGGTCTAGCGTACTTCTCAGCATTGGTGTTCTCAGGACAGCATTGGAGCATACAACCGATTGGGAGATTACTGTGTGTTCCTTTGTACTGGACAAACTTTCATGACAATGACTTACTTGCTGCACTTGTATTAAGTGCTGTCAGATTACTGGTGCTGTAGTAACCACAATAAGTTTGGAAGCTGCTGGGAGGGTCAGGACAGACTAGGTCTATGTGTGTCAGCTCTGGCTTAGTTGATGGCAAACTCACCTCTGAACGATAAGATTCCAGATTTGCTGTCTACTGCACAACTTGAGTGCCTAAAAACCAAAGCTTACATTCTTGAGCAGAACAGAGAGATCATTGCCCTATGGTACCACCTTTTGGATGAGGAGCCAAGATTCCAAAGGGATGTAAAAAAATCCCATGATACTATTTCAAAGAAAAGTCCTGGTCAATATCTGACCCTTGGTCAGTGTCGCAAAAATGGATTATTTGTTCATTTTCACATTGTTAACTACATTCCTAAGTGATGTTGAAATAAAGAAGTTGGTATGTGCTGTCAAAACAGTTGAAGCAGAAGATCAAAATCCAGCCAAACATTCCAACATAATCAATATGGTTCTTGAACAACAACTTCCATTTCTTGTGGCATCAAGGTGGTGCTACCTTTGGAGAAAATAAGTCTGACTCCAAATGATCCCCGATTTGATGGTGTGAATAACATAATTAAAGTTATCTCTTGAATTGACTTGTATTTCATTTAATGATTTCATTATAGTTTTTAACTTGAAGGCCTCTTCTAAAAGTCAAGGTTTGAACTTGATTGTGTCTGGAATGGGCTGCTGGGAAATGTGGTGGAGGCAGGTTCAATTGGGGCAATTCATGATGGTATTGGATTATTACTTAAATAGAAACAACATGGAAAGGTGTGGGGAAAAAGGCAGGAGATTGACACTAAGTCATTGGATTTTTTTCTTGTTTTATGCTTAGACGGAATGTGAAACATTGTATTGTGCTAGAAATTTTCCCAGCATAGCAAGAGTTCCAAACACAGGAAGAAACCAGAAGGAGGAGCCCCATCACAGAGGAATACAGCTGGTTTGTAGGGAAATTTCTATCCTGACTGTCACATGTTTAGATGAAGCCATATGTGTTAGTGATTGTAATGAGGTCAGCCAGGTGATCATCATAAAATATGAGTTCCCTGATTAGGGATGTTAATCTGATCCAATCAGGGAACCCTGGCTGACAGATATAAACAGGCGTGTCAGAGATTCTGTTCACTCTGAGAGCTGGCTCTGAGGAAACTGGATTACTGTCAATGACTTTCCATGTGTAAAAAAAAGGGTGACTTGTTGATGGGATATCAGCCTCTGTGAAATGTTTCAATGTGAGATAGAGGTTGTTTAAACAAATGTGAATAATATTATTGATATTCATGGAATATTGTACAAAATTTTCTTTCAGGCAAATAAACGTCTGTTGTAAATTATTGTTGAAATGTAATATGCTGCTGTATTGAATTTTATTCTAACAGCAACACACAAATCCCAAAGAATTAGTGTTTGTTGTCCATCCCTAATTGCCTTTGAACTGAGTAGCTTGCTAGGTAATTTCAGCAGGCACTTGAGAGTCAGCTACATTTTGTGGATATGGCATCACACATGGCCTGGACCAGGTAAGGATGATAGACTTAGTTCACTAAAGGACATTGGTGAACCTTTTGTTTTGTGATGGTTGATGAAGCTTTCATGGTGACGAGTACTGATGACAAGTTTTCAATTGCAGTTTTTTTTTTTATTTATTTGAACTTAAATTCTGCCAGTTATGCTAATGGATTTGAAGCCTTGTCTCAGAATTAGCCTGGATCTCTACATTACTAGTCCAGTGACATCAACACCACGTCATTGTGGTCTCAATCAGCCAAAATTTCTAGTTCTGCACATACCTTTTACCATGACTGTAGCTAAAGGCAGCTTTAACAAAAGAAATGCAAGTACATTTAACTTTTCGTTCATATTTCTATATTGCAGACAAGAACAAGTTTTTGCTGTTATCGAACACGTAATGTCAGCCCTCAATGTTTTTCTCAATGTGTGTGTAATGAACTGTCGTATTCGTGTGTGTAAACTGGGGGAGGAGATATTTCCAACACTGCTGCGCATTTGGACTCAGAAGCGACCCCAGGATTCCCTAAAGGAAGAAATCATTGAATTCTTCCGATTACAGCTTCGAGCTCATCATCCGAAAGGGGCCAAAGTGCCGGAAAAAGGTACAAGGGTAGACTAATGGAAGTTGTTAAATTGCCCTTTATGATTCCACAGGCTATGTATTTAATTCATAATCGTCTTGTGCATAAGTTACAAATGATGGTGAGAAAAAAAAATTGTTAAATTATTTATTTAAGTTGTTTTTTTATCAGTAACAGTACATGCATAGTTGTATATGATTTCTGGAAGCTATCTCTGCATGTTGAAATATGCACTTTCATTTCACTAGTTAAGAGCCAATTAATATGTCTAACTTGTAATCGTAAACAATGGAGAAATATGCATATATGCAGTAAGTCTCACTGATTTTCTGAAGAATCCAGAGAACTAGTATGACTGAAAACGCACACGGTTCTAAATCTTAGAAATATTGTTTGTATATTATTTATGTGTAAACTGGGTTTAAATGTATTTAAATACATTTTTTATGTTTTTGTGCAATAGGTGCTTTTGCAGCTGACTGGTTGAAATGGCAGAACCTGCTTTATAGTCTTTATGAAACAATTGTCAGTGAAGTGGGCCACATAGGAAGCAGAGGGAAATACTCAGGAGGGATGCGCCACGTTGCCGTCAAGGATAACTTAGTTGATCTGGCTGCTGATATCTGTCATCAGGTAGAGCAGAAATGAAAGTCTGATTGGTTTGGATTTTTTTTCAAATTATTCATTCATGGAATGTGGCTGTTGCTGGCTGGCCAACATTTATTGCCTATTCCTTGTTGCCCTTGAGAAGGTGGTGGCGAATTGCCTTCTTGACCCCCTGCCTCGGATTGACCCACAATGCCGTTTTGGAAGGAATTCAGGTGAAGGAATGGCGATTATATTGCCAAGTCAGGATCTTGAAGGTTGTGGTGTTCCCATGTACCTGCCGCCCATGTCGTTCTAGATGGAAGTGGTCATAGGTTTTGATTACTGACACTTCTCTGATATGTTAACTTTCAACTTTGGAGGTGGGGTGTTAGTTAATGATAATGGGTTCAATAAATCTCACATTATAGGTAACCCACTTAAGTATTCTTATACAATCGAAATGTTGAAGGATGCAAATAATATTTTTACCATGTAGATTCTAAGGTGAATTTTGTTTAATTTTTGTTTTGCTTTTAGTTGTTTGATCAAGATACCAGGGTGTTTGTGTCTTCAGTAACAGATGTTGATTCAGCACAAAGCCCCTCTCATCAGGGAACGCCAAACAAACGTCGACGTGTTGAATTAGGCTGGGAAGTGGTACGAGATGGTCTGCAAAAATCACAGAGTGATTTTGATATGGTACCTTGGTATGTTTACTTTTAAAATTAGATATGTACCTTGTGCTGAGTTTATTTTTAATTGCTTCAAACTTTACATTTATTTGGATTTCTTCATACATATCCATAGTCCACCTTATTCCCATTAGTGGGCCATTGTACATTCCTATCAAAGTTCTAGAAAGAGGGCTGAGTTTCCTGGAAAATATTTTATTCCATTTGGTAGACCTGTTGAAGTCAATGAAGACTATGGAGTTGGAATATTTTAAACTATAGTGTACAGAAATGCTGCCCATTGCTGTATTATTCTTTGTAGTTTCTCTTGTTCCTTTGCTCAACTGTTTCCCTCTTTCAACCTGAGCAAAACATTATCCCGACTGAGAAATACCTCCATCTCCCTTCCCTTTTAAGTTTACTGAAGAGTTTCCAGTATAATAGTCTTAAAAGGAATAAACTGCATGTACTAATATGTATTAACCCCCACCTCTTTTCTGCTTGAATGAGGAACTTAACTGGATTGATTCCTACATCTTTGTTGTGCTGGTTAGGCAGTAATGCTATCATTAAAAGGAAATATGTTATGAGGTTAAATGTGGAGAACTGAGTAAGAGAACAAGTGATAAACGATAGAGCATGAAAGAAATAGAAGTGAAGGAGAAAAACAACAAAAGCAATAATAGAACATAAAAACATAAGAAATAGGAGCATCTAGGTCATTTGGCCCCTCAAGCATTCCTTCCATTCAACAAGATTATGGCTGATCTGCCCCAGGCCTCAGCTCCTCTTTCCTGCCAACTCATCACAACCCTCAACTCTTTGGCATTTCGAAAGTTTATCTGCTTCCACTTTAAATACTTTCAGGAATCTAGCCTCTAGACAAGCACTACAGTCTGGGAGAAGAAATTCCTTTGCATCTTGATTTTAAATGAGTGTCACCTTATTCTGTAACTATGTCACCTAGTTTGAGATTCTCCCACTGATAAACATCTTCTCAATATTCACCCTGTAAAGCCCCCTCAGAATCCTGTATGTTTCATTAAGATCACCCCTCATTCTTCTAAGTTCTGATCAATAAAGACTGAACCTGTTTAGCTGTTCTTTGTAAGTCAACTCCTTCATCCTATTGAAGTCAACTCCTTCATCCGCCCAGTAAATCTGAAAAGCCTCACTGCCAGTATGTCCTGTCTTAAATTTTTGAACTAAAGCTCTAGGTGTCTAGTCCACGTCAACATCCTGTACAGTTACGATAATCCTTCGGTATTTTAAGCTCCAATCTCCTAGTAATTACCCCAAAATTCCATTTGCATTCTTAGTTACTTGCTGCACCTGCATGATATCTTTATCTTGTGTACAAGAACACCCAAATCCCTCTGCACTTTTTGGACTCTCTCTCTCTCGCTATTTAAATAATAGCATGCCTTCTGATTCTTCCTACTGAAGTGTAAGACCTTACATTTTCTAAGTTTGTTGAGCTGTTTTAAATGTCTTGCTATATTTCTTCCTTAATAATGGACTCTGGCATTTTGCCAACATCATGCTAATTGGTCTATAGTTTCCTTCTTTCTGTCTCCCTTCCTTCTTGAACAGGAACATTTCATTAGCAGTTTTCCAATCTGCCTTTCAACTCTGCTGAGTTCTGAATGGAGGAGGAGAAAAGCATTCACAGAACATGTAATATGTTATGCTTAAACAGCCACATCAGTTTTTCCCTCATTCATGACCATCAACCAGTCTTTGTAAACAAAAAAACTCCACTTCTACTTATGGGCATATACTTTTTTTTTTCGATATCTTCTGAGCTGAACTGAAATTTAAATTAAATTTAAATTTTGGAATTTTTAATGAAATATTAAACTTTAATGAGTATTAACACATTACAAGTTATACTATATTTTTGCTTTCATTCCTTAGGTTACAAATCACCACAGTTCTGGTTGCAAAATATCCGTCAAGTGTACCCCGCAATGAGCTTGTTCTCATTCTGACCACCTTGCACCAGATTCTCTCTCAGCAGAGACGTGGAGAGAAAATGCCTTATGTCCTTTGCTGTCTGCGTGAGATTGCTGTGTGCCAGAGACTAAAGTCAAACTTGAATAGTGCGCAGAAATTAGACCTGCAGAAACTCTGGGCCAAGATCTGGGCCATCACACTTCGGAGCATCAGCTCACAACAGACTGAGGCTGAAAGCTTTCGGCTGCTGGAGGCTATTCTTCATGGAAACCTGACTGTTCCAGACAAGGATTTCTGGAAAATCTTTTCATCCTCCACATGCCAACCATCCAGGTGAGTCTAGCATATGCAACCGTTAACATAGAACATACAACAGTTCAGCTCAGCACAGGCCTTTTGGCCCACCACGTCTGCGCTGACCATGATGCCATTGTAAACTAATTCTGTCTGCCTGCACATGGTCCGAATCCCTCTTTTCCCTGTCTGTTCGTATATTGTCTAAATGCCTCTGAAACGTTGCTAAGTTATCTGCTTCTACCATCTCTCCTGGCAGAGTGTTCCAGGCACCTACCACCCCTTAGTGTTAAAAGAAAACTTGCCTCACACATGTCCTTTAAACTTATCCCCTCTCACATTAAACCTATTCCACCTTACAGAAAAAGACTCCAACTATTCACCCTATCCATGCCTCTTATAATTTTATATACTTCTATCAGGTTGCTCATCATTCTCCAGTGCTGTAGTGAAAACAATCCATGTTTGTCCACGCTCTCCTTAGAGCTAATACATTTCAATACATTCTGGTAAACCTCTTTGCACCCTCTCCAAAGTCTCCATCTTCTTCCTATAGTCTGATGACCAGAGCCGCACACAATACTCCAAATGTGGTCAAACTCAAGTTTTTTTGTAGCTGCAACATGACTTGCCAACTTGCATACTCAATGCCCTGACTAATGAAGGCAAGCGTGCCGTACACCTTTACGATCTCATCCACTTGTATTGCAACTTTCAGGGAGCTGTGGACTTGCAACCTAAGATCCCTCTGTATGTCAATGCTCCTAAGGGTCTTGCCATTTACTTTATACTTTACTCTTGCATTTGACCTCCTAAAATGCATCACCTCATATTTGTGTAGATTAAACTCCATTTGCCATTTCTCTGCCCAACTTTTTCTAGTTGATGTATATCCTGCTGTATCTTTTGACAACCTTCTTTGCTATCTACAACTGCATCATTTTTAGTGTTGTCTGTAAAGTTGCTAATCAGACCATTTACATTTTCATCTAAATCATGAGTGGGATATATATATTACAAACAACTCAGATCCGTGCGGAACATCACTGGTCACAGATCTCCACTCAGACAAACACCCCTCCGTAGCTAATCTTTTATGACCAAGCCAATTTTGTATCCAGTTGACCAATTCATTGTGAATCTCTTGTGACTTAATCTTCTGGACCAACCTACAATGAGGGACCTTGTCTAATATTTTCATAAAGACCATGCAGACAATATCAACTGCCCTGCCTAATCAACCATCTTGGTCACTTCCTCAAAAAAGACTCTAATCAAATTTGTAAGACAAACCCCACCCCGCTCCCCCCCACCCCCGCACAAAACCATGCTGAATATCCCTAATAAGTCCATTCTTTTTCAAATGTGAGTAAATCCTGTTCCAAAGAGCCTTCTCCAATAATTTCCTTACCATTGATGTAAGGCTCACCAGCCTACAATTTCCTGTTACTCTTCTTAAACAAAATAACAATATTGGCTATTCTCCAGTCTGTGGCCAAGAAGGATGCATAGCTCTGTGTCAAGACCCCAGAAATCTCTTCCCTTACCTCCCTCAGTATCTTGGGAAAGGCCCTGGAGGCTTATCTACCTTAATATTTTTCAAGGCACTCAACATCACCCCCTCCTTGATATCGACATGCCGCAGAATATAAACTTATCCCTCCTAATTTTATTGTTATTCATGTCCTTCTCCTTGGTGAATACCGATGCAAAACTGTCATTCAGGATCTCACCCACTTCCTCAGTCTCCAAAAAAGCTAGACCTCAGATTTTTTAAAATTAATTCACACAATGTGGGCATCATTGACTAGGCTGCCATTTATTGCCAATCACTAATTACCCTACATCAGCAAAAACTGAGAACACTCCAAGTGATGGCCCAGCAAATGTAATTAAGCTGTAGAAAAGATGTAAAATTGAAAAACTATTGAATTAGTTTCCGGTAGATCAACAATTATTTAATTTTGTTTCATAAAAACTTTGTATTTTTCCCATACTCCAAACATGAGACATTATATTTTAAAAATTATTGACAATTGTTAAAAATTATTCTTAAGCTCCGCAGTTAAATGTCTCTCATGTGCATTGGCAAAATGCACTTTACCAGAAAAAATGGATGGCGTAGCTGAACATTATCTAATAACTACCGGTGACAGACCACAGACTCTCAGAGAAGCAATAATGAGGTGGCTACTGGGATACCGAGCAGAGGAAGATGTTGAAGAAAATGTGGAGCTTCCATCTGTTATCTGCAGGTTGGTCAATTAATTCTATAAACTCAAGCTGCAGGATGCTGTTTAGTCATTCAGTAATAACTGAACATCGAATTTTCCAAACTTAAATGATGCTTAACTCTGAGACTCAAGTGTGTAATCAGCCTGGCAATTTCTGGAATTGTCTAATAACCCTTTTTTAAACAGAATAGAATGAACTTCATCTTGCAAAGATGGCTAAAGCTAATTTGGAAATGTTCAAAATTGTTGATGAACAAAAAAGTAAATGTCCCATTACTTATAGCTAATGTTTCTAAAGACAAATTGACTAGAACAAACATGTTGTTATCATAATTATGTGTTTCCTCAGGGACATTACTTTTAAAAGCTGAATTTAATGTCTTCAATATTAATTTTACTTGAATAAAGCCTCCAATGTCAGGAACAACCTTATAATAGTTTTAAATCTCACACTTACTCATGGATTACACTTATAGTTCATAAGATGTAGGAGCAGATGCAGGGTATTCAACCCATCAAATCTGCTCCATCATTCAGTGAGATCATGGCTGATCTAATAATCCTCAGCTCCACTTTCTTGCCTTTTCCCATAAGCCTTGATTCCTTTATTGACTAAAAATCTGTTTATCACAGCCTTGAATCTACTTAAAGGTGGCCTTTGTGTTGTAGTGGTGATGTCCCAACCTCTGAGCCAAGAGGTCTGGCTTCACATCCACCTGCTCTAGAGATGTGTCATAACATCTCTGGAGAGGTTAGTTAGAAAATGTCTAAAACAAATACATTTAATGACCGAACCTTAACAGTCCTCTGCAGTAAGGAATTTCACAGATTCACTATCTGTCAATGTGGCGTTTGCACATTCTCCCTGTGTCTGCGTAGGTTTCCTCCCACAGTCCAAAGGTGTGCAGTTTAGGTGGATTGGCCGTGCTAAATTGCCCGTAGTGTTCTGGGATTGTAGATTAGGTGAGTTATAGAGGGATGGTTCTAGGTGGGATGCTCTGCGGGTCAGTGTGGACTTGTTGAGCCGAAGGGCCTGTTTCCACACTGTAGGGATTCTATGATCTATGATCTATGAGGAAAGAAATTCCGCCTCATAGCTGTTTTAAAGCGTGACCCTTTTTCTGAAATTATGCCCTCTGGTTCTACGTCCCCAATAAGGGGAAACAGCCTTTTCCATCTACCCTGTCAAATTCTCTTAGAACCTTTCTATTAGGTCACCTCCCATTCTTGTAAATTCTAGTGAATACAGGCACAACTTACTCAACCTCTCCTTGTAAGACAGCCCTCCATTCCCTGAAATAGCCTGGTGAGCCTTCTCTGGACTGCCTGTAATGCCAATATATATTTCTTAAGATAAGGTGTCCAAAACATTTCAGTGTTCCAGCTGTGGTCTGACTAGCACCCTTGATCAGTTTTAACAAAATCTTCCTACTTTTATATTCTATTCCCTTTGAAATAGAGGCCAATATTTCATTTGCCTTCCCTATTATCCATCGAACTTAGATATTAGCTTTGTGCTGTAGCTTTATGCAGTCTTTCTCCATTTAAATGCTGCTCTATTCTTCTGGCCAAAGTGCATAACCTTGCATTTTCCCATAATATATTCCATTTGCCAAGTTTTTGCCAACTTGCTTTACTGCGTACATCCCTCATTAGCCTCTTCGTCATCCTTAGCGTTTGCCTTCCCACTTATTCTTGTTTCATCCATAAACTTGGCCATTGTACCTTCAATTTCCTCATCCAAGGCAGTAATATATATTGTAAATATTTGTCATCCCAGCACTGATCCCTGTGGCACACCATCCTAAAAATGTCCCATTTACCCCAACTCTATCTCTGTTAGTTAACAATGCTCTATTTATGAAAATATTACATTTCCAACACCATGAAGGATCTTATTATGTAACCTCCTGAAAATCCAAATATATTGCATCTCTGCTTCTCCTTTTATCGAAACTGCCTCAAAGAATTCTGATGAATTTGTCAGGCATGATTTCCTCTTCGTTAAGCCATGCTGACTCTGCTTGGTTGTATTCTGTATTTCTAAATGCTCTGCTGTTATATCCTTAAAACAGACTCCAACATTTTCTGTATTTCCAGTATTGTATGGTTTTATTTCAGATTTCCAATATCTGTATTTTTTGCTTTTGCATTATTCTTTGTTTGCAAGCCATAAATATCATGTTTGCCTCACTGTTTTTAATAGAGATTTTCCGAATCAGCTTGTTTCTCAAATATTGGTTGTTCTGACGCTGAAGGACTGCAGAGCGGGGATGGATTTCTTTCAGTCACCTTCGCCAGAGAGGTAAACTGAATAAATATTATACCAGTAGAACCATTTTAAGGAGCTGAAATGGCTATTTCAATTGTAATCCTGCTTCACCTCAGAAGCTTCTAATAAAGTAGCATGTATTCCAAACTATTTCTTCAGCTCAAAACTAGTTTATATTGATTTCACATGTGCTATGCTGTAAACATATTAGAAAATAACATTTTTCCACAAATTTTTTTTGGGTAGAGGAACTATAAATAGAAAATATGAATTTTAGATTTGGTATTGAAGTAAATAGTGGGGTTGGATTGTGACAGACAAACTTGGTGCAATATGTAGTGATGACAGAAATGAGATGGAAAGACTAAATTATTTTCTTTTATAAAAGGAAATGCACCAGGCTTTCTGCAGTACATCAAACAAAAGTAGCGCACTTGTCAAATGTGTGAGCCTGTCAAGAGTATACAGATGTGCAAACATCTCCTATATTCTCATCTAAATTGTTCATGTTAATGACAAACAACAGTGGATCTAGCACCAATCCTTGCCGCAAGTGCTTGTCACAGACCTCCAGTCTGAATAACCACCTTCTATCACCACCCTCTGTCTTCTACCGTCAAGCCAATTTTGTATCTAATTGGCTAGCTCTCTTTGGATCCTATGTGATCTAACTTTACTAACCAGTCCAGCATGAGGAACCTTGTCAAAAGCCTTGCTAAGGTCCATGTAGACAACGTCTACTATTCTCGTTTCATCTATCTTCTTGGTCACCTCTTCAAAAAGTTCAATCAAATTTGTGGGATACGATTTCCCATCTACAAAGCCATGCTGACTATTCCTAATCAGACCTTCTCTTTCCAAATGCGTGTAAATCTTGTTTCTCAGAATCCGCTGCAACAACTTACCTACACTGACGTTAGGCTAACCGGTCTGTAGTTCCCTGGCTTTTCCTTGCTACCCTTCTTAAGTAATTGCACAACATTAGCCACACTGCAGTGTTCTGGCACCTTACCTGTGGTTGTTGATGATGTAAGTATCTCTTCAAGGGGCCTTCAATTCGTTCCCCAGCTTCCCACCATGTTCTGGGATATACTTGATCAGGTCCCAGGGATTTATCCACCTTTTATGCATCTTAAGCCCTCCAGCGCCTCCACTTCTCTAGTGTGGATTGTTTTCAAGACATCACTATTTATTTCCCCAAGTTCCCTAGCTTCCATGACTTTCTCCACAGTAAATACTGACGTGAAATATTCGTTTAGGATCTCGCCCATCTCCTGTGGTTCCACACATAGACGGCCTAGTTGATCTTTAGGGGACCCTACTGTCTCTCTAGTTACTCTTTTGCCCTTAATATCCTTGAAGAATCTCTTTAGATTCTCCTTCACCCTATCTGCCAAAGCTATCCAATGTCCCATTTCTTCCCTCCTAATTTCCCTCTAAGGTATACTCATGCACCATTATACTCCTCAAGGTTTCACTTGATCCCAGCTGTCTATACGTGACATATGCCTCCTGTTTTTTTTCTTGACCAGAGCCTCAATATCTCTAGGCATCCAGTGTTCTCTACTCCTGCCAGCCTTGCCCCTTCACACTAAGAGGAATATGCTGTCCCTGAGCTCTTGTTACCTTGTTTTTGAAAGCCTCCCACTTGCCAGACATCCCTTTACCTGCAAACTGCCTCCCCCAATCAACTTTTGAGAGTCCCTGTCTAACACCATCAAAATTGGCTTTGCCCCGTTTTAGAACTTTAATTTGTGGACCAGGTCTGTCCGTTTCCGTAACTATTTTAAAACTAATTATGGTCACTCTTCCCACACCTCCATCACCTGCCCTGTCTTATTTCCCAAGGGGAGGTTGAATTTTGCCCCTTCTCTAGTAATACCATCTGCATATTGTTTGGGAAAGTTTTCTTGAACATGTCTTTCCTGGAGGTCACCTATCTGTCTGACTCAACCTATAGTATGACCACCTCCCTGAAGCTACTATCCATCACATTTTCTGCCTCCTGTACATTTCCCAGTGCTTCCAACTGCCATTCCAACTGATCCATGTGGTCTGAGAGGATCTGCAGCCAGACACACTTCCTGCAAACATAGTCACCAGGGACACTGCTCCCTGATCTCCCACATCTGACAGGATTATTAAAATATAGAAAAACAACAAAAGTAAATGTGTAATTGAAATAAAATGAAGTAGCTATTTGGATCACAATAACTCAAAGAATAGTGACAAGGCCAAAGAGAAATATTCTGTACTGAAGCCTGATAAACAAACTGACAAGAAAGGATAGTGAATGCAAATCTAAGACTAAATGAACAGATAAGACTAGAGGTTAGAAAAAGAATAAAGGTATAAAACTGGAAATTCTGTATCAGAATGCATGTCAATATTGTATGCCAAGCAGATGAATTGAGAGTGCAAGGAGAAATAAATAAGTATGATCTGGTAACTCTTATGAGACCTGTCTGCAGGATGGCATAGATTAAATATTAAAATATTAAAAGATATAGGACATTTAGGAAGGACAGGAAACCAGAATGTGGAAATAATTTGGGTGAAGAAGTCACTGTAGGAATGGTGTAAAGGCTCCCTAGCAGAAAGCACATTATAGCAGAGTCTAAATAATTTTAAGGCTGAGGTGGATAGATTTTTGATAAGCAAGTTGAATAAATTTAGGCGGGTAGGCAGGAATGTGGATTTGAGGTTACAACCGGATCAGTGATTGACCATGATCTTAAGTGGTGGAGCAGATGCAAGAGGCCGAATTGCCTTGTACATATGTTACCTTAATTCTACAGAGGACAACAGAATTCAATAGCTGTGCAACTAAGACTAGTATCACTGATAAAGTTTTAATGACTTTACCCTTACCATTGTGAAGTATTAATAAATAACAATAACGTTTCTGTCCTCTCCAAGTATCCTAGCAGGAGAAAATCCAGCTCCAGAGGCCAAGGATGGCACAGTTTTTTCAGAATCTGAGCACCTTTTCCTGCAAACGACATTTGATGAAACTCTAAACTACAGTAACACTGTAGTATTACTTCAAAATAAGAAGTCTGCTGCATCAAGAATAAGTGTCAAACATACTTTGAAGGACAAACTGGAGGAATATCTGTTATCATTAATGGAATGTCTGCATTCTGCTGCGGTAAGTGCTTATAATACCTCCTTGCAGGAGATATTTTTTCCAAAGCTTTCTTTATTTTGAAGTATGAATTGCAAACAAGCTTTAGTTACATTCTATGAAAGGAAAGAAGGAGAATGAACTTGAATTCATGTAATTTGTGTCATAACCTCAGAATATCCAAAGAAATTAATAGCCAAATGCTACAATTGAGACGAAGCTGATGATAATATATAAGATAGGGAAGGTTTTTTTTTATTCATTTGATTGGACGTTCATTTTAGTAGAGTTAGGAACATAATAATCCATTTGGGGAAAAAAAATAATTTACACAGCCATAAAATCCTCCAATTTAAGGAAAGGACTTGACCCCAAATTTCAGATATTTCTGAAAATTTGAAACTTTAACCAAGCAAAACATTTCAGCGCACTTATTTTCCTCCAGGCATTGCAATCTTTCAAAACATTGTACAGTCTCAATGCCTGTCAAGGAAGGTGAGTCTTTATTTCCAAGGAAAGAGGAACTTGTTAACTTTGCAGCTAAGTTTAACAAATTCAAAAACAATTCTATTCCACCATCTCTCATGTACTGTCTGCATTTTGCACATACATGTAAAATATTAAGCCATGTAAAATAAAGTGAAGCCACTAAGGAAAATAGGAAAAATTATTTTAATTTAGCATATAAAATGAAGAGAAGCCTTAAAAAGGAAAACTTGAAAAAAAATGCAGGATTCAAACTTGGATTTTTAACATGGCTGATTTCAAGCAAATTGTGGTGGCAGTGAATTTGACCCTATTTAATAACAGTGGAGCTGGTAGCTTAGATAGATAATATGTGGTTTAGAATAATGCCAACAGTGCATTAGAACCTGTCTCCTCATCCTCTTGAGAGTAGAAGGCAATGTCAAACAAAACAGCCAAGGAGACGACTCAAAATGAAGTATCAGCTGACACCCAGGATCTGCACTTGGATAAAGTGCTAATGAATGAATAATTTTGTTAACTGATTAAAACAAAACTCATTTAAAAACATTTATAATTGTTAACTTCTGCAATCCTAGCAAAACTCTATCAAGAACAAGTGGACGATTTGGTATCTTGACTGCGTTAATCTACAATTCATGTCTCCAAATCACTTTTAATGTCTGTATTTTACTTATTGCTTTCAGATGGCTCCTCCAGAATGCCAGGTTCGCTGTGCAAACCTCATCACTGGTGTGCTCCAGTGTTATTCTGATATTGGTGTCATCAGTGAGGATGATGCATGTACATCTGTTCTGTTTCAGAAGGCAAAGGTATTTTACTGAGGTCTGGCTTCTACGTTCTTGATCTAGAATCTGAATACCATATCAAAGGCTGTCACATAGACGTCTGATGCTGTTGTGTAATTTCTTTAAAAGAAATTAGTTCACTCCGTTCAAAATGATTTTGAAAGCCTTTCAAGAACAGCGTTTCACCATTATTTCATTTTGAAGAAAACATTATTGACATTAGGCTGGTGCTAATGATAGTAGAGTTAGTAAATTAACAGTGCTGAAGTTTGGTTCAGAGTTTTCTGTTGATGGATGGAGGAGTGTGTGTGTATCTGTGCCTTCTTGTTTTGCTAATCTCTGTTTACTCTTTCTTAACCCCTCTAGTCTGTCACCAGGCCCTGGCCACCACAATTCACAAATATTTGCACTTGATATTATTTAACAATTTAACTTGGAGGCTAAGTGTGCTAAACAGTTTTGACTTGTGTAGTGAGACTGATGTAAAAGTTCAGATTTAGTACTGGAATAGAATAAAACAGAAACTGGCCAATTGTGGAATGCTCGATAGTAAACGCACGGTTATATTTATCAATCTGGTTATCTCTCCTCGAGTTTAAAATCTATTCAAAAAACTGGATTGCTTTTTCCCCACTTTTATTAATAATTATAATTTTCAGCAACTTTTTTTGGTAATGTTTATGTGTGGTCTATCTTAATTTTGTTTGGGTTGCTTGAATTGAGTTATTGCTACCACTTTTCTCACAGTTAATTAAATCAGCAGTTAAATTTCACTTAGCACTAGAAAGAATGGAACAAGAGAATAAAGAAATATCAAAATCATGCATTTTTTTTTTTTCACATTTTATGCCGTATCACTGTCATTGTACGTGAACCTTGGTATAATATTGGTGAACTGACATAAGTTCAAATTTTGTTAAAGCAAGATAGGGGTTTGTCGTACAGTAACGTGTGACACTCTTTATTTTGTATCATTAGCTGTGGCAATTTGTATTTATTGATCTAAGTGCTATTGGATTATAATTATTGACTTAAGTAGCTCTGTCCCTGTGAAATAAGCCAGCGTCATGATTTCTGTCAGATTTTGCCTCACTGAGTTTGCCTTCAAAGGGATCGAACAAGTGTGCATGTGAAAGAGATACATCATCTGACTTGTGTCACTTGTGCTGTGTATTCTGGGATGTTTTTGCTCTACTCACCAGCAGCCAGAAGGCTTTGAGATTTGCAAAAGAGGAATGCAACTACAAACCTGTAGCTGTGCTCCACATTTATCCTTACCTTACCAGTGCAACCTTGAGGGGCAGACCTATAACAGCGGTTGCATATGGCCATGCTGGTAAATTGGGACAGGAAATTAAGGCACATACACAAATAGAAGTTGCTGGAAAAACTCAGCAGGCCTGTCAGCATCTGTGAAGAGAAAATCAGAGTTAATGTTTCGGGTCTGGTGACCCTTCCTCCGAACTGATGGTAGCTGTGAAAACGTCCATTTATATGCAGAAAATAAGGGAGGAAGATGGGATAGAGAGCTAACGATAGGATAGAGCCTGAACAGCGAGAACAGCAGTTGGATAAACAAAAGAGTTGATAACGATCTGTCTAGCAGGGTGAGTAGTTGTTAATGGGGACTGTTAGTGACTAACAATAGGTAGTGTGTAATGACAGGCTATGTGATAACAAAACCTGATGTATGTCGGGTAAGGGGCTAGGACATGGGAGAGTTAGGCCCTAAAATGATTGAATTTGATATTGAGTCCCGAAGGCTGCAGGTTCCCCAAGTGGAAAACAAGGTGTTGTTCTTCCAGCTTGCATTGAGCTTCGCTGGATCACTGCAGCAGTCCAGCGGCTGAGATGTTGGCCAGGGAACAGGGTGGTGTGTTGAAGTGGCAGGCAACAGGTAGCTCAGGATCTTTTGTGCAAGCTTTGTTTCCCCAGTGTAGAGGAGACCACATTGTGAGCAGTAGACTAGATTCTGGGAAGTGCTTCACCTGGAAAGTATGTTTGGGCCCTTGGATAGTGGAGACGGAGGAGGTAAATGGGTAGGTGTTGCACCTTCGCCGGTTGCAGGGGAAGGTGCCGTGGAGCTGTGAGTGGGGGATGTTGGGGGTGAAGGAAGAATGGATCGGTTATCAATTTGGAACCATTGCAGAGGCTGAGTGCCAGCTCTCAGATACCTCCTCCTCTCTTCCCCTGGACCATGACCCCACCATGACACATCACGCTATAGTATCTACCACAGTAACTGATCTCATTTCATCTGGTGACCCTTCCACGCACCACCACCTCCCCCCAACTTCCAAATTGATAGTCCCCCAGCCCCGCACAGCTTGCTTCTACCTCCTTCCTAAAATCCACAAAAAAGACTGTCCGGGCAGGCACGTTGTTTCAGCCTGCTCCTGCCCAAGAGAACTCATCTCTTCCTACCTTGACTCAGTCTTCTCTTCCCCTGGTCCAATCCTACCCATGTATATCCGTGATTTCTCTGATGTCTTACGCCAGTTTCAAAACTTCCAGCTGCCTCCTATTCACCATGGACGTGCAATCCCTTTACACATCCATACCCCACCAGGAGGGTCTTAGGGCTATCCGCTTCTTCCTGGAGCAAAGGTATGAACTGTCCCCACCCACCACCACCCTCCACCACCCTCCTCCACTTGGCCGGGCTTGTCCTCACCCTCAACAACTTCTTTTTTAACTCCTCTCATTTTCTTCAGGTCAGAGGGGTAGCTGTGGGTACCCACACGAGCCTCAGTTATGCCTGTCTCTTCGTGGAGTATGTGGAACATTCCTTGTTCCAGTCCTGTTCTAGCCTCCACCCACAACTCTTTCTCCGATATATCGATGGCATCATCGGTGCTGCTTCCCTCTCTTGCCCAGAATTAGAAAAGTTCATCGACTTTTGCTTCCAATTTCCACCCTACCCTCACTTTCACCTGGTCTATCTCTGACTCCTCCCTTCCCTTCCTTGACATTTCTGTTTCCATTTCTGGGGATAGACTGGCCACTAATATCCACTACAAACCCACTGACTCCCACAGCTACCTGGATTATACGTCCTCACACCCTACTTCCTGTAAAAACTCCATCCCATTCTCTCAGTTCCTCCGTCTCCGTCGTATATGTTCAGATGAGGCCAACTTTGACAAGGGAGCCTCCGAAATGGCAACCTTCTTCCTCAACTGAGGATTCCCCAACACCGTTATCGACAGGACCCTCAACCGGGTCCAACCCATCTCCCGCACTTCGGCCCTCACCCTTTCTCTTCCCTCCCGCAACAGCATTAGGGTTCCCCTTGTCCTTACCTATCATCCCAGCACCCACATCCAGAAGATCATCAGACACCATTTCTGCCACCACCAGACACATATTCCCTTCCCCTTCCTTGTCCACCTTCCGTAGGGACCATTCCGTCTGGGACACCCTGATCCACTCTTCCTTTACCCCAACACCCCCGCCACAGCCCCACAGCACCTTCCCCTGCAACCAGCGAAGGTGCAACACCTGCCCATTTACCTCCTCCCTCCTCACTATACAAGGGCCCTAAACATACCTTGCAGTTGAAGCAACCCTTCACCTACACTTCCCAGAATCTAGTCTACTGCATTCACTGCTCACAATATGGTCTCCTCTGTGTTGGGGAACAAAGTGTAGATTGGGTGACTGCTGTACATTCTGCTCACAAAAAAGACCCTGAGCTACCTGTTGCCTGCCACTTCAGCACACCACCCTGTTCCCTGGCCAACATCTCTGCCTCTGGCCTGCTGCAGTGTTCCAGTGAAGCTCGACACAAGCTGGAAGAACAACACCTCATTTTCTGCTTGAGGACCCTGCAGCTCTCTGGACTCAATATCGAGTTCAATTTTTTGAGGGCCTAACTCTGCCATATCCCAGCACCCCCACCCCCACACAGCAGGCCTTGTTACCACATAGCCTGCCATTACCCACTACCTATTGTTATTCACTAACAGCCCCCATTAACAACTACTCACCCTGCTAGCCAGATCGTTATCAACTCCTTTGTCTATCCAACTGCTGTTCTCTCTCTTCGGGCTGTATCCTATTGTTTATTCCCTACCCCATCCCCCTCCCTTATTTTCTGCATATAAACGGACGTTTTCACAGCTATTTTCAGTTCGGAGGAAGGGTCACCAGACCCAAAATGTTAACGTTGATATTCTCTTCACAGATGCTACCAGACCTGCTGAGCTTTTCCAGCAATTTTTGTTCCTGATTTACAGCGTCCGCAGTTCTTTTGGTTTTTATTTAAAATTAAAGCACATGTTAGTCTGGACTGGCATGGTCTCATGGGATATATTGCTTCTGTTCACAGATAGAACTGGGAATTGTAAAATCATTTTCATAGTGTATTTGAGAAATCCTTACTCAAAATATTTTTTGTGAATAAAGTTGATTTCTTTTGCTTCTTAGTCTTTCATACTGGCTGCCGGCGAATACATTTCGTCAGCCAAAAACAAACTTAATGACAAGCTAGAAGGCATGAAAACTATGGTTACTGTGTGCACCAAATGTCTACACTCTCTCACTAAGGTACTTATCTAAGTTCAGTTCAATATTTATGTTGTACAGTACTGAATGCATTCACCTTCATTAAATGGACATGATTATATTTCATCTGTTAATGGAATTAAATTTACTTTGGGCACAATAATTCAAGTTTTTAGCATCTTCGTCCTCGAGTCAGAAGTCCTAAGTTTAGCTCCATGTCAAGATTTGGTGAGAAGAGCTTTGCAGACACTCTGAGTTCTGCACATTTGGGAGTGCCATCTTCAGTTGGGATGAAGCAAGGTTCTGGTTTATTTCCTGTTCCTGATGTTCGTTTAGATAAGATCATTCCATTCCACTATTCAGAGAAGAGCAAGGAATTCCCTTGGTGTTCTTATCAATGTTCTTCACTCAACCAACTCTACAGGATATTACTGTAACAGGCCACCTGTAGTGATTGGAACCAGCTAGATCTTGTTGACTGTGAGATCCTTGATTGGGGTTGTTAACCCGGGCCAATCAGGAAAGCCCTGACTGACCAATATTACCAGGAGATTGGAATCTCCTCAGTTCAGGGAACTGACTCTGAGCTGGCTAGCCACAGCCAGTGTACTGTGTACAAGTAAATAAAGGGGTTGGGGTGGGGTGGTTGGTGATGGGATACCAGCTTCTCTGTAGTTATTTCAACACCATTTCTACATACATAACAGAAACCATTCTCCTGTAAAGAAATTTGTCCTAGGTAAAGTACTGCGTTCAGTCATGATCTAGAATTGCAAGACAGGTTCAATAGGCTGAATGTCTTACTTCTGCTACTATGTTCAGAGTATTAGATTTTTCACATTATTTAATCTGTAGCCAAGTGTATCTTTATATTTTTAGCTTTACTAATAAGTATCCTGTCTGAAGAGCGGTCACCTCCCAAGTTGCTACATATTCTTAAATACTCAAAGGTGACTCATAACAATTAGTGTTTCCTTGCTCCCCCAGAAATAAATTTGTTTTTTATTATTATTTTAACAGCACTGGGCAAAGAGAAGCTCATCTGTTCTCTTCCTTCAACTATTCTCAGCAAGATTTATGAATGATCTATTGCAGATTTGTAAGCAACTGGTAAGAGATTAACTGAAAGGTTCCAGGGCTGATCGGCAAGTTTGATGTTTTAAAATATGTTGCTAGTTGTATAACCTAACTTTAGTACACTGTAATTTGCTATATACAACAGTGCAAAATGTCATAACCACGTTGAAACTTTTATGCTATTTTCCCATCCCAAAAGCTCGTTCTTAAATGAATACAGAGACCCTTTTAAATTAGACTCTTGTTTTTTGGCAAAAGCTGAAACTTGCACATGCACCACCCAACCAGTCATATGAAGAGTTTAGAGTTTGAGGAGGTCATTGGAGCCAAGGGGTTTAGCATGTTTTGGGTCCTTCTAAACTTTTAACATGGAGACAACAAGACAATTTCACTGATTACAAACTGGGGATTGACTCCCAATCTTATACAATTGCTGGTATGAGTTAAATATAGAGGGACCACACAGTTAAACAGGGATAATTGCATTTCTCCCCTTACAATCATTGCTTAGGGCCACTTGTGATGACTTTGAACAGTGGCCACTGAAAACAATAATTGTGATGTGTATATTCTACTTATTGAGTTAATTTCTGGCAATTTCAACACACCCCAAAACAGCATTGTTCCTCTATTCATGTGTTAGGTGCACAGTCAGATCAGTTTGCTGAACGGCTGGTTTGCGACACAGAGTGAAGCCAACAGCTTGGTTCAATTCCTGCACCGCTGAGATTACCATAAGGGCTCGCTTTTTCAACCTCTCTCCTTGTATGAGGCATGGTGACCCCTAAGTGACCCACCAGTTGTCTCTCTCTAATAAGAGAATGGCCCTGTGATCTGATAGGACTATGGTGACTTTACCTTTGTATTCATTTAATGATAATTTGAAACAGGGATTAAACTTAATGTTGTCTTTTGGATATTTTAACACTGTTACCTATAGAGAATCATTGTTTGCTGTATGCAGGATTGAATAAATTTTCTTGCTGAATGCATTCCCCTTCATTAAATGGAAGTGATTATATTATCTGTTAATGGAATTAAATTTACTTTGGGCACAATGATTCCAGTTTTTAGCATCCTCATCCTCGAGTCAGAAGTCCCGAGTTCAGCTCCATGTCAAGATTTGGTGAGAAGAGCTTTGCAGACACTGAGTTCTGCACGTTTGGGAGTGCCATCTTCAGTTGGGATGAGCTGATTTTACAACTTTGCCAAGTACACAGCCTCTTTGGCTTGGTTTCTGCTGTTGCTTTGTAATAAATTGGATTTCCACTTGATTGTATTTTCACCTATGTTAATAAGCCTATGTATTAGCATCAATAACACCTGCTTTCTGGCTCTGGGTAAGAAAAGACCTGGCTTTGCCATGGGCTACTTGCACTGTTTCATGGTTCCAAATGAGGATTGCATAGGATTATATCTTACCTAATGAAAACCTATCTGCAGTTTAGCATACGTGTATTTAAATCCATGTCAATATTTTAATCTTGATTATATTTTATGTATTTTTTTTACAGCGGACACCCTAAAGATAGATAGGCTTCTGTTGAACGTAATAAGTGGAGGGACAGGTAGTGTTGAGAAAACAGGGAGACTGCAGAAGGACTTGGACAAGCTAGGGGAGTGGGCAATGAAGTAGCAGATCAGATACAATGTGGGGCAGTGTGAGGTTATGCATTTTGGTAGGAAGAATTGAGGCATAAACTATTTTCAAAATGGGAAAAGGCTTTACAAATCTGAAGCACAAAAGGACTTAGGAATCCTTTACTCACGTTAACCTGCAGGTTCATTTGGCAGTTAGGAAGACAACTGCAATGTTAGCATACGTTTCAAGAGGGCTAGAGTACAAGAGCAGGGATGTACTGCCCCCGAGGTTGTATAAGACTCTGATCATGCCGCATTTGGAGTACTGTGAACAGTTTTGGTCCGTGTATCTAAGGAAGGAATTGGTGGCCTTGGAGGGGGTGCAGAGAACATTCACAAGAATGACCCCGGGAACAATTGAGGACTGTGCGTCTGTAATGGATGGACTTTAGAAGGATGAGGGGCGATTTGATCGAAACATACAGAATACTGAAAGGCCCGGGTAGTGTGGATGTGCAGAAAATTTTTCCAGTACTTGGAGACACGAGGACCCAATGGCACAGCCTCAGAATGAAGGGATGACCCTTCAGAACTGAGTTGAGAAGGAATTTCTTTAGCCAGATGGTGGTGAATCTGTGGAACTCTTTGCCACAGAAGGCTGTGGAGGTCAAGTCATTGAATGTATTTAAGACAGAAATAGATTAGTAAGGGGATCAAAAATTACAGGGAGATGGCAGGCGAATGGGGCTGAGAAATATATCGGCCATGATCAGTAGGCTGAATGGCCCAATTCTGCCCCTATATCTCATGGTCTTATGGTAAAAGGCATTGAAACAATGTTCCTGCAGGCCTCTATTGACATCATAAATCATCTGGCAGAGGTAGACATTTACTTTGGGCTGTGCAGCTTATCTTCCCGAGCAAACTGGATGTGCTATACTACACATCCTTTGAGGCCTGTAGATTATTTCAAATTGTGCCTTTAGAATAAATGCACATTTTTTTTTTGTTGCTGATAATTAATCCAGCCATCGATATAAATAAGCAGTCTCCACTGCACCAAAATATTTCTTGAAATTGCTTCAAGCAATGAGCATTTTTTTCTTTTGAAAAACTCAATTTTGTGTTGAAGTACTTCATGCTGTTAATGATTTTCACTGAAGGTCAGATTAAATAAATAATAATGTGTTAATCACTTATCCCAAATTTTCAGGCAACCTACAATGGAAAATCTCATGATGCTGGGGAAGTCAAGGATTGTATTGAAGACAGTTTTAGGGAAGCACAGGGAAGTGGATCTGGAGATTTTTTTGACGATAATGACAAAACCTTTGAAGTAGATGACTATAGCGACAGCAGCGATTCGCTGGTCGTGACAGGTAAGATATTTGTGCTAGATATTGAATATTGTCCAGTTAATGCCCAGCAGCTGAGTTTAAGGCTGGGTGGTGTTTAACCACCAAGACCAAGAAAGTTGCGAGTTCGATGCATGATCTGTGCTGTGTCAGTTGATCATTAATGGGAATATTACACTTTATCTTGGTATCCTTACATTAACAAGCGAAAAACCTAGAAAGGGATTGGGTCTGGTCTATATGGATGATTTGTGAAGATAATATTAGGCTAAGAAATTATACTTGCTGTGGTTTAATAGCTTCCTCAATAAGCTTGGACATGAAACAAAGCATTGTGTGACCAGCTATGTAGAAATGATAAGATTTGATGCCACAATTGTGAAATAAGTCAAAATACAATTATGATTGAAGAGGATAAATAACCACTTGAGACTGCATCTGTGCTTCTAAATTAGCATTTTTTTTGGGAAACAAAGTATAGACCCATTTTAGTATTCTATTAATTTAATTTCTATGTTAGTTTATTAAATGAGTTAACAAGTCACATTATGCTGTACATTATTCATGATTTTCAAACTTCTTGCAGGAGCAAAGAGCATTTTAGCTGAAGAGAATTTGACAAAACACAATTTTCTTCTCCTTGACATTCTCCGATTTCTCTGCTGTTGCACAGCAGCAGGACAGATGCATGTGCTTTCTTTCAGGTCTGATGATATTCGAAGAAAACTGTTAATGTTAATTCAAGATACAGATCGTAGCATTTCAAAATCTCTGCATTTGCACATGGTAGGTATTACCATGTAACGTTTGGTTTTAATACAGAGATTTCAAAAAGAAAGTTTTCTGCCTCTCCCGTACTAACTCTCCTTTTTCCTAAAACAAAGTTCAATAAATTTTAAAAATGAATGTTTTAAATTCTTTACAGTGACCAGCAAAGTATTTGGAGCCAAAGTAGTCGTTTTAATGCTTTATCACTTCTTTATATACAGGATTTCTATTTATTCTTTGACCAAAGACTTCAACAGAATCAATTCACAGAATCCCTCCCTAAAATATAATCTCCCCAAACCGACTGTCCGGAGAGCATCCTACCCAGACACACTCCCCTACCCTATCCCTGTAACCCTGCATTTCCCATAGTTAATCCATCTAACCTACACTATGGACAATTTAGTATGGCCAGTCCACCTAACCTGCATATCTTTGGACTGTGGAAAGAAACCTGAGCACCCGGAGGAAACCCATGCAGACACGGGGACAATGTGCAAACTCCACACAGTCACCTGAGCTGCAATTGAACCCAGGTCCCTGGCGTTGTGAGGGAGCAGTGCTAGTCACTGAGCCACTGTGCTGCCATAATTCTGACCCTGGAAACAGTTACCTGAAACTGTGTATATGTACAACTTACCTACTGCCTTTAGCACGTGCTTTGTCTTTTGCTCTGGGCACCCTCACCGTCTGTTCGATTCACTACTTTTTGTTAGCAGCACAAAAACCTTAATTTTCCAGTCCCCTTTGGTTCCGATGGAGACTCATACTGGATTCAAGTTGTTACTCTGTTTCTCTTTTCACAAATGCTACCAGACTTGTTGAGTTTCTCTAGCATTTTCTGTTTTTATTTTAAATGTGCAAATGTTGGGTTCAAAATGTTGCTGGAAAGTAAACACTTTCCATGTAGACAATAGTCACATAGCTAAAAGTTTAATTGGATGCAATAAATAGAACTAAATTTACAAAAATTTTTTTTTAGTTGCAGTTAGAAATCACTTAACTGAAACACCATGTTTCATCTGTCAATTTGATACATTACTTTGAAATCATTTTACAGCTTTTGCACTCAGCTGACCAATCAGTGCCTTCTTTGTAAGATTCTTAGTTGCATGAGAGAACATGTTAAAACGAGGCTATTAATGTTCTTTTCTTTTTTGCACAGTTGACGTCTCTCCATAAAGACAAAAATGCCTGTTCAAGTCTCATGTCTTTCAAATGCCCCAAGTCACCTCGCATTTGAATTAATTATGTGCAATTCTGTGTGGTTAAATTGACTGTCGCATTATGCACTGCAAGGTTCCATAAATTATTGTTAATAGCAGCCACTTCATTGAAATAACTTACATGGTAGAGATTGGAAGAGTCACATCTGCTTGCAGAGAAAGGGCATTGCACCTTACTCCCGATGCTTGTATCAGATGAATCGCGTATATCATCAATAACTCTTCCAATGTGATGCTGATTTGTCTTGTTTGTGCTTGATCCCATAGTACTTGATCCTGCTAAAAGAGCTTCCATCAGAAGAATGTGTTCTCCCAGCTGATGATATCTCCATACTTGTGAATCCTCTCTTGTAAGCGTTATTTGATTCTGCTGTTGGTTTTTGTTTTGCAAATGGGAATGCTGTGTGGAAGTGTGCACATGGTGATGGTGATACTGACTTTATGGTGATACTAAGCGGCTGAGATACAAAATGTTGCATGATCCAGCACTAACATACTTTGATGAACATGAAAGATGTTGAAAAAAATTATGATATGATCTTTTTGGGAATTACCTTTTTCCAAAAAAAGTGTTCACTCCTTGGGAATAAATAATGATCAGAAAAATAATTGGACTAGATCAAATGGTTTGTGTTCAAGTGCAAGAATTACAATTTTTAATCGATATCAGACTTTGCAATCCACTTGCACCTCCAAATAGATTGCGTTGCTTGGAGCCTTATAATGTCACATTGGATTCCTAGAATAATAGTTCTTATGATTTTTTTTTTTGAAACATGAAATATAATTGCCCCAAGTAGAGTTGAAGTGTCAGTTAAAAATGTTAGTTAAAAACACATTATCAGCATGTCAAGGCATAGCTAGTTTTATTCATGTATTACGTAATTTGTATTATCAAGTTGTTTATCTTTTAAATAAATTGTGCTGTACAATGAGTGAATGAATTGTTTTGAAGTGTGATTTTAGCAGTCAGTTAACAGGGATGGATGAGTTGGTAACTCTTTTTATAATTGCAATTTCTAATCTATGCAGGGACTTGTGTTCCACGTATCGTTGTGATCAAGAAGTTTGTTCGGTGATCCTGACACATATTCTTCCTTTGCTGGCGGCACAAGGCATTGACTGTGATGAAATTACTGATGTCCAAGGGAAACTGCTAACGACAATTGGAGCATTCTGGTCTGTGTACTTCTTTGACTCTATATTTTCCACCAGATCATTTCAGACTATGTTTGTAATTGAAACCAAAAAAATCTAACAATTCCCCTTAGGTGTGGGGTTAGAAATTTAGAGAAGTTAAGATTCATGTCAATGTGTTTGTTTACAATAGGCATCTAAGCAAGGAAGGAAAATGTAACTCACAAGTGAGGACTGCTTTAGTAAGATGCATGAAAGCATTACTTGAGGTGAGTCCATTAAATGTACATTCTGATATTTTTAGTTTTAGCAATTATTTAAATATTTTAGTGTGGTGACTATGACAGATAGACACTCTGATATCTAGAATTCCCACTCACTCTACCTTCTGCTTGTGATAGTCACCGCAAGCGAAAATATTCTTTACTGAAAAGAACATCGTGAAATAAGTTAAACATTTTTTCTCTGAGAAACGGAGAATATTATAATCAAAAAAGTTATATTATGTGACAATGAGAAATTATAGTTGATAAATTGTACCACTGCACAATTTTTGGTAATCTGGTCACAGACACAAATTAAGGCATGAGGTGTATGCAAGATTTTATATTCCTCTAATGTGTTTCAGAACTTCTACTTCTCTCATAACCTATAAATAATTGTATTGTCCATTAGATAACAAGCAACATTATGCAAATGTTTTAAGATTCATTTATTTATGAATAATATAAAGGAGGGAAGTTATTCTTTTATTTGCCTATACAGGATTTGATCTTTATAAATCACTAACTTTCTAATACAAATATAGAAAAAGAGTGTCTTAGTAGTTATGCTTTTGGGATCTTAACCATAATATGTCTTTATATGTCTGGTTTGCAAAGTGCCCTACAACAATAATATACATTTATACAGCAATAGTAGGAACTGCAGATGCTGGAGAATCTGAGATAACAAGGTGTAGAGCTGGATGAACACAGCAGGCCAAGCAGCATCAGAGGAGCAGGAAAGCTGACGTTTCGGGCCTAGACCCTTCTTCAGAAATGGGGGAGGGGAAGGGGGTTCTGAAATAAATAGGGAGAGGGAGGCAGATAGAAGATGGATAAAGGAGAAGATAGGTGGAGAGGAGACTGACAGGTCAAAGAGGCGGGATGGAGCCAGTAAAGGTGAGTGTAGGTGGGGAGTTAGGGAGGAGATAGGTCAGTCCAGGAAGGACGGACAGGTCAAGGGGGCGGGATGAGGCTAGTAGGTAGGAGATGGGGGTAGGGCTTGAGGTGGGAGGAGGGGATAGGTGGGAGGAAGGACAGGTTAGGGAGGCGGGGACAAGCTGGGCTGGTTTTGGGATGCGGTAGGGGGAGGGGAGATTTTGAAGCTTGTGAAGTCCACATTGATACCATTGGGCTGCAGGGTTCCCAAGCGAAATATGAGGTGCTGTTCCTGTAACCTTCGGGTGGCATTGTTGTGGCACTGCAGGAGGCCCAGGATGGACATGTCATCTAAGAAATGGGAAGCAGAGTTGAAATGGTTCGCGACTGGGAGGTGCAGTTGTTTAGTGCTAACCCTAACCCTGTCGCAGGCTTGGGGACGGCTTTGCGGAACACCTACGCTCGGTTCGCACTAAACAACTGCAACTGCGTCAAGCCCTACCCCCATCTCCTACCTACTAGCCTCATCCGGCCCACTTGACCTGTCCGTCCTCCCTGGACTGACCTATACCCTCCCTAACTCCCCACCTACACTCACCTTTACTGGCTCCATCCCCGCCTCTTTGACCTGTCTGTCTCCTCTCCACCTATCTTCTCCTTTTATCCATCTTCTATCCACCTCCCTCTCTCTCCCTATTTATTTCAGAACCTCCTTCCCCTCCCCCATTTCTGAAGAAGGGTCTAGGCCCGAAACGTCAGCTTTCCTGCTCCTCTGATGCTGCTTGGCCTGCTGTGTTCATCCAGCTCTACACCTTGTTATCTTACGTTTATACAGCACTTTTTTTAATGCAATAAAACACACAAGGCTGAAAAAGTTATGAATAAAGCCAGAATAAAATTATTGCTAACCATTATAGACTCTGTGCTTGAAAGTGCCTTTTGTAAAACTTTTTTGGAGAATTAAAATTTTACAGCCTACATCTGATGCGCAGAATTAACTTTTTTTATAATGTTCATACACGGGATGTAGATGTTGATGGCCATGCCAGCATTTATTGCCCATCCCAATAAAAGTTTCCCAGAGGGCAGATAAGAGTCAACCACATTGCCGTAGGTTTGGAGTCACATCTAGGCCAGACCAGGTGAGGAAGAAAATTAGTGAACCAGATAGGTTTTTCCTGACAATCAACAATGGTCTTATGGTCATCATTAGTTTCTTAATTGCAGATTTCTATTGATTTCAAATTCCACCATATGGTAAGGAAGGATTTGTCTGGGTTACTAGTCCAGTGACAATACCACTGGGCCATTATCTCTCCTATTGTGTCTTTCAATTCTGTAGTATTTTTACATTGCATGATTTGATTAATACAGTGATGATTTTGGTGACATTTTCTTTTGTGGGGTTTATATCCTTTCAGAAAGACCCACATTCCAAATGGAGTGTACTCTCTATCAGAGGAGAAGAGTTGCCTGTCTCAGAAGTCTATACAGAGTTCCTAAAAGATAGTCACCATCAGGTTCGCATGCTTGCTGCCATGTCTGTTAACAGGTAATCCTGCTGGGTGTTAATAAATGCTTATAGTTACATTTGCAGGTTTGAAAAAGCCTTGATTGAATTAATGTACCAAGTTACTTTCTGACTTCTACAAATGAACATAAGTATAGAGGGGGTCCCTGATTTATAAATGTCTGACTTATGAATGCGATCATGTATCGGGTGTAATTTTAAAGACCTTGTATATGAACATTTCCTGTACTTGCGAACGGCGGCTTTACATTGTGTTCCAACTTGCGTACAAATTGACTTGCGACCGAACTCCGGAATGGAAGCCGTTTGCAGCCCGGGAGTGCCTGTATGTCAAAAAGCATGAGGTAAATGTAAGGTTTCCTGTGCCCTGTTACCAAGTTTAAATTTAAAATATACCCCTTACTACATCAGTGTGGGTTCTTTCAGCTTACTACTTCTACCTTCTTAATGTTCTGTGAATGAGGTGTAATGAATAATGAATAATTTTGTACTGCACATTCAGTTAAGAGCAACTGCATTATTTCACTTCTGATATAACTGTGACAAAAGTAAACTCTCCCTCTTCATCTTTCTCGGCCTTCCTGCAGATTTACCACCTCTACACTATCCTCTTCCAACACCTCTGCACTGTTCTCCAACTAAATAGGTCTGCTATCAGCTAGTTTCATTCTTCTGTATTTAATCATATCCAGAATATTACCTGCAACGGATTATTTTCCTGTTCCTACTGTTAACTCAGTTGTCCTCAAAGATCAATCCTTGACCTCTTCCTATTTCTCACCTATGTGCTGCCATTCATCGATATTATCTGAATGGAACATGTTGATTAATGCATGGACTCTGATGGCATCCGCATCTCTGCCATCAACCCTCTCCTGACTGCACCATTGTTGCAAAATTATCAGACTGCTAATCCAAATTTAGTACTGGATGAACTGGAATTTCCACAGTTAAATGTTGAGAAGAATTAAGCTGTTGTTTTCAGTCCTCATCTTGAATTCTGTTCCCTAGCTACTGACTTCATCCTTTCCAACAGCCTGAGTCAGTGTGTTTGAAACATTTGACTCCAAAATTAGCTTCTAATTAAACATCATGCCATCACTAAAACTGCCTTTTACTAGTTCCATAATGTTCAACCTGTCTTCAGCTCATTTGTTGCTAAAACTGCCATTCATGCCCTACCAGCCCTTGATTGGTCTCCCATATTTATCCTCTGTGAACTTGATACCATGTAAAACTCTGCTGCTAGCGTCTTAAATTGTAGCAAGTCCCATTTCCCTATCATCCTTGTGCTTGCAGACTTAGTTTGGCTCCTGGCCAAGCAACATCTTGCTTATAAAATTATCATTCTCCTTTTCATAGCCTTACATGGTCTTACCCATCCTTATTTCTGTAATCTTCTGTAGGCCCACAGTTCTTGAGCTATCTGCACTCATTTAATTCTGGCCACTTCAGCATCCCCAGTTTTGATTGTTCCTCCATTAGTGGCTTCACCTTCAGTTTTCTGTGCCCAAGCTCAGCATCTCATAACTAGCCACATCTCTATATAATTTCCTCCTTGAGAGCACTTCTTAAAATCTGCCTTCTCTGAGCAAGCTTCAGGCCATCTTGCCTAGTATCTCCTTATGTGGCTCAGTGTAATACTTTGTGTTTCACTGCTCCTGTGAACTGCCCTGAATCATTTGAATCATTTATTTTTCAGTGTTTTCAGTGTAAAAATACAATTAAAAAGTGTGTACCTTTGCCATTCACATTAACTTAGAATAAGATAAGAAAAAAAAATAACTTCAGAGAGTCCAACTTTCCATTCTACTGCCGCAGTCCCTCTCCGGGCTTTCCAACCCTCGCCATGCCTCCGCCAGAGTCCCGCTATGGTTTGGCTCACTGACCCAATCTTGCCACTGCTGCCTCACTGGCTCGATCTCACCAGCCCACTCTTGATCTGCCACCATCGCTCTGGCCCACACTCGATCTGCCATCGCTGTAGGACACAACCTGCATGTTCAGCTCCCACCACGTGGTCCCCAGTCGTGACCCAGCTCCTTCCCGACTCTTTAGTTAGGTAGTTAAACGTAGTTGGAGAAAGAGGGAGAAAGAAGAAGGGAGAAAAAGAAAGGAAGGACAAAGACAGAAAGAAAGAGCCAGAGAACTGGCGAGCAGAGTGTAGCTCCGAGTAGAGCAACTTAACCTGCCGCCATCTTGCCGTTGGCATTTTATTACATTAAGCTGTCTAAACATAATTTGCTGATGCTGTTGAATGAGGGGCTTTGATCCCATTTGTCTAGATGGTACTCAACCTGAGTAACAAAACCAAAAGGTCAGAGTTCCAGTCCATTGCACCCTGTCCTAATGAATCTGTGTCTGTTCATATTCACAGTTGTTTGATATTTTTGTCACAATATTAAATGACTGTTTAAAAACTCTGGAATCTGGGGCAGCAGGGTGCTTTTAGCAAAAACCTTACTCTTGTCTCGGGTATTATAATCACTCACTTTGAAGAATTTCGTTTTTTCCAGACTATTCCAAGAGGTCCAGGTACAGGATGAATCTATACAACTGAAAGTCCTCCCTGTAAAATTGCAGCAAAATGCCTTTGAAAATGTGTATATGAAAGTACAAGCAGGAATGAGATTTCAGGTATTGTCAATTTTCTATCTTTCCATATGACTTCCAAACATTGTACATTTACTGTCTTCTTTTAGTTTAGCTTTGGAGTATCCTTGCCAACTTCTAAGAAAGGCCAGCTGAATCTGTTTAGAGACAACCATATCTTCAGTTCTGTCCCTCAGACTGCCATTATCTGATGTCCCACCCTCAGCTTTATTCTCCTACTCAAATATGTTTGAAAATATTTCACTCAATTGATTTGCTAGGTTTTTTTTCTCATGCAGGAACTATCTTAACCTCCACTGTAATAGATTATTGGATTTGATTTAGTACGACTGAACTCTTTACTTCAAAAATACTTCAAAACACTTTTTATGATCATGTGTCCTGGCATTACCCACCATTAAAACAAAAATATAATGTTTTTGCTTTTTGATATTTGCCTTGTTTTATTTTGCTCTATCACAGTCATTGAGCCATACAGCATGGAAACAACTCTAATCTATTTGAGACACTGAAATGTGGTCTGCTATATTGAATTTGAAATAATACAGGTTGTATTGCTGGGTGCTTTATTTTTGTTCTCAGCATCTCACTGTAAAAAGCTACATTTCTCCAGGTTATTATTTTTTGGTGGCTGAATTTCACTGAGGAAATCTCTGCTTTCTTTCAAGCCTCTGTTAAGTTAGCTGAGCTGACCTCAAGTTGTAAAAGGAGCACTATATTTAAACTCAGTAAGATGTGTGCAAATGTGAACATCAGCCTGAGGTTGAGATAAGATGCATCTTGCAATTAAAAAGCCCACCATCACTCACTGTCAAAGTGAATTATGAATAATTATCACTTGTGTTATGCTTTCAGCTAAAGAAAGAATGTCTGCAAAAGAGCAGAGAGTATATTTTTATAAAAATGCTTTTTTTCAACAACATTCCACGGTTAATTGAAAAGGTTTTGTATTATTAAATAATATTTTATATAATCTATAAATTTTATTCCTGCAGCACTTTGTTAACTTTATCTGGAATTGATTCCTAACTCTGTATTTATAATAGAATGCCTCTGAAAACATGTCTCATTGTGATTTTCACTTCTCTCCATTTGTCCAAGCCATTTATTCTTTGTATTCTCAAAACCTACTTCACCTGAAGGGTACATTTTCATTTTGATTTTCTGTATGCAGTCATAGATGCTGTCCTGACTTGTGAAAAAATAGAATATGTGACCTTTCATATAGTACTATGTATGTAATGTATCCACGATTTACCACATTCTATACCTGAAAAGAACCATTGCTGCAAAAATAAGAGCTGTGGGTACTAGAGAGCAGCTATAGTTGAAACTCAGTAGATCTGGCAGCACCTATGAAGAGAGAAGGTCAGTCGATTTAACTCTTCTTTGGAACTCTTCTGAAGAGGGGTTATATCGGAATCAGAATGTTAATTTTGTTTCTCTGAACTGATGTTCCTAGACCTCATGAATTTCTCTAGCACTTTGTTCTTGTTTCATAGTAGCCAAAGTTTCCTTTAAGCAGGAAGATAGACAACAAGATCACCTTTGTGAGCTTATTTTTGGTAATTGAATAATATGTTTCATTTTCCTTCAGCCAAGTTCTTTGGTGTGTTACTAGCATCAGAGTTCACTTCTCCTTCCCTCCCACAGGATTTCACTACAACTCAACTTTAAAATTCCCACTCTGGTGTTTAACTCCCTTTTATAGTTTAGTTTCTCCACACCTATGTAACTTTTCCACTACTACATTTTATCTATTCAAACTTTCCGCTTCTCTGACTGTAGACTTGACTGCTTCCTGAGTTCATCTCTCCTCCTCCTCCTCCTCCTCTCTCCACCCCCTTAAAACCCATTTCTTTATCCAAGCTTTTACTCACCCCTCATATTTATATTTGTTAGTGCTCATATATAAGTGTAAGTTGTCTTGCACATATATGTCAATGTATTAAGTACAGTCTCACCTTTTGAACATTTTCATCTTTCCTCAGAATAGCGAAGAGGAACTCCAGGATGAGCAGTGTAACAGAAGAGCTACTCTGCTTACAGTGATTTCATTGATCATGTGCTGTAGCCCCATTTGTGAAAAGCAAGCCTTATTTGCAATTTTCCAGTCATTCAAGGAGAACAAATTGAATCCTACGCTTGTTAAAAAAGTAACTATGAAATGAAATTGTCAGCTTTTCTGAACTATAGAAGATTTGTATGGTGATATTTATTTATTCACTTGATTCTGTTTTATGACATTAGGCCATATTAACCATTTCATCACATTGAACCTATTCAGCTCCATGTGTGCATGGAGTGCCCATTCAAAACCTTTCTTCTGAAAATGTGAGCACTGATCTTCAGTTGCTTCAATAGAAAGTGTCTTCATAGATTCATACAGCACGGAAACAAACCCTTTGGTCCAACCAGTCCATGATCCTAGTCCCACCTGCCTGCTCCTAGCCCATATCCTCCAAACCTTTTCCTATTCATGTACTTATCTAAGTGGCTTTTAGACATTGTAACTGTGCCTGCATCCACCACTTCCTTAAGGAGTTCATCCCATACGTGGTGAAAAAGCTTGTTTTAGAATCTATTCCTACATGTATTCGAACTTTTATATCTTCTGCCCGATGGAAGAGGATGGAACAGAATATAACCAGGGTGGTAGGGATCTTTAATTATGTTGGTTGCTTTCTCAAGGCAGCGGGAAGTATAGATGAAGTCAGTGGATGGAAGGCTGGTTTGTGTGCTGGACTGGGCTGCGTTCACAACTCTCTATAGTTTCTTGCCGTCCAGAGAAGAGCACTTGCCATACCATACCACCACCCAGTGCATCTGACCTCTAATTATGAAGTGCTTCGAGAGGTTAGTCATGGCTTACTTCAACTCCAGCCTACCAAATTGCCTTGATCCTTTGCAATTCATCAACAGGCACAACAGGTCCATGGCCACGCGATCTCCCTGGCTTTACAGTCATCCCTGGAACATCTGGATAACAAGGATAGCTACGTCAGGCTCCTACTTATTGACTACAGCTCCACCTTCACTACCATAATTCCAAAGAAAATCATCTCTAAACTCAAAGACCTAGGTCTCGGCTCCCCCCTCTGTAACTGAATCTTCGAATTCCTGACCCATAGACTGCAATCAGTAAGAATAGGAAACATCACCACCTCCACCATAATCCGGATAGGATGCTTTCAGTGGTGTATCTATCAAAATTGGTAAAAGTCCTTGTGGACATGCAGAATTTCCTCAGCTTCCTGGGGAAGTAGAGACATTGTTACGCTTTCTTGACCATTGCATTGATGTGGGTGGACCAGGACAGACTGTTGGTGATCAACACCCCCAGGAACTTGATGCTTTCAACCATCTCTACCTCAGCACCATTGATGCAGACAGGGGCGAGACCTCCACTCTGCTTCCTGAAGTCAATGACCAGCTCCTTTATTTTGCAGACATTGATAGAGAGATTGTTGTCTTTACATCATGCCACTAAGCAGTCATTCTCTTTCCTGTGTTCTGCCTCATTGTTGTTTGATATCTATAATGGGGTGTCATCACCAAACTTGTTGAATTCCACCCCAACTCCATTAACCTCACATTTCTGAGTGTATAAGGAGTATAGTACGAGGCTGATTACACAACCTTGCAGGGCATCAGTTTTGAGGATTATGGTGGAGGCAGTGTTGTCACCTATTCTTACTGATTGCAGTCAATGGGCCAGGAATTCAAGGATCCAGTTACAAAGGGAGGAGCTGAGAGCTAAGTCTTGGAGTTTAGAGATGATTTTGTTTGGAATTATGGTAGTGAAGGTGGAGCTGTAGTCAATAAGTAGGAGCCTGACGTAGATGTCCTTGTTATCCAGATGTTCCAGGGATGATGATAGACCCAGGGAGATGGCATTGCCATGGATCTGTTGCGCCGGTAGGCAAATTGCAAAGGGTCAAGGCAGTTTGGTAGGCTAGAGTTGAAGTGAGCCATGACTAACCTCTCAAAGCACTTCATAATTAGAGGTCAGAGCCACCAGGCGGTAGTCATTGAGGCCTGCTGCATGATTTTTCTTTGGCACCAGTATGATGGTGGTCTTCTTGAAGCAGATGGTGATGTCAGATCATAGTAAGGAGAGGTTAAAGACGTCTGTGAGTACCCCCACCAGCTGGTCCACACAGGATCTAAGTGCACAGGCGGGGACTCTATCCACGCCAGTCACTTCGGCAAATATCAGCACCTTTACCAGAAGTGGAAAAGGAGTAGTAAATTGAGTTGGCAGAAATAACTAAGGCATCCATGTAGTTCAGATTTCTCGCATCGTTCCATCGACAAAAGACATGCAGAAAACAAGTGCTGATGGAATGCCTTCTTAAGGGTACACCTGAAGAGCCTAATTCTTAAGAGGCAGATTCTTCTACATGCTGCACATAAAGCTCACGTAATTCTGGGTTGCTTTTTATGGACATTGGTGTCTGTTGCCAAGCTACTCTAGTCACTCTGGTCATTGTAGTGTGTGTGCCAGCCTGAAGGTATTGCCATTTTCCTCTGTCATCATCTCGTGGTTCCTAGATATAACCATTCAAATCATGCTCACAAGCATCTTTAAAGCGGAGCATTTGGTGTCCTGCTATTTGGTTGGTTCTGGCTGCCTTACCAAACATAAAATGCTTGAAATGTGACTAACTCAGGCATGTCCAAGGATGGAGACAAAGAGGCAGCCACTTTCTGATGGGAGTTCACAAACATAGAAGCACTCTGTTTGAGGGGACTGCCACATTAATGGTATTACCCTGTTAGCATATTCTGCCACAGACAGCAAAGGTGGAAATTGTTGAGATGCTTATCTTGGTAGCTGAGTTGTCAATGTTTCACAGCTACTGAAAAATATGCTGACAATACAGAGCTTCTAAATCATCAGCTTGGTCCTAAGTGATAACTTGATGTTATTCTATGTGAATGTCATGCTTTAATCAAGGTGGTAGCTGCTTTCCTGCTGTGTGTAACAAATTCACCGTCAAGGGTTGATTGTCTGTCACCTTAGACCTGAGGTTGCAGTATTTGTTAACTATTTCAAATGAGTGTTGCTGTAGCAAAGGGCAGCATTATCCAGAATATCTTCCTGTCTTTTGCTTGGCTGCCTTAGTTGTTATCAAGTAGTACAGTGTTTTTGCTATTGGGTTTATGTTGTGTGTCAGGTAAGCTTCGTTTTTTGTATCACTGATAGATGTCATCCCAGCTAAGTAGAATCATAGAATCCTTACAGTGTGGAAACACTGGCCCAACAAGTCCACACCAACCCTCAGAGCATCCCACCTTGACCCATCCCTCTATAATCCACCTAATCTACACATCCCTGAACTCTATGGGCAATTTAGCATGGCCAGTTCACCTAGCCTGCACATCTTTGGACAGTGGGAGGAAACCAGAGTACCTGGAGGAAACCCATGCAGACACAGGGTGAATGTGCAAACTTCACACAGACGGTTGCCCGAGGTTGAAATCGAACCCAGGTTCCTGGCGCTGTGGGGCAACAGTGCTGACCACAAGGCCACCGTGCCGCCCGTACATCTTAAACCAGCCCCATTGCAGGTTCCATCTTTACCAAATGATGCTTCTCCTGGTTAGTGCCTTCTAAGCTTCATCTATACCAACACCAGATTTTCCTGTAAATCTTGTGATAGGTCGCAGTTGTTCTAGTGCCTGCATGAAGTGTTGGTATTTGGTATCATTACTTGCAGAAAGATGCTGATGCATGATGGATTATTGAGCTTTGAATTGTAAAGTGTTCACTCTAGTGCTGAAAAAGAATGATTGGGTCTCTCAATCTTCACTGTAGACAACTCTGGACAGATCATATCTTCTTGTGCTGACTAGGTCTATTTGGTGCCAATGTTTAGACCTTTTGGTGCTACCATGACACTATCCGGCAGTATCGGTCCTGAAAGAAGCTGTTAGTGACATAGTTCTTTCGGGGTAGAGAAGCTGTTGTCCATTAACATTGATGTTCTATTCCATAACAACCAAGGTACGTTGACCATGACTACTATTTTCCCCAGTATATGCATTGAAGTCATCCAGAATCAGTAGCTTCTTGCCATGTTCTTTGGTAAGTCATCTGAGGAATTGTAGAAGTGCTGTTTGTCTGAGATGTTGGCAGACAGAGTTGGTATATAGGTGTACGTGACATTGTCTCATCCTTCATCAGATATTAGCCTCTGGGAGATGAGACACTCCAGGTTGTTGCTAGTGATTTAGTTGACGTTGTAAGCCAGTTTCTACTTACAAAGATAACGCCATGCTCAAGGTCAACTACACCACCTTTTCCATGCCATGTAGAAGTTATAATTAGCCTTCCAAATATAGTATATATTGGCTAATTTGGTTTCCTTAGCATGAAATTGTCAAAATTAAGCTGTGTAGCTCTTGATAAATCAGCTCACATACACATGCTGTGGAATGTGAGCTGTTCATGCCTGGCACATTGTACACTCACACTCCAGCTTCCAAACTGCAGTTACCTTTGTTTGTTGTGTAGCCAAGGCAAGCAAGTAGTAGACTTGCCTAACATCTATATTCTGTTTTCAATCTCATCAGCTGTATTATCATGAAAGATGAAAACCAGTATGTTTCGGGCTTGGTCGATAACCAGAGGGTGCAACTTGAGGCAAACACCAACTGCCTAATACAACTACAATTCAGATTTTAGAGTCTTTGGAACATAGGGACGAGTAGGGCATTTAGCCCCTCAGGACTGCCCCGTCATTCTAGATCGTAGCTGATTATCTACCTCTATGACATTTTTGCCATACTATCCCCATATCCCTTGATGCTGTTAGCATCAAGACGTCTGTCATTTTCTATGTTGAATGTACTCAAGGACTGACCTTCCATAACTTTCCGGAAAAAAGAAACACAAAGATTTGCCATCATCTGAGTAGAGAACCTGCTCTTCATGTCAGTCTTAAATAGCTCGCCCTTTAACACTGAGACTGTGTCCTCTGGTTCTGGAAGCTCAGCTAAAGCCAGGTTTATTTCCTTAGCCATTAACTCATAATGTTGTTCTCACTAATGGTGCAATGCTTTGCTGGCAGAGCCCAGATAACTGCAAATGTGAATACAATCTTGTCTTCCATCTGTGTCATTCTCTGGCCCTTTCTCAAAGCTCACAGCTGCAAATCTAGTGTACACCAGTGAAACCCAACCTACCCACTAAACTGTCCCTGATAGAGTCCTCACCTCAGCAAATTAAATTAAACCTTCTCAATAATCGATCACTTCAACAATTTAACTCTCTCTTATTAAAACCCACATCTTAAGACTAAGCCACCTTAGTAAGTGCCACCAAAGCTCTGTAAACCTCGCAACCACTGCACTGGCACTCTGCCAAAAGCCCCTCATCACAGTACAAAATCACCCAATCTCAATAAATGTTGCGCCAAAGTTCTAAATTCTGCATGTCCCACCTCTTTAGTACGAAATCACTCCTCCAAGTGAAACCCAAAAAATTCACCAAATAAATCCATCATCACAGCAGTGAGCTCCTCGAATGTAATCACCACTTATGTGTTATTGTCCCAGACCATACTGCTTAATATATGTTGCAGTCTGGCTAGGGACCAGTAACACATGAGCACATTAAATGCCAAATACAACTTAGATGCATTCCACAGAATCCTCAGCAATCCCGCAGATGTGAGAGACACTGTGGCCATCAAATCTCATTAAACCTTACAAGGGATTCTACTATCCTTATTTAAGACCTAGCTTCATATCTCTGCCAAAAGCTACTCTATCAAAGACTGCTGCAATGACTGTTCTTGTTCTGATACTTTACCCTCCTTTCCAGGGAGTATGTTCCTCTATATTCTTGAAACTGCATTCCATCACCTACCCATAACCACAACTCCAGCTTTTTTTGCAGACAGTTGGTTTCACCAAGCTGATACTGCCCCTGCATTTCTCTAGATTTAACATTTTTCATAAGGAAAAGTTTTCATTGCACAAGCAAATACTGCTTGTGGGCTTCCTTCATCCTCACTTTCCACTGCAATGATCTGTTAATGGTGCACGGTTTCTCCTGAGCATCCACATTTTCTGAAACCTAACCTCGACGCTTAACTGCGCCTCCTAGATCCTTAAGCTTCTCCTAACATCTCGGAGCTTGCTATAGCAGCAACCTTTTGGAATGGAGCTTCTTCTCCCTGCTCCTGCATACCTGACTCACTAGCAGTGTGAACATGGTAGCCTTCTCTTCTGACTACCTCGATCTAACTTATTAAACTGTCTGTTCACTGACTCTTGAACTATTCTGAATGACCTGCTGAAAACCTTTCAACAAGTCCTGAGCATGTCAGCACATATCTGCTTTGCTTTTCAGCAGTCTGCTATCTTTCTCTTCTTGACCTAACTGTCTAGTTTCCTTGTAGAAAGTAAGTCTGAACATATGTAAATCTATGAATAAGTGACTTCTCTATACTGGAGGTTTTATTTAATAAACTGAAGTCAAAATTAGTAATTTTATGTTGAGTAAACAGCCAATTCCTGGAGTTAATTTGTGATAATTAATAATTTTGCTATCAAATGATGATTTTAAAATATTAAATTTTGTTTTGTTGCCCATGGTTTTATGGTTCTATATTATTTACTGTAATAGATATAAGATACTTTTATGACCTACCTGTTAACTCTAATTAGATTCTTGAGACTGTATCAAACTGTTTGAAGTATCGTAATTCAGAAAGCTTCATGGTTTCCCACTTGGACTACCTTATCCACCAATGGCTGAGAATGGATGATACAAGCTATAACTTGTCTACATTCCCTTATGTCTTATTGAACTGCGCCAATCTGGAAGAATTTTGCAGGTAACTTAAGTGTTACTGAAGTAACAAAGCACAATATTGTGAATGTCTTGATTTTTACATAACACCTGAACATCTGTAGCAGATGTTTACAATGAAGTACCAATTTCAGGAAGATGTACTGAATCTTTCTTCAATTACTAATGTATATTGGGAAATACAGCATTATTTTAACCTCTCTCATGATAGCAGTGTTACCGGTTTTCACTGCACCTTTAGTACAACAAGTGTTTGAAATTAATGTTTTTCAGTCATATCAATAATCAGTTATTTCAGAAGTTTTAACATCCATTCATTCTCTTTTCAGTAAAGAGGACATTGTTCAAGATAAGCTGTCCTCAATAGTTTTTGAAAAAGCCAAATTGTGGAAAACATCCACTTACTCTAACACAAAAACAGAATTTGCTGGAAAATCTCAGCAGATCTGGCAGCATTGGGGAGAGAAAGCAGAGTTAACGTTTTGGATCCAGTGACCCTTCTTCAGAACTGATGGTAGCTAGGAAAAGGATGGTTTTTATGTAGAACATGGGGTTGGGGAAGAGGGTAGAAGTAAACAATAAGTGGAGATAGTTAGACAGACAAATGAGTAGATAAAGACCAGCCTAGGAGAATGAATAGTGGCTTATGGAAACCATTAGTAGCTTATAATGGGTTGTGTGTGGTAGTGGCCCATGACATGAGAAAGCCTGGCATGTGGAGGTGGGGTGTAGCATGGGGAAAAGGTGCTCAAGCCCTAAAATTGTTGAACTCGATATCAAGTCCAGAAGGCTGCAGAGTTCCCAAGTGGAAAATGAGGTGCTGCTCTTCCAGCTTGTGCTGATCTTCGCTGGAGCAGTGCAGCAAGCCGGACAGAGATGTCGGCCAGGGAGCAGGTGGTGTGTTGAAGTGGCAAGCAACTGGAGACTCATGGTCTTTTTTGCAGCTGAAACATAGACTTGGTGACTGCTTCGCAGAACACCTGTGCTTTGTTTCCCCAGTGTAGAGGAGACCACATTGTGAGCTGTGAATACAGTAGACTAGATTGAGTGAAGTGCAGTTAAAGCACTGCTTCACCTGGAAAGTGTATTTGAGGCCTTAGATGATGAGGAGGGAGGAAGTAAATAGGTATGTGTTACACCCTTTCTGATTGGAAGGGAAGGTGCCGTGAGGCTGTGGGAACTTGTTGGAAGTGAAAGAGGAGTGGACCAGCGTGTCCCAGAGGGAACAGTCCTTGTGGAAGGCTGACAAGGGAGGGAAGGGGAATATGTGTCTGGTGGAGGAAGAACATGGACACTTGTGAGGCCCCCTTCTCGAAGTTGTGACAGAGATGGAGGAACTGGGAGAATGGAATAGAGTCTTTACAGGAAACAGTTTGAGGATTTCAAGTCTAGTAACTGTGGGAGTCAGTGGGCTTGTAGTGGATTTGTCTACTCTACTTGTTTCTGAAGGACCCCCTTACCTAGTTTCAGAGGAGTGTGGATGTTTTGGATTAGATTTTCTTGACTTTGAAAATCTAAGATGTTGGGGATTTTAAGTGGAGGATTCCAGTTATGATAGGTATTCTTTCATTCAGTTGAGTGTCCAAAGTTGTGTGTGAGATGATCTTTGACAGGCAGGTATACAGTACTGTGCTGCAGAGATGATGCAAGTGCTAAGATCTGGAATAGATGTGGTAGTATCCCACGTAGATTTCCCACTTTCTAGTGGGCATGTTCCCACAGCACAAGCACCCCAGTTTTGATTACAGAGGTTGAGGTTGTTTATGTCGAAATGGAAACACTTACACTGCTACCTGTGCAATTGATTTTTTTCTTCTTATTTTGGGGGCCAGGGTACAGTAGACTGAGCTTTGTTATGCACCTAACTATTATTTCTTATGTGAAAGTGATTGATGCTGATGCCATGCAGAATGGGAATGTTACTGCTTCCCAACAATAAAATCCCACACCTTTCAATATCATCGTGAGTGCTAAATTCACCAGCCAAAATAGTCTGTACCATATGATCAAGAAATAAATGAAATAATCCAGCCCAAATAGTGATTTCTATATTTTCAAAGGATGATGTATTATGAGTTAACTTTTAATATTGATAAAGGAACTAAGTTAATTTTTGCTGATAATGTGTTTTAGATCCCACTACAAAATTCTTGTGCCACATCTAACGGTTAATAGTAACTTGGAGGAAGTGAAATCAATTGCTGCATGCATTAAGAGGAATTGGAAAGAATTGCTTGCTGATTGCCTTCCAAAGATCATGGCTTACATCCTACCGTGCTTTGCATATCAAGATAAAAATGGATCTGAAAGTAATATGGTACAGCAAAGGGAAAATGCATCAAAGGTGTTCGACATGTTGAAGGAAGATGATTGCCTAGGGAAGCAGGTGAGATTAACTGGATTTGTGCCACTTTTGGCGTTTTCTGTGTTTACCAATGCAATGTCACCCTGAGCTAAAAAAGAGAAACTACATGCAACAGGAATTCTCCTGCAGTCAGTGCAAATCTGGCTTTGCTTTGGTGATGCTACTATCATAGAGATTTTGAGGTTTAGTAGACTGGAATGATACTTTTAATACTTTCAATCAAGTTTGATACTAAACCACTTGTGTTAGAATTCTGCTTGGCTTCTTCTGTGGGTTTTGCTGAAAATAAGCATGTAGGTGCATCAGGCAGTGAAGTAGGTAAACGGTATGTTGGCCTTTATAACAAGAAGGTTCAAGTACAGCAGCAGGGATGTCTTGCAGCATTTGTACATAGCCTTGTTGAGACCACCCCTGGAGTAGTAGTGCAGTTTTGACTTTCTTTCCTGAGGAAGGATGTTCTGACTATGGCAGAAGTGCAATGAAGGTTTATCAGACTGTTTCCTAGGCTGATAGGACTGATGTGTGGAGAGAGACAATATTCAGTGGAGTTTAGAAGAATGAGGGGAGATCCCATAGAAAATTCTAACCGGATTAGACAGGATAATCATTGGAAGGATGTTCCTGATGACCAGAGTGTTCAGAACCAGGGGTCACAGTCTAAGGATACAGTAGGCCATTTAGACTGATTTGATGAGAAATTTCTTCACCCAGGGAGTACTGACCTATAGAATTCTCTGCTACAGAAGGCAGTCTGTTTTTAAGAAGGAGTTAGATATTATTCTTGGGGCAAAAGGGAATTAAAGGATATGGGGCAAAAACAGGAACAAGGCACTGAGTTGGATGATCAACCATGACCATGTTGAACAGGCTTGAAGTGCCAAATGACCGCCTCCTCAATATTTTGGTTTATAATGGAAAACAAGAAATGTTTCAGGAAATATACATGTGGCCAAGTATTTCCATGTAATTTTCCTTCGGGGAACCCACCTTGTTTGCTTGGGCACATTTGGTATAACAACATAATTTCTCAACTATTTTTTAACATTGGTATTTTTCTTCTTTTATGAAAGCAAATTGATCATTTGAGTCACAACAGATTGCCAGAGATTGTTGTTGAGCTACTCAATACACTGTATGACCCTCCCAACCAAGATTCAGGAGATGGTACACAAGTGGTAAAGTTTTCAGGGTAAGACAATTAATTAACTGGTGTTGAAGCTATTTATTGATAATGACACAACAAACCCAGTTATCAGCTTTCCAGCATTCCCATCATGAAAATAATTTGTTTTCCAGCTGTTTTCACATGAAGGTTATCATTCTTAAAGAAATAACATGAATGTATTGAAATTGTATGTGTTTCTTATTTATTGTAGTTGTTTTTTTCAATGGCTTTATTTGAATTCAATTTGATTTTTTTGTGCCATATTAAGAAATGGGATGTGGATTGTATTGTTCCAGGGAGTGGGCTGAGTGCATTGATGGCAATATGCCCACCAGTGACAGGAAAGCAATTACAGTGGATAATTAAACAATTAACTACTGTGTTCCACTGACGTTGTAATTTTACCAGCACTGCTGCAATTTGATGACAAAAAAGGGCAAGGCTGAGGTCTTCAGCTGACAGAGGCTTGTCATTATTTGAATAGCTCCTGGAGATTCTTGTTAAGATAGTATAAGTGTGGGATTTTTAATTTAACTTTAGTTGTAAGACCAAATAATATTACCAACAGAGTTCTTAAAAAGTCTTTTAGTCCTAACTACTAGATCACTTGGAGTACGAATACGTTTTCATAAGTTTCACAGAATTTATTAAGTTTGTCACAATGAGTACAAAAATAAATCTTAATAAAGGTAGCAGATCAGTCAGTTCATTCTGAAACATCAACTTGTGATTTTTGATTCACTGGCCACTTGTTCTATTGACCATCTTCTGTCTTCTCTGCTTACTGTGCATCTACCTGCTAAGAGTTACTATTTGTTCACTTTGCTAACCATTACCCATGTACATGGTCAGTAGCATTCCTGAGCACTGATTGACTTGATGATGCATGAACAGTACATGATCAGTTTCAAATTGGCTTGTTGGAATATGCCCTTTTTTGTTTGGTTTCTTCAGATGTGCACTTTCTGTTATTTCTTGACTAGTTCCCTAAGATGCCCATTACTTTGAGGGAACAGTACTATATTCTTTTTGTTCTCTTTGGATGACAAATATTCTTGTGCACCATGGCATGTTATTAGGAACATAACCTTATCACTGTACTACATGACAACTCAATTCCAGATTTACATACCTATATAAGCCTGTTACATACTTTAAAAGAAAGTAACTGTTTCACCTTAAAGCAGTCAAAGTTAAACCAATTACTGCAGAGGCAGCTGCTGCCATCATCTTTGTTGCGCCCCCCATTGTATCTGCTGTCTCCTCCTGCATTCTCAGAAAAACTGCCATTGCTAATACAGCAGAGTTGCCTGCAGTCTTTCAAGTTGGTTTGCTGAATTGAACTCTAATTTCCTTAACTGCCTGCTGCCCTTAATTGTACTCCAGTCCTGAAGGTGGGTTCTTAATTGGTTGAGCTCTAAAAGATTGAACAAGAAGGCCACTGCAGCTACAGCAGAATTGAGAACTGAAAATAAATCAGTCCAGCAAAATTTTCTAAGCCCTGAAAATTCTTGACTAAGAAATCTGGCTGGCTTTTATTTAATTCTCAGTGTCAGTCACATTATTGTGAATGCAAGCCGCCAGATTTAATTTTTTATTCATTGAAGGGAATATGGGAGACGCTGCCATTTATTGCCCATCCCTAATTGCCCTGTAGAAGGTGGTGGTCAGTTGACTTCTTGATATGTGGCAGCCCCTTGAGTGTAGTTACTACCAAGTGTTGTTAGAAAGGGAGTTCTGAAAGTTTGATCCAGCAACAATGAAGGAACAAAGATACATCTCCCAGTCAGGATGGTGAGTAGCTTGGAGGCAAACTTGCAGATGGTGATTTTCAGGTGCATTGGGTGGAATGTTGAGTTATACAAGGTATAGCAATTTTTTTTCTAATTCTGTTCCCGTTTTTGAATTTTAATATATTTGTTTTTATTTCCTAATCAATGCATAAAAGTTTCTTAGTTTATTTTTCAACTTAAATTTGCATGAGATTAAATAGCCCAAATTGTCAATTATATCCACTACTTTTTTTTGATATTTGTTGACAATTAGCAATTATAAACAGGCTGAAATGGATGGCATCAGTTTTAAGTTTTTACTATTTTAAAGTACTAAATATGGTGTCCAAGCTAAGACTGGAGATGTCTTGCATATATGACTACTTGCATGAGAAACTCTTGAATCTCATCATTATACAACTGGAATACAATGTGTGTGACCCATATGTAGGTATTTTTGTGATATTTTTGCAAGATTTTTGTATGATGAAATTGCAATTTTTCCAAAGTGGTATGTGTGCTCAGAAATGTTTGTATTTTCATCTCTGTATAGTGCAATGGATCCCGCACCTAATCCACCTTATTTTCCATCTTCTGCGATTAAAGCTACATTGGAATACATTAGTAGTTGCCACAAAGAAAAATTTAAGTCACTTGTTGCAGTTCTTTCAAAAAACCCGGTATGTTTTTTTGTGTATTTACGTATTATATTTGCCCTTCGTTAATAAAGAAAATAAAAGCAGCATTGACAGTGATCAGAATTTTTTAAAGGTGCTGTCTATGACCTGGCCCTTACAGTAATAAAGTTATGACAACATTTCAGTTTTGAGGAGGAAGCAAGGCATGGGTTGATAATTGTCATAGTCGTCCTTCTCTTTAGCTGTTAAGTTGAATATTCTAGCAACCTTCCTAAAATCCACATCTTTCTCACTAATTTTGAACAGTGCTTTAACTAAGAAGTGCAAGCCGTTTCCATGGTGGTGAAATTGTACTAAACCCAACCAGGCTCACACATTGCTACAACCAGAGTTAAATGAACTAATAAGTGACCCAACTTCTTAGCGGGCCCCAAAATTTGGACAGTGTTTGCACCAGTTGAAACTAACCTATATTACTTACTGCCAGTCCTCACCTCTTAAAAGAGAGGTGAATTCTGGACAGAACAAGTGGTAGAAATGGTTTTATAAGCTTGTGAGCAACAAGAACCCTGAATTATGGCAACAGGCAAGAATAAAAGTTCTCTGATGCAGAGCAGAATGCCTTGATGAAGGAGATTTTCAAGAGAGAAGTCCTCTATACACAAAGGGCCTGAAGGCTCTCTAGACAACTGCAGAGACAGAGGGACAGATAAATGTGATGGTCAGTGTCTGTAGTCCAGCCCTCTGGATTTGGATGCCATGTGTCAGGAACATAAAACATCTCTTTTAAAAGCTCATGGCCAGTGAATTCATCTTGAAGTGCCAAATCCCATGAATTCCATTGCTAGACTTGCACTGATCAATACATCACAACCCCCCCACCCCCTCATTACTAACCTATTAACAATCGCAAACTACCTGGGACTGGAGAGGAACTTATGAGAGTGGGACAGTCTAGATGTCATTGTCCTCCTGGGTACCAACAACACCAGTATAACTAAGAAAGAGGTTCTACTTTGTGGATTAGGAGATTCTAGAACTAGGGGACAGTCTAAAAATTAAGGCCAGACTGGTCAGGAGAGATGTTATAGGGAAAGCACTTCTACAGGCAAAAGATAGTCGAGATTTGGAACCATCTTCCACAAATGGCAGGTGATGCTATATCAGTGGTTAATTGTAAATCTGAGATAGATAAATTTTTGTTAAGCAAAGGTGTTAAAGGATATGGGCCAAAAGGAGGTGTATGGAGTTAGGCCACAGATCAGCCTTGATCTCATTGAATGGCGGAACAAACTTGAAGGGCTGAATGGACTACTTCTGTTCCTATATTCGTAGCTAAAGTCTAAATTAGCAGAACCAGATAAGATTATAAAGATACGAGTCTCCAGATTGCTACCTAAGCCATGAGACGATATTTCCATATGTGGTGAAATCTATAATGAAAGGTCATAGCTGAAGGTAAGGGGTAGCAGATTTAACTCGGAGAGATGAGGAGAAATTACTTGTCTCAAAGTGTCATGAATCTGTGCAATTCACTACCACAGAGTGTAATGGATGCTAGTACATTGAGTAAATTTAACAAGGAAATAAACATTTTTAATTAGTAATCTGTTGAAAGGTTACTGGCAAGGAACAGGCAGGAAAGTTGAATTGAGGCCTAGATGAGATCAGCCATGATCCTACTGAATGGCGAAGCAGGATTGAGCTGAATTGCCTAGTCCTGCTCCTCGATCTTATGTTCCTGTGATCAAATTGGTGTACGCTAAATGATGATAAATATATAGATTAAAGATGGATTAAAGATATGGGTTTTGATTTATTGGGCACTGGCATCTTGGGAAAATAGAAGCTATTCTGTTGGGATGGTAGTCATCTGAACTGTACTCAGACCAGTGTTCTGACAAATCATTTAACTAAACCTGTAGTAATGGGATTAAACTAAGTAGCGAAGATGGAGTATCATATGAGGGGCAATGTAGTAATTTGAAGAGAAAGGGCAGGCAATAGGACAGGGTAGCAATATGAGTAATGATATCCAGAGCGTGGCTGGAAGGGATAGCGCACACAACCCTCAGAGTGCACCAGCAGATAAGGCCAGTGTTTGCTAGAATGGTATAAAGACAGCTGAAGGTTCTGTATCCAAATATACACAGGATTGGTAACAAAACTGGTGAATTGACAGCACAAATAGTAATACTGTAAATATGTCTGACGCCATTGCTGTTTAGAAATATCACAGGTGGAATTTTGCAGACCCTTCTATTATGTAGCATCCAAAAGCTGATTCTTCTGCTTGTATTTTACTGCAAGCAGAAACCGTCCAACATCTGGAAGCTCAGTCTGAAATAATTCAAATTCAGCTCACTGCCTAGCAGGCTTGGACCATTGCAATGACAATTGCAGTATCAATGTTCAAACGTGTTTGCAGGGTGTAACAGCAGTCTATTGATATTGTTCTATGAAACATTGTTGGACTGGCTGAGGGACTATCCCTGGGTGTAGCAATGGTACCAGAAATGAGAACTAGACCAAAAACAGTAAGTTAATATCACACCTTGTCTGGATAACTTGCATCCCACACTGTGAAGGGCCATGATGATGGAGATGGTGAAAGGGCTTGCATACTTCCAAATTTTTCCAAATTTCTTCAGATATAGAGAATGTGCCAGAGTGTTGGAAAGAGACATGCATGATAATGTTGTTCACAAAAAGGGTGTGAGGATATTTAAAGAAACCATAGGTATTTTGAGATAACAAGGTGTAGAGCTAGATGAACACAGCAGGCCAAGCAGCACCAGAGGAGCAGGAAAGCTGACGTTTTGGGCCTAGGAGGGTCTTGGACTGAAATGTCAGCTTTCCTGCTCCTCTGATGCTGCTTGGCCTGCTGTGTTCATCCAGCTCTATACCTTGTTATCTCAGATTCTCCAGCATCTGCAGTTCCTACTATCTCTGAAGATATTTTGATATGATTTGTGCACAAGGTTTTCGAAACATTTATCAGCAGGGATTGTTAGTCACTTTGAGAGTTATGCGTTAATTAAGGAGGGCCAAAATTGATTTGTAAAGGCAAAATGTGTTTAACATATTATTTCCATTTGTATGTGGAATATTGCTTCCCAATCACTCTGTCCACGCCCCTCATAATTTTATACATCCCAGACACCTCTGCTTTAAAGAAAACAACCTGAGCTTATGTAGCTTCTTTTTGTAGCTAAACTGCTTCATCCCAGGCGACATGCTGGTGTATCTCCTCTGAACCCCCTCCAGTGCAATCACATGCTTCCTAGTGCAGTGACCAGAACTGCACACAGTACTCCAGTTGTCTCCTAATGAAAGTCCTGTACAGCTCCAACATAACCTTTGCTCTTATTCCATTTAAAGGAGCGAGGTGTGTTTCCAAGATTACTTTTTGAATTTAAACATGGGCAATTATGAGCACATGGAAGCAGAGCTAGTGAAAGTGAACTGGCAATTTAGGTTATGGGATAGTTGTAGAAATGCAGTGGCAAACATTTAACGGGATATTCCAGATGTGCAGAATACATACTTTCCAACATTTAATAAAAATGTTAAGGGTCAGACCTAAAAAAAAAAAGATGGTGTCAAACTCAAAAGGAAGTTATACCATTAATATCGCATATCAGCAAATAAGTAGATTGGACAGAATATAAAAAATAACAGAAAATTACTAAAGAATTAAGAAGGATGGAAAAGTTAGAGTACATGAGAACGTTAGCCAAGGATATAAAAACAGGGTAGGAAAAGTTTCTTCAGATAACTAAAAACAATAGAGATAACAAAATAAGCAATGGTCCTATAAAAACCGGACCCGAAACGTTAACTCTGTTTATTCCTTCACAAATGCTGCCAAACCTGATGAGCTTTTCCAGCAACTTTGTTTTTGTTCCTATAAAAACTGAGTCTGGGGATTTGGTAATGAAAGATACAGAGATGGCAGATGAATTGAGCAGACATTTTATGTTGATTTTCGCGAGAGAGGTTTATAATTAACATCCCAGTTGTAACTGTAAATCACAAATTTAAAGGGAGGGACAAAGTTAAGAGATTTACAATTACCAGGGAAGTAGTACTGAGTAAATTGTTGAAACTGGAAGTTGACAAATCCCCTGGTCCTGATGGATTTCATCGCAGGGTCTTAAAAGAAGTAGCCAGTAAAATGATGAATGGTTTTAATTTTCCAAAACTCAATAAATTCAGGGAAGGTTCCTTTAGATTGGAAAATATTAATGTAACTCCTTTATTCAGAGAGGGACTGACACAGGAAGCAGGAAACTATAGGCCAGTTAGCTTAACATCTGCCATAGGGAAAATATTAGAAGCCGTTATTAAAGTCAATATAACCGGATACTTGGATAAGTTCAAGGTAAGTGGTTGAAGTATTTTCTGTCAAAAGGAAGTCATGTTTAACTAATTTATTGGTGATTTACTCCTTTGAAGAAGTAACTTGTGCTTGTAGATAAAGGGGAACAAGTGGATATATTGTACTCCATTTTTGATAACCAAAGGAATGAAAGATTAGAAGGGTATGCAGGAATGTAGAGTTAGGGTTAAAGTCAGATCAGCCATGATCTTGAATAGCAGAGCAAGCTCAAAGGGCTGAGGGGCCTAGCTTTGATTCTTGTTTGTATACAAGATTGTGATGGTTTTAAGTAAATTGATCAAAGAAATGTTAATACAAGGTTTTAAGAGAGACACATTTAAAGCCTTTTTGGTCAAGAGAAGCAGGGAAATTGTGATGAAAAACTTTTTTTACGCAGCAAGACGTGATGACCGAAACTTTGATGAAGTGAGAACAGCAAAAGTAGAAATAATCAGATTTCAAAAGGAAATTGGCTAGGCAGCTAAGGATGATGAATTTGCAGGGCTACGTGAATAGAGCTGGGGAATGGGACAGGCTGGGTTTCTCTACAGAAATCCTGCATAGACTTGATAGCTTTCTTCTATGCTGTAATGATGCTCTAATATTATAGTTTATTTTTAAGAAGGCATTTTTGATGCCTTGAGTTACAAGCTATCTGAAATGTGTTGCCAACAGGATTCAATCCAGAAAATCTTGCTGGCAATTTCTAAGAAGGCAGCAAACAACAGTAGTACCTATGAAAAGCACCGGATCCTGATGATGTATCGTTTGTTTGTAAACCTGCTGCTGAAAGAGATAAAAGATGGCCTGGGAGGAGTGTGGGCATTTGTCCTTCGTGATGTCATCTATAGTCTGATCCACCATATCAATAGCTGGTTCGTTCTTCTTATTCCTTTGATGGTTCAAATATGTTTACATTTTATTCTTTATTTAATCAAATTAAATTTTTTTTAAGAAAAAATTAATGTTCATACTGTATATTATCTCTACCCCAATCTGAAAGATGCCAACTGTTTTGTGCTGTTACATAAGCACCAGTTATGCGATAACAACTTGTTTTCCTATTTGTCCAAAAGCTAAGTTATGCCCGGAGTGAAGATTGGAGAGGAAAGATAATTTAGATGAACTAGTCCTCACCTGATGCATTTTTCAAAAGGAATCACTCAATAGGTTAAAGAGCTGAAGTCCTTAAGTGATTCCTCTAACTACCTGAAGAACGATTTTCTTCTGCTTTCCTAGCTACTTATTAACTCAATGTATGTAAAGGATTAACTCCAGAAGATTTGGCACTGCATTTACTAAGCCAGTACTGGCACAATTTTTATTTTCATTGAATATCTGATTCTCAAAATGTTAATCTGTGTAATGATAATTGTTCATGCCAGTCCTGTTTTCTGCATTCTCTTGCCTCGTGGAATCGTTTATCACTAATACTTATAACTCTAAATGAGTGAAACATGGTAAAAACAAAAGTAGTACATTGGACCAATCATCCTTCGAATTGTTGCATTACACAAATGTATTTTTCAAAAAGAAATTCTGTTGATTCTAATTTTAGAAAAATGATTTTTGTCTGCCTGCTGATATTGGTATGTAATGTTTAAAGTTTCAAGATCTATCATGTTCAAGGCACAAAATTAAGTCAAAATCATTAATCAGCTGAAATCCTGTGAATGCATCAGAGTTGAGTTCTGAGGAAGGTCACCAGACCCAAAACGTTAACTCTGTTTTTTCCTTCACTGATGCTGCCAGACCTGCTGACCTTTTCCAGCAACTTTGTTTTTGTTGCTGTTATTTCTTGCTAGTTGAGTGCTTTTAATTTCTCAACCCCTAAGACTTTCCAGTAAGGCAGCATTACCTCAGTGACAGGATGAGCAAAATATATATTCCAGTTAACACATCTGTGGATTAATTTATCTGTGTCTTTTATGTAAGTTCTCTTTTTAGGTGATGTAATCTGGTTTCTTCTCCCACCACTTCATTGCCATAGTTAAGGTCAGGAGCTCATCTGGGGGGACTACATCAATAGACTAGAACTCTGTACCTCTTGGTGTAGAGTAGTGGTTAAAATATAGCAAACATATTGCAATGTGTTGTTATGTTGTCGAATCAATCACTTTCACTGAACAACTTCAGTTTCCATTAGCAAATTGCTCCATGATTTTGGTTATGAGCTGAAGTATACAAGATTATGGGGTCTGTGTAACTAAAATTTGAAGATGGATTCCAGTTGCCCCAAAGGCTCAAATGTTTACCTCAAAATCTCGTTTATCGTTTTTCAGTCCACGCACTGTAACTTTTCTTCTCAGGCCATCACACAAAGATGATGTATCTACACGCAGCTTTTCTCTGTGTTGTGACCTCTTAAATGTTACTTGCAAAACTGCTGTAGAGTGCTGTGGAGATGCACTTGAAAGCCACCTTCATGTTATTGTCGGCACACTTATACCACTGGTTCATGAGCAGCCAGAGATTCGCCAGCAGGTAAGCCGATTCATTATATTGTCTCTGTTTATGATTTACAGTTTTAATTTGCATAAACATAGCACAATTTTTTTTATTAAAACTGCAGTAAAAAACTTGAAAGTATGCAGTATTAAATTTAGCTGTATAACGCCTTTGATGTAGAAAAGCCCACTCTATCCCACAGAAGCATAATCAAAAAGTGGACCCTGAACCATTGATCCCTTTTGATATGTAGAGGGATCTGGGTGTACAGGTCCGCAGATCACTGAATGTGGCAGTGCAGGTAGATAAATTGGTAAAGATGGCCTATGGCATGCATGCCTTCATTGAAAGAGGCATTGGGTATAAGGATAGGCAAGTTATGCTGCAGCTTTATAGAACTTTAGTTAGGCCACTCTTGGGATATTGTATAGAGTTCTGGTCACCACACTACCAGAAGGATGTGAATGCTTTGGAGAGGGTACAGAAAAAGTTTCCCCAGGATGTTGCCTGGTATGGGTGATTTTTAGCTATGAAGTAAGGCAGGATAGACTGGGTTTGTTTTCACTGGAATGCAGGAATTTGAGGAGTGACCTGATTGAAGTTTATTAGATTGTGAATGGCATGGATAGAGTGGAAAGTATGAAGCTTTTTCCCATGGAAGAGGGTCAATTATTAGGAGACGCAGGTTCAAGGTGCAGAGGGAGAAGTTTAAAAGAGATGTGTGAGGCAAATTTTTCACACAAAGTGTGGTGACTGCCTGGAACGCACTGCCAGAGGAGGTGGTGGAAGCAGACAAAATAGCAGCATTCAAGAAGCACCTGGATGAATACATGAATAGGAAGGGAATAGAGGGATACAGATCCAGTAAGTAAAGACAATTTTAGCATGGAAGAGCAAAATGTGTCGGCACAGGCTTAGTGGGCTGAAGGGCCTGTTCCTGTGCTGTATTGTTCTTCGTTCTTTGTTGAGCCAAAAGCAAATATTTTGAGGAATGTACCGAACGGTTGTAAAGAAGCTGTGCATAAGCAAGGCATTAATGGAGCAGATAGTAGAATGGCAGCGATGTTTAGAGAGGGATACACAGAGTTTTGAGTAGGTGACAATCAGCAAAACAGCCAATGGGAACAATGGGGACCATGTAGTGAGAATTGTTAATGGATATGTAGGAGGACAGAGAGGTACATCTCTGAAATGGCTGAGTGGTTAGCACTACTGCCTCATGGTGCCAGGTACTCAGTTTCAATTCCAGCCTTGGGTGACTGTCTGTGTGGAGTTTGCACATTCTCCCTGTGCCTGTGTGGGTTTCCTCCAGGTGCTCTGGTTTCCTCCTGCAGTCCATAGATGTGCAGGTTAGGTGGATTGGCCATGCTAAATTACCTGCAGTGTCCAGGGATGTGCAGGCTAGATCGATTAGCCTTGGGAAATGCAAGGTTACAGGGATGGCATGTGTCTGGGTGGGGATGCTGTTCAGAGGGTCGGGATAGACTCGATGGGCCGAATGGCTTGCTTCCGCCTTGTAGGGATTCTGATTCTGAGAATTGCTCATTGTAATTATAATAAGTAAATGTAATCTGATGCAGAGCCAAATCGAACATATTGTTCTCATTGTGCAGCTGAATTTTTTTAACAACTTTGTGCTTCACCATTTTCAAGTTGACTTAAACATTTATGAATTGTAATCGAAACTCTTTCAGGCGCTAGAATTGTTGAAATATCTAGTGATAACGAATCAAGGCAATGAGAACTTGTGCAAAGCAATTAGGCGTTTAGATTCATTCCCTGACCTTCCTGACTTCAGAGAGTTGCGCCTCACTCAGGAGAAAATCAAATACAGCAAAGGAAAGTTCACATTATTGGAGGTAAGATTTTTTAAAATGAACACAAAAGGTTTTTGATCTAATGATACAATTCCACCTTTTAAATTTAGCCTGCTAATCTCTAATGGGATTAATTCTGGCTAATGAAAAGCCTACGTGTTCCTATAAATCGTGGTATATTGAATTTTCAAATTAAAGGATTATCAAGTTTCATTATATTTCAATGATGTGAGCTATGAATTAATACAATTGAATTGACCTCAGCTTTGACAAGCCAGTTTACCCCATCTCTTATAAAAGCAATCCCTGTTTCCAATTTAAAATGGCACTAAAGCATGTGTGATGTTATCGTCCTCCAATTAAGAGCCCTCTTGAAGAGAAAGGTGCCAGTTGAAGACCATAGACAGTTTTAGTAGAACTAGACCAATCAGAATATCAAGTTTGCTATGTCACTGAATGAGATCATGGCTGATCTGATAATCCTTAACTCCACTTTCCCACCTTTCCCCATAATCCTTGACTGTCTTACTGATTAAAAATCTACCTCAGCCTTGAATATACTTAATGACCTAGACTCTACTACCCTCTGCACAGATTCTATAGATTCACTACAGTCTGAGACAAAATTCCTCCTGATCTCCTTCCTAATTGGTGACCCCTTGCTCTGACATTATGCCCTCTGGTCCTAGATTTTACCAGAAGGGAAAGCAACACCTCTGCATCTACCTGTATATTGCACATTTCAATATATGTTAATGATGATAATCCTTTAATTTGAAAATTCATTATACCACGATTACAAACCCAACCCACTCAACATCTCCTTCAAAGACAATCCTTCTGTATCTGGGATCAATCCAGTGAACCTTTTCTGGACTGTCTCCAATGCCATTATAGCTTTCATTAGATGAGGGGACTAAAAGTGTTCAAAGTATTCCAGCTTTGGTCTGACATGTGCCTTGTTTAGTTTTAGAAAGGCTTCCTTATTTTTATACTCCATTTCTTTTAAAATAAAGGCCAACATTCAATTTTCCTTCACTATTACCTGCTAAATTTGTATGCTAGTTTTTGTGATTTATGCATGAGAACTCCCATATTCCTGTGTTCTGTCACATTCTGCAATCTATGTCCATTTAAATAATATTAATCTCTTCTATTCTCCCCGCCAAAGTGCATAACCCTACATTGATAGATCATAGAATCCCTACAGTGTGGAAGCAGGCCATTTAGCCCATTGAGTCCACACCAATCCTCCGAAGAGCCTCCCTCGCAGACCCACCCCCTACCCTTGACACCATGGGCAATTTAACATAGCCAATCCACCTAACCTGCACATCTTTCGACTGTGGGAGGAAACCGGAACATCAGGAGGAAAACCTACGCAGGCACGGAGAGAATGTGCACGCTCCACACACACAGTCCCCCGAGGCTGGAATCAAACCTGAGTCCCCGACGCTGTGAGGCAGCAGTGCTAACCACTGAGCCACTGTGCTGCCCAACATTATATTCCATCTGCCAAGATTTTGCGCATTTGCTTATCTATATGTACATCTCTCTGTAACTGTGTCATCCTTGCCACTTACCTTTTGATCTATTTTTGTGTTATCCACAAACTTGGCTATAATATGTTACACTTTCCTCATCCAAGTCATTAATATATTTTGTAAATAATTGTGGCCCCAGCACTGATCCCCGTGATTCTCCTACAGTTTGCCATTCTGAAAATGACCCCTATATCAGAATTCTGTCTTCTTGTAATCCGCCAGCCCTGATAACACGTTGCGTTGACTTAAAGCATAGCTATCAGTCAAAACTGCTGCAACGAAAACAGAAATTTCTGGAAGAACTCAGCAGTCTGGCAGTATCTGTGGAGAGAAAGCAGAGTTAATGTTTTGGGTCCAGTGACCCTTCTACAGATCACTGAAGAATTGAAATAGTCTGTAATTGAAAGCGGTTTCTTACATATGGTAAACGGAAGACAATGTAGCATTATAAATCTGAAACTCCGAAGGGAGAAGACCAAAGTTTAGAGGAGTAATGACCATAGAAAAAGGCAAGAAAGACTGATGGAAGTGGAAAAGAGCAACCTAGAACTTAGATATGAAGGTTCAGTTTCCCTGGATGATATGGAATATGTTGCAACAAAGTGAGGTTAAGTTATGAAAAGTTATGATAATTGCAGCTTTTCTTTCAAGCTGTTATTTTTCTGTTTCAGGAAATCAATCACTTCCTTTCAGTCAGCTCCTGTGATTCGTTGCCATTGACTAGGCTCGTGGGATTAAAAGATCTGAAACAACAGCTGGAATTACACAAAGAAGATGTTAAAAATCTGTTGAAAGCGTGTCAAGGTATTTTATCTAGATTCTTATTGCATAGTGATCCTGGTATTAGCATAGCATATTCTTGACTAAGTACAATAACTTCAGGTTTTAAAAGGTTGTAAAATAATTCTTTTACAAAATCTTCACTGTGGGTGGGTGTTTTGTAGTATCAGCAATTTAATCATGGAAGCAGCATTGCTACTTGCAAACTCTCAGTGGATTGAGGTGGATAATACAGATATTAAGTCACTATCTCAAGATAAAGTACAATTAATCTATGTAAAACATGGGAACTTTTTTAAATGCACTTGCAATTCCTGCCACTTAGTGGATGCCCAGTGGACTACCTGTTTAAAATGGAAACGAAGGCCACAGCCTACTACAAACATACTTGTGGTTTACTGGTGGAAGGGTATGGGATGACACAGTAGCCTGCGCTTGAGGTAGTTGATAATTATAATATGTTAATGAGGATGTGTCTCTGATTTTTTCAGAAGTTTAAATTTCATGCCTCCACCATTTTGGGGTTGCCAGCAGATACTGGGTCTGGGGTGAGAGGGGTGTGGTGGGTACACTCCCAGATCCAGCAGATATGTGTTTTTCCAGCATTGTCTGTGGCCCCAAAGAAATGAGACTGCTTCCACTTGGGGATTGAAAACTATCATAAGATTAACCACCTAATTTCTACCCTCCCTCCCCATAAGTAACGGAGCAAGTGTTGCTGTTCATAATTTTTTCATGTGAGAAACAGGTTTATTCCTTAAATCAGTGTTGTATGAAACTTTCATATTATATGAATTTGTGAGTTTCAATCATCTGCAAATTGCTTTTGTTATGCAGCTTGTTTTTAATCAGTTGACATGGTTTCCTTATGATATTTTCCAAAACAATACCTCTCTTGATAAGGAGAAACTGATGAAAACTTGATCATTTTTGCAGAAGACCAAATTTTATTGTTCTAATTCCAATAAATGTATGACTTTTTCAGTACGTTGTGGAATAATTTTGTTATTGGAACATGTACAAACAGTCTATTTCATGAGATTCAATACTGATGTCGCAGTTAATGTGACCATAAAACTAAAGTTACTGAAATTTTGCTGTGACTTGTTTCATTAGACCTTTTTTAAATTTCTTGTCAGATAATCCCGAGTCCAGTGTTCTGGTCAACTTAGTTGTGAATCTTTTGCAGTTATGCAAGTCTGCCTCTAACCACCCTGCTGGAAAAGATATTCTTGGTAAGTATGAAATCAGTTCTAATTCAGTCGAAGCTTTAAGTAAACCTTGATGTTGAACTGAGACCGTTCATGAAGCATTACATGTATGTGCCATAGAATTGTAAGCGTTACCCTGTGATTCTTTATATTAAACTTTCTTATTGTTATTTGGCCATGGTTGGCTAGGACAGCATTTATTGCCCAATATGTAATTGCCCAGAGGGCAGTTATAAATCAAGCAGGTTGCTTTGGGTCTGAAATCACATAGAGGTTAGACCAGGTATGATGGCAGATTTCCTTCCCTAAAGGACATTAGTAAACTAGATGGGTTTTATGACAATTGACAGTGGTTACATGGATGCCTTTAGACTAGCATTTTTATTACGATTTTTATTAAATTCAAATTTCACCATTTTCCGTAGTAGAATTCACACCCATAACCCCAGAACATCAACCTGGGCTTCTGGATTACTAGTCTCAGTAATACCATTGATCTACTTGTCTTGTATAAGGACAAACAGTCATAGGCTCAAACAGGTAAATGGCACCTTTAGAGACAGAATTGGTTCATCATATGGTGATGAGGATAGGAAATGGACTTGGAGATTTAGTAATGTAGGCAAAATAAGTTGAATATTTGAAGAACCATTAGCTGTAATTATGGGATGAAGTTCTGGATAGTTAACTGAGGGGGAGAGTTGCCTTCTATGTCTCTCAGTATTTTGTGTCATCAGCACCCTGATGCTTATTAATGTCAAGTGGTATGCCTGTTTGATTACTTTGCCATGCTGTGGTTAATTCCATATTTCTTTTGCTATTAGCACTGTTGGTACCTGATTGCATGTTCCAAATACCGAATACACAATCTAGTAAACAGTGCCCCCCAGTTAAACTTGAAAGATGGTTGGGTAAGGAATTGCATTGTGGAACTCCTGGCACCTGACTTTAACTCCTTGACCTCCAGTATTCTGAATACTTAGGAAATAGTAAGAGTAGCGGTGAATGGTCATTTATCAGACTGGCTTCTCAGAAGTCACCATTGCTTTTCTTTAAAATAACTTAGGTATACAGAGCCCTAATTTTAAAATTTGTACATGGCACAAAATTTGTATAGTGAACCATGAGGGAGATAGCAATAAACTTCAGCTTCAAGAGGACATAAACTGGTGAAAAGGCAAACACATGGCAGATGAGATTTAGCATAGAAGTGTGAGGTGATGCATTCTATGGAAAGCAAGATTAGTGACAGTGTAAACTAAAGGGTACAAATGTAAAAGAGGCAATAATAGAAAAAAGTGGTTTAAAAGGGATATGGAATCTTTGTTTTTATAAATAGAGGTATAAAGTACAAAACATGGAAATTACAAGGAACCTTTTAAAACACCTGGTTCAGGCTCAACTGTAGCATTATTCCCAATTTTGGGTGTTACACTTTAGGAAGGATGTGAAGATTACACAGAGGGTGTAGGAAAGGTTTGTGAGAATGAATCCAGGAGTGAGAGACTTAGAGTTACTTTGATTGGAGAGTTGGGGGTCTGCTCATGACAGAAGAGAAGATCAAGAGGACACTTGATGGAGTTGTTCAGAATCTTGAGGGGTTGAAACAAAGTTGTTAGAGAGAAATGGTGTTCATTGGTGGCAGAGTCAAAACCAGAGGGTACAGATTTTGAAATGAAACAGAAAAGAGACAAAAGCAATGTGAAGAAAAACTTTTGGTATGCAACAAATGGTTATGGTCTGGAATGCATTGACTGAAAAGATTGTGGAGACCAATTTTGGCTTTCAAAATGAAATCAGATAAGCATATGAAGGGAAAAAAATTTGCAGGGCTGTGGGAGAAGGGCACGGGGGTAGAAATATCTGTTACTCTCGCTGAGAAGCAGCTCCTGCTTTGATTCTATCTGAAATGCATTCAAGTCATCTCAATTTAATCTCCAATGTTCACTTTCACAAAACAGGATAATTCTGTCTGAACCAGCTCACTTAATGGCATTATGTGAAATGCAGGAAGCACACTGATGAAAGAGAAGATGCACTTTTTAAGCTTGTAGCTGGCACATTAACTTTACCCCATGAAAAATCTGTATCTTAGTCCAAAAACATTCGGTATTGGAATAGGGTGTAACTCTGAGAAAAGTGCTATTTAAGATTTGTTCCAATTATCACTGGATTACTAAAGCTGGCTCGTGCAGTGCAGTAACCATTGTTACAGTTGTATGTCCTGTCACAGGCTTGTAATGCATTTTATTGCTAGTTTTGTATTATTTGCTTTATAAAATCCACCATATACAAGATAATTGAACATTTTTTTGTTCTTCTTATGATTTCAGAAGCTGCAGGGAGTTGCTTAGGAGAAGTGGGTCCCATTGACTTTTCCACCATTACTTTACAACACAAGAAAGATGAATTTCTTTGCAAAGCAACGGAACTGCTTAAAGAAAACAAATTTAAATTAATTTTCATTATCTTAAATGTAATAAATAATGGCCTCATTGACCAATGGTGAGTTTATGCAGATTTTGAAATGAAGATAAAAGCAAACAAATGTTTTGCTGATCTGTAACCTATTTGCTTTATAGCCTATACCCAATAGTATTGTGCGCTCACTGATATTCAACTGTTTTCCATATTAACTTGTATTATCTTTTAATAATTATTCCTAAATTGTGCACTGTCATTTTATTTTACAGTACATAATGTATTTTATATTGTGTTTTACAGCAACATGTATACCAATTTGCAAGAAACAAATCACACGAGTGAACAGTTACTTTTAGAACCATGCTCATATTTGCTTTTATGAGGCTTACTTGCATGACTTTCTTATTGTGTAGTATTACAATTTCACATTTATATAAAACATTAGACTTCCAAATCAAATTATTTAATTTTCATGTTATAAATTTGCAGTAACTCTGCTGTAACTGATAATCCTTCGTTACAGATATCGGTCTGTAGATTCAGCTGTGTAGAATTATAGAATTGCATAGCACAAAAAGGGGCCATTCAGCCTGTCATCTTCATTTTGTTTCTCTGCAAAAGCAACTCACCAAATCTAACTTCTTCCTTTTTCTCACCAGACCTGCAATTTTTATTTATTTCTTTAGATTTCTTTAATTCTCTCTTGAAAACCACAATTGAATCTGTCTCCATCACGCACTCAGCCAGTGCATTCAAGATCCTAACCACTCACTGCATTAAAACAGAAATGTCCTTGTTATTGTTTCTTTGGCCAGTCACCTTAAATTGGTACCCTCTAGTTTTTAACCTTTTTGTTTTGTCAAGAACCCTCATGATTTTGAATGCCTCTATTAAATTTGTTCTTAATCTCTCTCCTCCAAGCGAAACAATCCTGGCTTAATCAATCAATCTATGTAAGTGAACCTCCTCATCCCTGGATCCCTTCTCATAATTCTTTTCTGCAGTTTCTATAATGACTTCACATGCTTCCTAAAATGGGAAGTCTGGAACAAAACACAGTACTCTAGTTGAGGCCCATCCACTGTTTTGCACAGTTTTTTTTTAATAACTTCCTTGCTTTTATATTTATATACTGCCAGAATGCCATATGCTTTACTAACTGCCCTCTCAACCTGCTGTGCTATTTTCAATGATTTGTGTGTACACATAATCGCAGTTCCCTCTGCTCCTGCACTTGCTTTAGAAATGTACCTTTTATTTTCTGTAGCCTCTCTGTTCATTCTATTAAAATCAAGTATTTCTCTGCATTAAGAGAGTTGGACAGAAGAGTCTGTTTCCATGTTGTCCATCTGTAAAAAGCTATCTGCCACTTGTTCATCCATTTCACCACCCTGTATATGTCTTTTTGAAATCCATCACTATCCTCCTTTAAAGCTGTCAATACTTCCAAGTTTTGTGTCAAGTGGCGATTTGGAAGTTCTGGAACAAAAACAAAGTTGCTGGAAAAGCTCAGCAGGTCTGACAGCATCTGTGGAGGAGAAAACAGAGTTAACGTTTCGGGTCCGGTGACCCTTCCTCAGAACCTGCCTCCAGTCCGTAAAATGTCTGTTCAGAACTCTTGTTTCTTGTCACTTTGCCAATTTCATATCCGTGGTGCTGCTGTCCCTTTTATTCCATGGGCTCTAGCTTTGCTGACAAGCCTGTTATTGGCACTTTATCAAATGTTTTTGGAGGTCTATATACACAATTTAATGATACAACACTGATTAGTTTCCTGTATTAACTGATCAGCATCCATTTAATGTGTCTCCTAAGTCTGCAATGTAGTGGTTGGGAAATGCATACTCTTTAGCTTGAAATAGGTTGTCTCCCATATTAGTCAAGGCCATACAGTTACCTATTAAAGGCTTTAGAACTTTTTGGATATGCAAATAAACATCCTACCACTTGTTTGAGACCCACACCATTGGATTGGTGTGCTTCAGCCAAGAATGGGAAGGACTTTGTAGTTGCTAGCTGCATCACTACCCTAAAATGTCCACTCACTTAAATGAAGAGCTTCTGCAACACCAACAGTGACCAAATCATCACTCCTGTTCTACTAACTAGAAGTGAGGAGTAATGTATAATATCTGCAATTCTGTGGCCCTGCTGTGCCCCTGTCCCCTTAAAGAGGCCTGTCTGAATCACTAGATTATTATCACAACAATGATGTCGTTTTAACTACCCATAGTTAGGAAATGGTTCAGTCAGTGGTTTGAATGCTGTACCTGCTTCTCTGGGGTTCAGTCTATTAAACCAATGTCATCAGAGATTTTTAAACTCCAGTTTTAAGTCCCTTCTCAATACTCTCCATTTTACTTAAATGAAAAATAAAATTAGGAAGCGTGTAAAATTAACAATATGCATCCTGTCCCATCAGTCTTCTGATGGGTAGTTCAAATTAAAATTAATTTCGTACTTCCTCCTCAGATACAACAGTTAAGAAACCTGTGCTTTGGTCCACACCAAGATAGGCAATTATGTTAGAGTTGTAATCTGCTGTTACCTATAAGATGTTCTGATTTGTTTTCAAGATGTGAGGTGATACTGCCAAGGCTATATTTATTTATTGCTTGTCCTTAATTGTCCTGATTAGCTGCTGCTGGATCTTCTATTGCGATAATGTTGGAACTTTTCTTTCACAGCATGCAGTTGCCTTCAGGGTTCGATGCTGGAAGCCTGTATCTGTCCAGGAGTCTGGGTTGGGTTGAGCTGTTTTTTGGTTTGAAGTCACAGAAAAGCATTCAGCTCTGTTCATTTCACACCCATATCGAGTTTACACTCAATCTCTGACCGGGAAAATTGGAGGATAAATCAGCCTGACTTCTGGCAACCAGTTCTGTTTGAGTTACATGATGTTGTTTCAGACCTGGAATGTCATTGGTCACTTTACAAGTGGAAGACATGCAAAAAGAATATCAAATAAGTGTTAGAGAAGAAATCTGAATACTCAAAAGGTTGATTGCTTGATTTTTGATTAAATTGAAGGAATTACCAATGAAATTAACAGCATTCAATCTTCCTGTTCTTTTCCACCAGTATTGAAGTGCGTTTTGCAGCTGCTACTTGTGCAAAGAATATTCTAGCTACACAATCAGGTCACCAGTTCTGGGACCTAAGTAAAAATGATCCACTTGGTCCAGATCCTATGCTGATGTACTTACAACCTTTCCGAACAGCCAGAAGGAAGGTAATCATCTTTCATCACTGTGAACTTTTGGTGTTCATAAAATAAAATGAGAATGATGTTTTTATTCTGCTTTGTCTTGTCTGAAGGTATGTTGGATGCATGTGTGATAACCATCAACTGACAGATTAACAAGAGGTATCGGAGGTGTTCATTGGAGTTTAGTTGACATTTCCATTGTCCAGTACTGTTTGTTGGAATCAATTATTCAGGAAGTAACAGCAGCACATTTGGAAAATCATAATCAAGCAGAATCAGCATGGCTTCACGAAAGGGAAATTATGTCTGACTAATTTATTAGAATTCTTTGACGAAGTCTCAACCAGAGTATAAAGAAGTGAACCAGTAGACATGTTGTATTTGGACTTCCTGAAGGCATTCAACAAGGTACTTAACAGAAGGTTAAGTCATAATGTAAGAGCCTGTAGTGTTGGAGGTAGTATATTGACATGGATATGTGAGTTGGGACAAGTAGTTCTTTTTCAGTTTGATGATCTATGACCCTGAGTTCCACAGGGATCAGTGCTGGGACCGTAACTGTTTACAATATATATATATTAATGACTTGGAGGAAGGAAATGAATGTACTGTAGCCAAATTTGCCAAAAACACAAAAATAGGTGGAAAGGCAAGTCGAGAGAAGGATACACATGGTTTACACAGAGAGACTGCTAGGTTAAGTTAGTGGGCAAAAAGTTAGCAATGGCATATGATGTGAGTAAATGTGAAGTAGTTCATTCTGAAAGCAAGAACAGAAGAACAGTATAATTTAAACGGTGAAAACTGCAGAAAGCTGTAACACAAATGGACTTGGGAGTAGGAAAAACCGAAAGAACTATGGATGCTGTAAATCAGGAGAAAAAACAAAGTTGCTGGAGAAGCTCAGCAGGTCTGGCAGCATCTGTGAAGGAAAAAAGAGGGTTAATGTTTCGGGTCCGGTGACCCTTCCTCAGAACTTGGGGGTACTTGCACAAGAAACACAAAGCTAGCACACAAGTGCAGCAGGTAACCAGGAAGGCTAATGGAATGTTGGCCCTTATTTCAAGGGGTTTGGAGTATAAGAGTAGGGAAGCCTTACCGTAATTGTACAAGATGCTGATGAGACCATATCTGCAGTACTGTGAGCAGTTTTAGTCCCCTTATTTAACGAAAGATATTATTTCATTCGAGATAGTGAATCTTTTCTGAAACATGATGATCCTCAGTATGGAGGAATTGTCACATAAGCAAAGGTTAAACAGATTGGGACTCTACTATTGGAATTTAGAAGAATGAGAGGTGATCTCATTGAAACCTTGAAGGTTCTTAAGGGGTTTACCAGGGTCGGTGCTGAGAGGATGTTTTCTGTCATGGCAGAGCCTAGGACCAGAAGGCATTGTCTCAGGATAAAGGAATAAGAATCTAAGACTGAGATGAGAAAGAATTTCTTCTCTCAAGAGGTTGACAGTCTTTGGAATCTTTGCCACGGAGAAGTGTGGAGGCCTTGTATATATTTAAGGCTGCTATAGATTCTTGATCAATAGAGGTATCAAGGGTTATGGGCAAAGGACAGGAAAGTGGTCGTAAGGAATGTCGGATCAACCATGATTCTATTGAATGATGGAGCAGGCTCTAGGGCCAAACAGCCTACTCCTGTTCCTATTTCTTATGCTGATATACCTCTAGATTCAGTCAATAGATAGTGACAGTGACACTTTGCATCAATAACTACTTTTCTCATTTCTGTGTGAGGAAAGGGAAAGTTACTCGTGTTCCTAATGTGCTGATCCCTCTGGAGATATCATTGAAATTACAGCATAATAGGAAGACATTTTGGATCATTACCACCAGTTCCACACCTGAACTATCTAATATAATTTTCCTGCTCTTTCACATATCCTGAAATGGTTCAAGTTTTATTCTAACTCTGTCTGAACTTATCTCATTACTTCCAACAGCTGTTCATAATGTTTTCCATATTTTAATAACCCTTTGCATTTAAAATGTCTGACCTTTTTAAGCTTTTGGTAACCTAGTGCCAAGTGTATGTTTTCCATCATCAATTATCCAGAAGGTGGCTCAGCAATTTCTCAGGGGCAATTGGCAATTGGAGATGGACAGTAAATGCAGGCATTACCAGCGATGCCCACATGCAATGAGTGCAAATACAGGTCATGTTATGATTGAATTGAGTAAAGTCTACTTTTAATGGCGCTCAAAGGGAACAGAATAATAAATTCACATATTACTAAATCTGACATTAGAAAATGATGGCATGATAGCTCAGTGGTTAGCACTGCTGCCACACAGTACCAGGGACTCGGGTTCATGGTAAATTGCCCTGTAGTGTCCAGGGATATGCAGGCTAGGTGAGTTAGCCATGGTAAATGCAGAGTGACAAGGATAGGGTGGTGGATCTGGGTCTGGATGGGATGCTGTTTGGAGGGTCAGTGTAGATGTGATGGGGCTGAATAGCTTCTTTCTGCACAGTAGAGATTCTAAGTCAAATTTGATAAGTGGAAACAGACTGCTCTGATTATCTTTTAATTTTTTTCCATAAGTTTGAATATTTCTATTCTACTTTTCCTGAACTATTTCTGCTCCAGAAATAATGTGGACGTGCTGGTGTTGGACTGGGTTGGATAAGTTCAAAAATCACATGACACCAGGTTTTGGTCCAGCAGGTTTATTTAAAAACACTAGCTTTTGGAGCGTTGTTTCTTCCTCAAGTGTAGTGAGAGAGTAGGTATGAAGACACAGAATTTATAAGTAAAAGGTCAAAGGATCATACAACTGATGCAAATGTATTGAATAAACCTAAAATGGCCGGCTGACTTCCTCCTGTTCAATCTTTAATCAGTTAGAAAGGAGATGCAGGTTTTGATTGATTAAAATGCAAATCCCAGAATTTCTTTCAAGTCCCTGCTCCGAGATAGCTGAAGGTTTTATCAATGTGTTCAAGAGGTGACATCTCCGGTAACACAAAGCATTTTAAGTGTGAGGCCTTGTTTAGAATCTGTCTGTGTTTTGACCTGGAATCAGACTGATTTTATTTTCAAAGCAGGAATTTATAAAAAGCCACATTGACTGACTGTGTCTACAAATTGTGCACTTTTTGAACAAAATTGTGTGTGTGTGTGTGTGTGTGTGTGTGTGTGTCTGTGTGAGAGTGAGAGTGAGAGGGGGGAGGGGAAGGTGGGGAAAAGAAGACAGACTGTGTGTGTGTGTGCGTGCACCCGCGAACATGTGTGCATGTGCGTGAGGGAGAGAGAGAGTGTGTGTGTGTGTGTGAGAGAGAGAGAGAGAATATGTATTTGCAGATTTGTATTTGCAGATACCTTGTATTTTGTTCAAAAAGCACACAATTTGTGGACACAGTCAGTCACAAACTGACAAATGCTGGTGTTGCCAGCGACAACCAAATCCCCTGAAAGGATAAGTCCAACTTCAGCCGGTGATCTGTACCTTTAACATACATGGAAATATTTACGTATCAGTTCATTTAATCATCACTTCATCCAGTGCCTTTATGTACTTAATTTACTACAACAGCAAAAAGTTGGTTGAGACAAGTACAGTGCCGAGGTATTTTTGAACCAGCAATTTAAACAACCAACTGTCGTAAGTCTTTGTTTGTCTGGTTTCAGGTTCAGGAGCTGCCAGTAGACAACAATTCTAGACCACCTGAAAATCTCGATGATGGCTGCTTGTGGATACCTCAGAATGGAAACCATGACAAATGGCTGAAAACTCTGACTTGCACATTGCTGGACAGTGGAGGTGTGAGAAGTGAAGTTCTACAGCTAGTAAAGCCAATCTGTGAGGTAATATTGAATCTGTTTAAGCTACTGGATGATGCAGATTATTTGCCCAGTCTGCATGTAAGTTTAATTTAATTGGCAGTGTTTCACAACGTGTAAATTCGTGAAATTAGTTAATAAAGAATGGAGCAGATATATTTATTTCTGATGGAAATCAAATCAATGACAAATTATTTTTACTGCCTTTAATGCACTAAATGTCACTAAAAAACAGAATTATGCACAGCGTGACACGTGGTGATATTAGTTGATTTGCCAAAAGCTTGGACAAAGAGGCAGGTTTTAAGGAACATGTGAAAGCAAGAAAGAAAGGCACAGATGTTTGGAGAATTCCAGAATTTAGGAATTATGCTATGATACATTGAGGTCTGTTCACATCCAGTTATTTTCGTAACATTGCTCCTATTTCATAAACTACAGAGATGCTCAAAAAATAGCTGTTTTCTAATGCAAATGAGAATGAATCCTGTTATGATTCTGTTGGAGACTGTTAACTTTTAAGAAGAAATCTGAACACCTACCAACAGAACTGTGCCACAAGATTTGACGTCTACAATATAAAAGAAACACTATAGTAGTGACAGTAATTAAAGAAAGCAAGCTCTAGCTTAACATGACAGCTTAGTGTGACCTGTGCTACAAACTCAGTTCTACTTCATAGCCCTCCCCTTCTCTCCACTCTCCTCCACTCTAATTCCCTAATATTAGAAAATCTTAAAGATTTGTTCACTTTTCCTGGGAGTGACTCACTGTGATCAGTAATTTGCTCCCATTCTCCTCAATTTTTGCAGCCTCTTCCAAGTTGCAAGGTTTGTGGGGATCCTTTGTGATGCTCCAACTTTCTTTCAAAAAATTTATTGCTGTAGTCCCTTCAGCTTCTTGTCTTACCTTGGATCATGTATAAACTTCTTCTTGCCAGTCTGCTCCCACAGCTTCTGTACAGTCCTTTGCAATCTAACTATTTAAGCAAACTGCTTTCTCTAAGTGATTCTGTGAAGACCGCTGTAGATTTCTTTCTCTAGCTTCAGACTAGACTATTCTTGCAGCTTCACTTTTCCCCACAAGTTCCCAATTAAGCTCAAGATCCTGTCTGCATACCCTACAGTGAATATTTTCTCTGCTTAAGCATTTGCCTGATGAACATACGTTTTCTCTGGGTCTCCCCACTCAGTGAAATGCAATTGATGTGTGATCAGATCTGCAATTGCCTTTGTCCCAAAACTGAACTGCCACTTGCTACTGTCAGGAAGTGCACAGATTTATTAAACAAAAGAACCATCTAACCAAGACTCTCATGACAGTGTAGCATGCTTTTAGATATCCTCAAGCAGAAATGTAAATAAGTATTTCACTTGCAGCACAACTATTTAATTATGTAATCTGTGATTAATTTACCCCTTTGCCAGAGTCATATTCCATTTCAAGCTTAGAGATAGATCATTGGTTGTTCAGGTCTTTTCACTATCAACTCTGATCTTGCAAGCTAGACATAGGCTACATTTTAAATGCAATAAACACAGGCTTTTTGAGTGCATTAACATCAGAGTTCTTCTTATCACTTTCTTAATCATATGACCTCATTTTTCTACTATTAAAACTTTAATTCCTTAAACTATAAGTTGAATTCAAAAACATGAAATATGAAGTGAATATTTGCAATAAAATGTCAAAAGTTATATCTTATAAGGTATACTGAATTTTTAAGATTCGCATATAAGTTTGATATTGGCACAATGTGAATGTAAAGGTGCAGTTACTTTCTATTGTTGGTTCATTTGTTTCATTAGGTGAAGACTGATGTCTGCCAGATGGCCCTTCCATACTTGATCCATGATATCCTCCTTAATGATGACAATGATAACTCCTGGCAGGTGTTATTATCTAGCCATATTCAAGGATTTTTTAATGCATGCTGCAGAATGGGATCAAGCACTAGCCGATCCACCACTCCAGCCATTGTTGACTCAGGTAATTTATTGTACTTTTGTCCAATATAATGTTTCATGAACTATTCAGCTATTTAACTGTTGTGTTTATACATTTGCTTAACATGAGTCATTTGAAGTAAAATTTGACAAGTGAGAGAGTGCAAGTGTGAAATCTAAAATAACTATCTAACTTAGTTCAGAACTAGCCTAATCACCCTCTGCTCAGTACCTCTAGCACTGGAGGAGCTGGGGTCAGGAACCTAACATGGTGATTCTTAAATTTGTTGCTATAACGCTGAGCTCATATTTGGTTTCTGCCCCATGCTATTCCATTATGTAACCATAGCTAACACTAGAGCTAAGGAGACCACATGGATGAGATGATAGTGGTGTGAATTTTTGATCTGGGATCAATGATTCCCAGAACATTTCTGGATATCAGCCATGCAGTTTTCAAAGTGCCAGTTACTAATTGGCCCAAAGGAGAGTGGGCATCTGGTTAAGCCCATTAAATGACAGAGTTAGACATGGAGTAGTAGTGACTGAGGTTGGTGTTGCCTTTGTAAATGGGTGATGTCACAACCAGATGAGTCAAATGCTAGTCAGGAACTTGGCTTGATAGATCATAATTTTATTTGTTTTGGTTTGGAAGAGTGATCTCTGTCTGAAACATGAGCAGACAATGCTGCAGATTTTGCTTTAACAACACAACAAAAATTTATTACAAAAGAAGATAAAATAGAATCATAAAAATTATTTACTTATAATGCAAATTCAGATTTTAAGTACCCAATAAAAGTATGCCTTTATTAATCGCAAAGTACTCCTTTATAAATTGGAAAGAAACAAAATAGCTTTTGCCTAGTACTCAAATCACCACTCCTAGTACAGTTCCCAAAACACCAATCATGTAATATATGCATATTACAACACCTCAGTAGTTTTAAATCATTTGCAGCTTCAACTTTTACACTGGAATAGTGATGGCTTTTTCCTGGATCTATTACACGTCTTAGTTTCACTGTACTCCACTTTAATAACCATTTCTGGATTGTTATCCCAACACCTCTCGTCTGGGGTTAGCATTAATTTTTCACCCCAATGTAATCTAATCCATCATACCTCTTAGGAGCACTGCTGTATACAGCATCCTGTTCAAAGATCTTTGCACTAGCCAAAATGAAAAGTGAAGCTAATAGTCTCAGTTATAGGCATTTCCCATAAGCTTCAAAAAGCCCAAATTCCAGAATTCTCTAATAAACCTTTTGCGGTCCCATTATTTCTCATGCTAGGCCGCAAGCAATCTAACATAAACAAAAGTTCATTAGCCCACAAACTCATTCACTCTACATGCAGGTTTCAAAACACGTTTTAGAAGTTAACAGAAAAACCCACCGAATACTCACGCAAACAGCAGACCCAAACTCTTAGCAAATAACACAAAAACTCATCCCTGTAAATGCCACAATTTATATCACAATGAACAGAAGTGCATGGGGCTACCGGTGGTTTGGCAGTCACCTGTGAGAAATTCCATCTTTTCTGATCTGTCATTTGAGACCCCATTCAAGACTGTACTGAAAAGAGTTGTGCTTTTCCTGCTGTCTGTTTTTTTAAAAAAAAGCAACAATGAGCAAGAAGACCATTGGTTCATTTGTTTCATTAGGTAAAGACTGATGTCTGCCAGATGGCCCTGGTATTGGTAGAGATGGCCACAGATCCCAGCAAACTTATATTCTGCTCAAGGGTCCAAGCACACACTCATTAGAAGACCAAACCTGTAATCTGTAGCAATGGCAACTTTATGTTACTGCACATGCAACTCAATTTCATCTGTTCTATGCAATTTTTTTTATACTACAATCATAAGCATTGATTACTCGTAGCAGCTATGCTCAAACATGTCTCGAACCCAGCATGTTTCCTTGGCTACCAGCTCTATATGCATTTAATTGAAGACCTACACGTTGCCTTCTCTCTCGCTCACACTCTCTCTCCCAGCTCTCCCTTTGATAATCTGAATGCATCTCTGAGGCATTAAGAAGAAGTGACACCATCTGGTTGTGCAATTATCCCTGCCCATCCTAGATTCACCCCTGGATTTACAGCAATCAAAATCTCTTGCAGTTAAAGTAGACTAAAGTAGAAGCTAAATATGAGGATATTGTATAAGTTGTAAATCATACAACTGATGTACAAAATACTCTGGTTTTTATATTGACCCATTTGCTTACAGCTGTTTTTGTTACTTTGATAGAAACAGACAGCCTTCCCCATGGACAAATAGACATAACGTCTCGGCGCACCATGCTGGCAGTGGTCGATTACTTGCGAAAGCAAAAAAGGTCTTGACATATGTAAAGTTTTTTTAAAATTATAACTACTTAGCAGGGCTGTCAACGTCTAAAAAATAAAAGAAGGTTAACTATGGTTTAACTTCTTCAGAAATTTCTTTCCTTGAAATGTTAACCACACTTTCTGAATCTTGTATTGACCTGAATTGCCACAGAACATGATTTGGTTTAATGTTGACCTCAATGCCTGCATACATTTCTGGTATTAAATATGATGTATTTGATTTTTAATTTCAGACATACAAAGTTTTCACAAAAAATACTTGTTATCTACATCTTTCTCGTTTCAGGAGCCAACTGAGCACTGTGTGGGATGACAACTTCTGGTTGGATCTGAACTACTTAGAAGTTGCTTTAACAGCTCAATCATGTGCAGCTCACTTCACAGCCTTGTTATGTGCAGAAATCTATGCAGATAAAATCAGATCTGAAGAAGAGGAATTGAAAAGGTGCCAGCTGGAACTGTAGTAAATGATTACAAACCATTATCTAATACGAGCAGAGATGTGCCCGTGACTGAGATGACACATTTTAGTTTATGGCGGAGAATGCTATAGACTTGTTTAATTCTGTCATCATGTAAATCAGCTTCAGTCGGAATCATGACCAGCTTGATACAGTTGATCCATTTTAGTTGGCTTGCCCAAAATCAGTATCTAAGGACTGGGGCAAAATATTCAATGAAACATATCCTGTGATCACGTAGGCGAGTTAGGTCCAGTTTTGAAATTTTAACTTTGCACCCAACCCAAGCCCTACCTGCTTCTGGGAAATATGTACAGCAAAACAATCCTAAACTGCACTAACTGCTGCAAAATTACAGTGTGAAAATTATTTATGTACAATGGGTAATAAATAACTACAAGAGACATTGCAACCACGCAACCTGTATCTAAATAACTTTCTAATTACTTTTAGGAGTTCTAACAAAGTGGCTCGGAGTCTAAATGATGAGAGCAGCCAAGAACTAACAATCACCAGCTTGAGCAGCAAAAGCAAAGAAGAAACGGGGATTGGTTTACAGGTATAGGACAAAAGTAGATTCTTAAATGTCTCTTCAAAACATTTATCATTCCATAAATGCAATAAATTTTCCAACCAGGAAATCCGTATTCTCTGTTCAGCTTTTCATGCTAAACATGTATGAGGAATAGACTGCTATTGAACAAATGTGATTATGTCTGCAGGAAGTATATTTGGAATTTTCTAAAGTTGATCGGGTGTGGATATTCACAGGTAAAGGGATGACTGGAAAATGGGAAGCCTTCAAAAATGAGATAACGAGCCCAGAGACAGTATATTCCTTTTTAGGGCGAAGGGCAAGGCTTGTAGGTGTTGGGAATGCTGAATGACTGGAGAAATTGAGGTTTTGGTCAAGAAAAAGAAGGAAGCATATGTCAGATATGCACAGCAGGGTTTGAATAAATCCCTAGAAGCGTATAAAGGCAGTAGAAGTATACTTAAAAGGGAAATCCGCAGGGCAAAAAAAAGGTTCTTTAGATAGCTTTGGCAATTGGGTTACGGAGAATCCAAAGGGATTCTACAAAATCATAAAGCACAAAAGAGTAACTAGGGAGAGAATAGGGCCCCTTAACGATCAGCAAGACCACCTATGTGTGGAAGCGCATGAGATGGGGGAGATACTAAACAAGTGTTTTACATCAGTGTTTACTGTGGAGAAGGATATGGAAGCTAGAGAACGTGGAGAAATAAATCGTAACATCTTGAAAAATAGCCATATTACGGAGGAGGTAGTGCTGGACGTCTTAAAATGCATAGATGTGGATAAATTCCCAGGATCTGATCAGGTGTCTAGATTTCCATGAGAAGCCAGGGAAGTGATTGCTGGGCCCCTTACCAAGATATTTGTATCATTGATAGCCACAGATGAGGTGCTGGAAAACTGGAGATTGGCTACGCTTGCAGATGGCACCAAAATTGGAGGTGTAGTGGACAGAAAGAAGGTTACCTCGGAGTATAACGGGATGTTGATCAGACAGACCAATGGGCCAAGGAGTGGCCGATGGAGTTTAATTTAGATAAGTGTGAGGTGCTGCGTTTTGGAAAGGCAAATCAGGGCACGATTTATACTCTTAATGGTAAGGTCCTGGGGAGTGTTGTTGAACAAAGAGACCTTGGTGTGCAGGTTCATAGTCCCTTGAAAGTGGAGTCGCTGGTGGACGGGATAGTGAAGAAGGCGTTTGATATACTTGCCTTTTTTGTCAGTGCATTGAGTAGAGTGGGGAGGTCATGCTGCGGCTGTACAGGGCTTTGGTTAGGCCACTTTTGGAATACCACGTGCAATTCTAGTCTCCTTGCTATAGGAAAGGATGTTGTGAAACTTGAAAGGGTTTCAGAAAAGATTTACAAGGATGTTGCCCGGTTTGGAGGGTGTGAGCTATCCGGAGAGGCTGAATAGGCTGGTACTGTTTTTGCTGGAGCTCAGAGGCTGAGGGGTGACCTTATTGAGGTTTATAAAATCATGAATGGCATGAATAGGGTGAACAGGCAAGATCTTTTCCCTGGAGTTGGGGTGTCCAAAACTAGAGGTCATAGGTTTAAGGTGAGAGGGGAAAGATTTAAAAGGAACCTAAGGAGCAACTTTTTCACGCAGAGAGTTGTACGTGTATAGAATGAGCTGCCAGAGGAAGTGGTGGAGGCTGCTACAATTACATTTAAAAGGCATCTGGACAGGTAAATGAATAGGAAGGGTTTAGAGGGATATGGGCCAAATGTGGCAAACAGGATTAATTTAGGATAGCTGATTGGCATAAACAACTTGGACCAAAGCATCTGTTTCCATGCTGTACAGCTCTATGACTTTAAATAAATAAGTGAACGAGAATTCACACTTTTTTTATTAGTTAGTTACAGCCGTTATTCTTGTAATAAAAATTTAATTACAACTATGTTGACTTTTGCATTTGACAATAATCTTAGTCTTCTGTGACTAAGATGCAGTGATAACAATGTTGAGACAGGACTGAACTTTAATCCGTCCTTCAGACTACAGCATCTTGCTGAGTGCTTAGATCGCAGGTTGAAAGTGTAGGGATTGTGTAGCAAGAGATAATCCTCTCCTGCTGAATTGTGGGATACAATTTACGTTTTAAGACATATTAAACTATCCACAGCACAACCTAGTTCTTTGACACTATAGCACAAAAAATATTCTTTTAAAAAGAAAGAAAGAGTCTAATAATTATAGTCAGCCTGACTTCAGTGGTGGTCAAATTATTGGAAAAACTACTGACTTTATACTCATTGTTATTTAGAAAGGTACAGATTAATCACGGACAGTGAGCCTGGACTAACTTGATTGAATTTTTTGAGGACATAACAAGGAAGGTCGATGAGGGTGGTGTGTTTGATGTAGACTGCATTGATTTTTGTAAGATTTTTCTTCGGTTTCACACGGAAGACTGATTAGAAAGATAAAAGCCCATGGGATCTAAGAAGAATTTGGCTCAGGGTGACATGGTGGCACAGTGGTTAGCACTGCCTCACAGCACCAGGGATCTGGGTTTGATTCCAGCCATGGGTGGCTGTCTGTGGAGTTTGTATGTTCTCTCCATGACTGCATGTGTTTCTGTCGGGGCGATGTTTCATCCCACAGTCCAAACGTGCAGGTTAAGTGGATAGGCTGTGCTAAATTGTCTGTAGTGTGTAGGGTTGAGAAGGCTAGATGGATTAGCCATGATAAATGTGGTGTTACAGGGATAGGGTAGGGGGCTGGGTCTGGGTGAGATGCTCTTCAGAGTGTCCGTGCAGATTCGATGGCCAACTGGCCTCTTTCAGCACTGTAGGCACCCTATGATTCTAGAAGCAATGGTCAATAACTGTTTTTGTAACTGTTTCCAGTAGTGTTCCACATGCTTCAGTGCTATGATTTAGACTTAATTGAATAGAGTATGATTGACAATTCTTAAATGATACAACAATTGGCCATGTAGAATTCAGAAAAGTTGTAAATAATGAACAGTTGAGAAGGAAAGTGGGAAATGGAATTTTATCCAGGGAAATGAGAGATATACATTCGGTGAGAGGGGGAATAAACAAGGCAAAATCTTTTCATAATAAATGTTAAAATGCTAAGAATTGTAGAGCAATAGAAGCGCCCTGGAGTAAGTCTCCATGATCCCTAAATGTAACGGGACAAGGTAAGGTTGTAAAAGCATACAAGACGTTTTCCTTTACTAACCGATGCATAAAATATAAGAGTAGGAGGCTTATGTGAGAACTTTATAAAATGCTGGCAAGGCTGCAGCATATAGTTTTTGTCATCATCTTATAGGAAGGGTACAATCGCACTGGGGGGCATGGAGAGGAGATTTAGGATATTTTTGTCAGAAGTTAACAGTTTTGACTATGAAAACAGATCGGTTAGAATAGGATTATTAACTCTGGAACAGAGGAAATTAAAGAGAGTTTTAATTGAAGTGCATAAAATTGAGACTTAGGGGAGATGGAAAAGATGTATTTCCCTATCCAGAGAGGTAAATAATCAGGATGTACATTTAATATAGTTGGTAGCAGAATTACAGGGAGGTTAATTATTTTCACGTAAGTGTCTGAAACTTACTGCCTGAAAGAGTGTAGAGGCAGAATCTTTATCATAATTCCAATACATTTACTCCTGATGTGCCACTTAACTTAAAAGGCTAAAGATCAAGAGCTAGAAAGTGGGAATAGAATAAACTTCTTTTTTTCAGTTGGCATGGACATATTGAAGAGAGAGTAGAGGGGAAGATATTGTGATGCAGTAGTAATGTCCATATCTCTGGGCCAGATATTTCAGATTCATGTCCCATGCTATGTTGACCATGGAAGGTGTGCTTGCCTCATGGCTGAGCAGATTGATTGTCAGTCTGTAAATGTCATTTCAATCACCTGATTGCTGGCAGCAAGAAAGCAGGAGACGTTCTGGTCAGTCATCCCGCTGAAGGCAGCAGCAAACCACTGCAGTACTTCGCCAATAAACATGGAACAATCCAATGGAAATCCATGACCCAACTGTTAGAAAGAAGTCCAGGAGAAAAGACAGACAAACAATGGGCCAAATGGCCACCTACAGTGTATATTTCTATGATTCAATGAATTATATTAATTGAATATGAGTAATAATTTAATGTCATGACTTGCCATTTGTGATCTTCTTGATAACTCAAGTATTAATAGAATTCTAATAAAATCAAAGAATGATACAGCATTGAAGAAGGCCACTGGACTTAGCATGTCTATGCTAGCTCTCTGTGAGAACATCTTTGCAGTTGGCACTTTTCTGTATTACAGCTAAATAAATTCCTTTCTTTTCACTTGAGGTTGGTTCTTGCAGAATTTGTTTTTTTAAAATGTTTGTATTTTTCAATTCCATATTTATTTGATCTCATGTAAAGCTACGAAGAAACAAACTAGCCAGTTCTGTTAAGTTAGCATGTAAAGGGTTTGTTTTATAACTAAAATAACCTCCCTCAGTTAAAAGTAGAATCATTATTAAAAGGAAAACCGTCTCAAATCCATGATATATACACAGTTACACACAAGCAAATAGAAGTTGCGGGGTGGAGGAAGATAGAATTGGAAAGTAATTGAAGTCCATAAATAAAAGAATTCTGATGTTGTTGAAGTTTTGGTGCACCAAGAGACAGTCTCTTTTCAAATGTAATCTGTTTTTATTCCCAGAATAGGTGCTATGACACTTGAAGTTCCTTTTATTTTTAATTTCTATGTCTCTGTGATGTATTCCACCTTCTAGCAAAAATAGCATTTGTGCTTTAGAAAAATGATTGAGTGAGAAATGCTATTATTCCATCCTGCAGGCCATCTTGATTTCTGTAACAAAAGTTAAGTTTGTGATGTTGGAAACTGGTGGAGTTTCAGCCATGTGACAGCTTACTATTGGCTCCTCAATGGAGTCAATCCATATTAACAAAATAGTTTCATTGTCAAAGTTAAACGGGTGCTATCAAAATAGAAGAGAGGTCTTCAGTAGCCTGTTTGCATAATGGATTTTGGTAGATTCCCTTCATCGCTGTTTCTGTTGTTGAATTGGCTATTGCCCATTATCCTGAAGCTTTTTCCAAATAGTTCATGTGTGCAATTCTGCAAAGGAACTACCCAAGCATGTCTACTGTTAATCCACATCAGAAGTTTTTAGAAACTTGGCCTCTGCAGCCATTTTAAACAGTGTATCCTGGCTCATTTCAAGGTCTTTTCTTTCAAGCATAAATCCTAAGTTTTAAATCAGGAGATGGAATTAAAGATTCATGGTCCATATATTATGGCTTCTACCATAACTTGATACCTGCATTTTCCCCATAGCCCTGCAAATCTTTTCTGTTCAGCAGTTGTCCAGTCTTTGAAAGCTATAATTGAATGTGACTCCACCATACTCAGGATGTGCATTCCAGTTCCTAATCACACTGTGTTAAAAGCTCTTGCCTCTGGATCTTTTGTCAGTCAATTTGAATTAGTGTTGTCTGGTTCCTGACTCTTCAGCCAATAGAAAGTTTTTTCCTGTGGAGACCCCTCATGATTTTAGATACCTGTATCAAATTTCTTTTGAAAATTTCTTTAAGGAAAGGAATCACAATTTTGACAATCTGTCTTCATAATTGAAGCAACTTCATCCCAGGACCATTCTTTTCTGAACTCTCTCCAATGCTCTCATATCCTTCCTAAAGCACGATGCCTAGAATTAGACACACTGCCCCAGTTGAAACTGAAAATCCTTGGGGGCACAGGAATGCTCCTACCAGCCAGAAAAAGGAAATCCTGGCTTTCATTGCCCAGAAATAGCAGGAACTGCCGATGCTGGAGAATCTGAGATAACAAGGTGTAGAGCTGGAAGAACACAGCAGGCCAAGTAGCGTCAGAGGAGTAGGAAAGCTGATGTTTTGGGTCTGGACCCTTCTTCAGAAATGGGGGAGGAGGGAAGGGGATTCTGAAATAAAAATTCATTGCCCAGAGTTCCTTTTCGCTGTCTGACCAGGATTCCCCTCAATGAACACTTGCCGCCTGTATAGATTCATGGGAGTGGTATTTGCGAACAATTTGGTTATCATGCTGTTGATAATGACAAGGTTCTTTTGGAGAATGTATTTTCAATGGTAATGGAAGGGAGTGAGGCCAATGCACATAGATTTTATTCTCTGTTGCAGGTAATTGAGTATCAAATAATGGTATAAAGTTACTATGAGCTACACAAGTATATAATTTTGTAACGACTGACCAAGATTATGGACCCTGAATTGGGTTATTTGAAAATCTGAGTGCTTCAGGTGGTAAAAGTGAAAGAGAGAGCTGTAAGAATTCAACTTTTGTTGTTCATGGTTAACTTATTGTCTTGTCACAGGAACTCCTGATTGATGTGTACAGAAGTATAGGAGAACCTGATAGTTTGTATGGCTGTGGTGGAGGGAAGATGTTGCACCCACTTGCCAGGTAAAAAACAAAGTTAATCATACTGTGACAGTACTGGTTATGTTGAGTTCTACATTTTCATCCAATTACTTTTTCCATATTTATTCACTTCTGAAGGCAGCTACATCAGCTGATTTGTATGGTTCACTGGATATTGGCAGACCGCCAATGGCCAATCCTCGTATATGAGGCTTTGACACTATTAATGCCATCTTTTGTGTTGCTATCAGAGTAAAGGCTGATCTTTCCCTTTAAATATTTTCTAATCAATCTGTTCAGATATGCTATGACACAACTCTGGGCTTGAACCCAGGCCTCTGACTCAGAGATAGATACCACTATGCCTCAAGACGCCTCCCTCCCTCCCCCCCACCTCCCCACCCAACTCAATTTTTCCCTTTTCAAGCATCTGCTTACTTCCCTCAGATCACCAGTGCTTACTAATTAGAGCAACAATTCTGAGTTAATTTGTTCTTCTCACCCAAAACATTTAGTGCAATTGCACAGCCACTATTGCCCACAACTCTGAACTCTATTTTTGCAGTTTGTAATTGATATTGGAAGATAAATATGACCAAAATCCATAGGTGTCAGCATAATACTTGTTAAGGAACTATAAACAATAGTCGAGAGCCAAAGGTAGCTGTGAGAGACATATATCATCGAAGGTAGCGCAGAAATAATGAGACATTTACACCTGGAGATTTCTGTTGATATTCGGTGTGTACTGAATGGAGTATTTGGACTCAACTCCAAATGTGTTCATTAGTTCGTATTGCCTGCTTGAGTTTTCAGTGGTGAAAGTTACAGGTGATTGCAGTCTACTGAATATTTCAGTGCTGTGATAGCTTTTGCAGTCACTGCTTGCTGTTGCCGCCAAAATAACTGCTCAATAGGTGAGTAGAGTTTATTCTAAAGTTGGTGCATTGTACAGGCCATCTGACCGAGCTAACATTGCTGGAATTTTCAGTTAATGGTGAACTGCAACATATTTTCGTAGTTAGTTCAAACGTTCAACATGATGTGATCCATGATGTTAGGCAATTCACAAGGCATACTTCTGCTACTTATGAATGCATTGGGTTTTCTTGGTGCATCTTCCCACGGATGAGAAAAGAGATGTGGAGCTTTGCCATATATTACAAGAGAACCTCTACACCACAGTAGATCTCCATATAGAAATAACATTTGAAATTGTTTCAGTTTGGCTCTTCCAAGATGGAATTCATAATTTGGATCATGTTGTTGTGTATAGCGATTTCAAAGAGGCAATAAAAGAATTATTTGTCAAAACAGTACTATTCCTAGAATTGACGCAGAAATCAAGAAAACATTTATACACAGAAAATGGTTACATGGTGAGGTGGAAGTAATTAGATGTTTGAAAATTATTTCAGAGATAGTCGGAACTGCAGATGCTGGAAAATCTGAGATAACAAGGTGTAGAGCTGGATGAACACAGCAGGCCAAGCAGCATCAGAGGAGCAGGAAAGCTGACGTTTCGGGCCTAGACCCTTCTTCAGAAATGGGGGAGGGGAAGGGGGTTCTGAAATAAATAGGGAGAGAGGGGGAGGCAGATAGAAGATGGATAAAGGAGAAGATAGGTGGAGAGGAGACAGACAGATCAAAGAGGCGGGGATGGAGCCAGTAAAGGTGGGTGTAGGTGGGGAGTTAGGGAAGGGATAGGTCAGTCCAGGGAGGACGGACAGGTCAAGGGGGTGAGATGAGGCTAGTAGGTAGGAGATGGAGGTGGGGCTTGAGGTGGGAGGAGGGGATAGGTGGGAGGAAGGACAGGTTAGGGAGGCGGGGACAAGCTGGGCTGGTTTTGGGATGCGGTAAGGGGAGGGGAGATTTTGAAGCTTGTGAAGTCCACATTGATACCATTGGGCTGCAGGGTTCCCAAACAAACCACAGGAAGTGCTACACCTGCCCTCCTCACCCCCATCCCGGGCCCCAAGAAGACTTTCCACATCAAGCAGATGTTCACCTGCACATCTGCTAATGTGTTATACTGTATCCGCTGTACCCGGTGTGGCCTCCTCTACATCAGGGAAACCAAGCGGAGGCTTGGGAACCGCTTTGCGGAACACCTACGCTCGGTTCGCACTAAACAACTGCACCTTCCCAGTCGCGAACCATTTCAACTCCCCCTCCCATTCCTCAGACGACATGTCCATCCTGGGCCTCCTGCAGTGCCACAACGATGCCACCCGAAGGTTGCAGGAACAGCACCTCATATTCCGCTTGGGAACCCTGCAGCCCAATGGTATCAATGTGGACTTCACAAGCTTCAACTTCTCCCCTCCTCCTACCGCATTCCAAAACCAGCCCAGCTTGTCCCCGCCTCCCTAACCTGTCCTTCCTCCCACCTATCCCCCCCCCCCCCCCCCATACCTACTAGCCTCATCCTGCCCCCTTGACCTGTCCGTCCTCCCTGAACTGACCTATCCCCTCCCTAACTCCCCACCTACACTCACGTTTACTGGCTCCATCCCCGCCTCTTTGACCTGTCTGTCTCCTCTCCACCTATCTTCTCCTCTATCCATCTTCTATCCGCCTCCCCCTCTCTCCCTATTTATTTCAGAACCTCCTTCCCCTCCCCCATTTCTGAAGAAGGGTCTAGGCCCGAAACGTCAGCTTTCTTGCTCCTCTGATGCTGCTTGGCCTGCTGTGTTCATCCAGCTCTACACCTTGTTATCTCAGATGTTTGAAAATGTTTTGATCCACTGGGGTTGCGCACCATATATCAAGGGCCACTATTCCTGCAATTGTACCAAATATTCCAGCTTTTTAAAGCTAAATATGGTACCCCAATTTACCCAAGTTTCACAGAAAGCATGGACTGGGTTTCTGTACTAGTCAAGAATTCTTTAGCATAAGTAATTAGACTATAGTTTGAGGTAAACCAATGTAAACTATTGCCATATAACTCTACTAAAACTCTTATCTCTTTATGAACTCCCCCTTATGCAAACACACACAGACAAACAAACAGAGAACATAGATTATTGGCAGAGGTAGATATATATGGAAAGTCAGCACAGTGGTATTTGCTTCCCAATTCCAATTTTAGACGATTCCCTTTCAGCTTGTCATACCCTTGGTGTTCAGTTGTCTTTCCCTGCTTCCACTAGTTTGTAAGAGTGGATGGTTTACATGTGAAATTTCTCTTTATAAATTCAAAAGTCACAGCTCTCAACAACTGCTGCGAAAAAGTAACTTGTTTTCTTCAAGTTTAAACTGAGCTTTTTCTATTGCAAAGAACAGGCAACTTCAGGTGTGAAGAACAAGTGCACATGTTTTTGTGCCTTGCTCTCTCTCTGTCTTGCTGTTGCTCTCTCTCCCGCTCGCGCTCTCTCGCTGTCAGTTTCTGTAACTTGTTTTCAGTTTCAAACTGATCAGTTAACTGAGAACCAATCAGCTTCACTTGTAAACAACTGCTCGGCTCCTGATCATCACATTATGGAGCGCAGATACAGAGTTCACAATAAGTATCAAATTCTTTACTGTGAAATTATGCAACCATACTGATAAATCTCTGTTTGTTTTTATCAGTTCTTTCTATTGAAATCCTCAGTTTCTAAAGATGTAAAAGTAAAAACACATGGCCGTTACAAAACAAATGAGTATTAACCACATTGGGAGTGAGCAGGATGGTGAATGTAGGTCACTGGATGCATGGAGAAAACATCAGACCTGTTTCTTGAATCAAAGTGGGTAATGTGAGCTGAGTAGATGATATCCACATTCCTAAAGACATGTTCTATGGTGAGCTTATTATTGGCACAAAACCAACATGTTTCACAGGAACCAACATTTCTATAATACATGGAAGTCTGCCAACAAACCCTCAAATCATCCAAGATCGAAGTCGATGCACAGAGAGTCCTTGTAGCTGACTGGAGCCAGAAGGGATTAATATTCATGAGACTCTGCAGCCTCAACAGATGATCATCACTCTAGAAGTGACGCACACCCTGGGCATAATCCATTATCTATCAGACAAATGGATGCCTTCAAAGCCCAAATGAGCAGATGGGTGATCATGCACACACAGGTTATTTTAGGTAAACTAGATGCAGAAACTAAATATTATTAAATAATTAAATTAAATAACAGGTTATAGTATTTAATTTTAATCAAAGGCAATTTAGCCTGTATGACCCATCTGGTTCACTGATGTTCTTTAGGGTAGGAAACTGCCATCCTTACCTGGTGTGGCCTACAATTGACTCCAGACCCACAGCAATGTGTTTGATGCTGAACTGCCCTCTGGGCAATTACGGATGGGCAATATATGCTGCCTGGTCAGTGACACCCTCATCCTGTGAATGAATAAAGGACCCCAGTGTGGCTTCAGAGCAGGCAGTACGTAGTAGACATGATCATCTCTCTATGTTAGCTGCAGGAGAAATATGGAGAACAGCTAACATTCACTCCACCTTGCTTTTGTGAATTTCTCAAAAGTGTTTGACACCATAACTGGAATGGTAGTCCCCTGGTTATGACAGAAAATTTTTTTTATCTCCTCAAGTCTTGCACTTTCTAATGGTAATCTATGATAAGATACAAGGCATTATTCATTTCAGTATCTCCACCTCTGACAGTTTTGAGATCAAGAATGATATGAAACTGGACTGTGTCTCAGTGTCTACTCTGTTTTGTCTCTTTTTCTCTGCTAGCCTGACCCATGCCTTCCCTTTTGACATGCAAGCAGTATATTTCCACACATGATTAGAAGCCTTCACATATACAGATCTAAAGCTAAGACAAAAGTGCAGTATGATCTGATAAGAGACTTCTGTAAACTGATGATGCTACACTACCCAGAAGTTCACTGTGGACACAGCCAATATGATTTTCACAGCTTCTAACCACATAAAGTTTTGCAAACAACATCAATCTATAGTATTTTCTGACTTGATAATGACTTTTGACTTCATAAATCATGAGGTTCTCTAAGATTCTTCTGAAGTATGCATACCCTCCAAAATTCGTTACCATCCCTCACTTGCTTCATGATATGTGAGCAATGCTTTTTAGCAGTTGGGAGAACCCCTTCCCCCATGCTAGTGTCCTTTCACAATAAGGAGGCACCACAAACAATGAGACTGTAATCATCTGTCACATGGTTAATATACCAGATACAAGGCTTCCTGAACAGATTTTCTTCTCCCAGTTCAGTTTGGATAGACGCACCAGGGGAGCACAGGAGATGTGCTTCAGAGATGTGCTGAAAGCCAACCTGAAAAATGCAATACTGGCATCAACTGACCAGTATCCTGGACTTAGGCAGATGGAGACAACAGACTGTGGGAACTATCCCAGCATTTTGAAACAAAAAGAGGAGGAATATAGACAGCTACGAAAAGGGCAAGCTATGACTCAAACTAATAATACATGACCAGACATCCCGCATGACAGCTAATTTCCTATGTGGTGTAAAGTTTATAGATCCTGAATCGGCCTTATCAGCCAGAGTTGGGCTTGGTGAAAATAATCATTCTGACCTGTGAGGGATAACCAATAGTAATGGATGCTCAGGCAGACAATTAGCTACAAAAAGGTCTTGGATTATCTGTCTCATTCCTAGCATATTCTTGTCACCATTAGTGTCAAGAAAGTTATAGTTATGGAGAAAAGGTATTGTGATCAGACTCAACAGCATGCCACTAGACGTAACTTAGCAAATGCTAACTGGGAGGCGATGGCTTAGTGCATTATCGCTGTTAGTCCAGAGACTCAGCTAACATTTTGGGGACCTGTGTTAGAATCCCACTAAGGCAGACAGTGGAATTTGAATTCAATAAAAAAGAATCTGGAATTAAGAATATGGTGGTGACCATGAAACTATTGTCAATTGTCAGCAAAACCCATCTGGCTTACCAATGTCCTTAAGGGAAGGAAATCTGTCATCCTTACCTCGTCTGGCCTACATATGACTCCAGACCCACAGTAATGTCATTGACTCTTAAATGCCCTCTGGGCAATTAAGGATCAGAAATAAATGCTGGTCCCAGTGTTGCCCACATCCTGTGAATGAATAGGAAATGCCAGTACCTTGAATGTACAGTTTCAAACAACCGTCTCTTGACGAAGAACTCATTACTTGCATTGGCAAGGCAGTTCCAATTTATACTGACAACAATTGGGCATAGAAAACAGTAAAATGTCCTGCCGAACCAAGATTTTTATTGATAACATCTGCATCCTCAGCATTTTGCCATAAGACAGCAAAGTCTGGACAACTTATGCCAATAAAGAAGAAAGGTTCAATAACTTCCATTTCTGGTGTTTACAACCTACTCTTGGAATGACATTGAAAGAGAAAATCACTGAATCAGTTCTTTCCAGACCAAACATGCAAAGCATAGTATGAAGCGTAGGCATGTGTCCAGGCTCAAAGATGATTGAATCGTTGAAAATATGTGAAACAGGGAAGTAGCCCTTGCTATTAGACTCGTGGCGTCAGAGATCCCATTCAAGAATACTGTCAGAAAAGGAATGAAAGCTCTCAACATCAATCAAGTGAGGAAATTCTAGCTGGCAAGTGGTGATACCAGCTGTGGGCAGAAATTTACCACCACAATGACGTCTGCTTTCAGAAGCTCCAACACAGAAGCTAGCCCTCCAAACATGGCTTCAGCGAGATCATCCTGCACAACCAGAAATGGACAACTTCATTTGTGGCACTAATGACAGTTTGCCTTTCTAGAATCATTTTGTTCACCCATTAAAAGAAGTGCAACAGATGATCGCATCTGATTCACCCAAGTTCTGAGGTTACATTCCCAGCATCTCATGCAGATGGAAGGATGTAAATCATGAACACAGATTTTTTTTTAAAATTAAATACAGAAATCAAATAATTTGTCCAGAAACTGACTCTAATATTTAATTTTAGTAGAAGGCTGCCATAATCTGTTTGATTCAATTTGCTTAAGCTAATATTTGATTTTTAACTTTACACAGAATTCGAACGTATGAACATGAGGTGCTATGGGACAAAGCTCTTGTAACATATGATATTGAAATGAATCTCCCTGTCTCTACACGTCAAGCTGGTATTGTCCAGGTAATGAGACCATAAGATATAGAAGCAGAATTATGCCATTCAGCCCATCAAGTCTGCTCCACCATTTGATTATGGCTAGATGATGTTGTGGTCTTAGTCCTGAAACTAGTATTATTATGTACTGCATTACAACTGTAACAATAATAATTGTAATGGAATATACTCCACTTGCTTGGATGAGTCTGGTCTGACATCTCTTGAGTTGCTTAACACCATCCAAGACAAAGCAGCCTACTTGATTGGCATCCTATCCATCACCTTCAACAATCCCTCCTTCCACCTATGTGGCAGCCGTGTGTACCATCTACAAAATGCACTACAGTAACTCACAAAGGCTCCTTTGACAGCACCTTCCATACCTATGACATGTTTGGATCAAAATCTGGGCACGCTGTTCATATTGATTTGGTGGGTATGTCTAAACTACATGTCAATTTAAAAATGGGCTCACCACCACTTTCTCAAAGACAAGTAGGGATGGGCAATAAATACTGGTCTAGCCATCAACACCAACTTCTATTGAAGGAATAATACTAAATTGCATGATGTACTTCTCAACATTTTGTAGCTCTGCAGCTGTTTGATTCAGTAAATCTGCAAAAAAAAACTGTTAGAGACCATTCTGTGACCAGTCAGCCTATACGTAGGATTATGATTGGCTGCCTGTATGATATGTTGTCTTTATTAAAATGCAGTCTATCCACTTTCCAGCCTGTGTAGGTCAGATTCCAGATTTATGACTTTTTTTTTGCAACATTATGAGACTCCTCTTTTCATCTAATATTATTCTTAATTTCTTTATAAACCACAGATATGTTTCTCACGGACTTTGTTTTTTGAAGGATGTATATTTGTTAAATATTTTGAATTGCTTGTTATTATTTATTGCGGTTCCTTTAAGTCAATTTTCTCGATAAGCTGTAGCCAGCTGTCCTCCTACATCAATAGAATGGACTTTATTTAGATTTTAAGATTCCTGTTTGTCATTTTAGTATATTCTTTTCAAAATTTAGTGTTGACTTCAGTTGTATTATGACCAGTGTTCCTCAAGATTTGTTTTTGCTGTTAAACATTAATTGATTGCCTAGTTGTACAGTGCTAAACTAAATTTGTCCCTAGTTAGGTTCATGATATATTGCTTCAGAATGCTTTCTACAAACTCATCTCCCAAACCACCTTTGTCAACTTGATTGGTCTGCCTGTACAAAGAGTACATTACACCTGCCAGTGTTTTCTCAACCTTGCTATCATTAATTTCCAACTGCACTAATTCTACTCCTTCATTTTCACTGCCTAAGTCCTTTGTACTAATGTACTTGTTTCATCATTTTATTGTCAATGTTCCCCTTCCTCCTTTTCCATTTTGTCTGTCTTTTTGAAATACTGTACACTCTGGAATATTTATTTCTCAACGTAGGTTACCTTGTAACCATGTCCCAGTAATGGTAATTAGGTCTAAATCATTTATCTGTATGCCACGAGTTCATCCAAATTATTGCGGATATCCCACACTTTCATATAAGTGTCGTCACCTTTTGATATCAATCCCTGCATGGACTTTACTTTCTGCTGCCCTATTGCTGTTAAACTCTCTGTCCCTTCCTGTCCAACTTGGTTTGTCTTTACCCACATTGATATGATTTTCTGTTATCTCAGTTTTTTTTTCTGGGATTTCTAAATCTCTATCCACCTGAGCTCTCCTTCCCCTTTATTAGTTTAAAAAGCGTGTTCCCTGTTCTGACCATGCTTGCTGATGCCCTCTTATGTTTGCACACCCAATCCTTCCCTATCATATGCTGGCTACCATTGCCTGTGTCATTACCCTGCATAGTAAAAATTTTGAATATTCTAAATCTCACTTCATGTGAACTCTTCCACCCACATATTTTAAGTTAAAGCCCTCTCCAAAACCCTAGTTATACAATTTATCAGGACACTTGTCCAAGTGTTGCTCAGATAATATAATGACCATCTCAACAACACAGCTCCATCTTCCACCAATACTGATACCAGAGCCCCATGAATCCAAACCTAATTCTCCCACAGCAGTCTTTATAAGTCATTCATTCGATTCTCTGATCTTATTTACCCAAAGCCAATTTGCTTATGATTCAAGTAATAATCCAGAGTTTGTTACTTCTGTGGTTCTACCTTGTAATTATACTCCCTCGACACTTTCTTGGTCCTTCCTTTGTTGTTGATATCCATGTGAACTGTGAAAATTGGATCTTTACTCTCCATCATCTTAAGGTGATGTCATGAACACTGGTATTGGGCAAACAACATATCCAGTATACCTCACATGCTTAGTTGCAGGGAACAATATCTTTGCCCCCAACTATTGTGTCCCCTACTACAACTACATTAATTTTTACAATGCCCCACATAACTAACTCACTGCACTGTGGTCACTTTGCTCCTGTACCTTTCAGTCTCTACTGTCAGCCACACAAGCTGCAAGAACCCTCAAACCTGTTGGACAAATACAAGGACTACAGCACCTTTTTCTGCTTTTCGATCCCCAGATGTGCCTCGCTTAAATTCACACCCTTAGGTTGCTGATTAAGAACCAAATCAGAAGTATCTAGGCTATAACAGTCTCCTGGAACAAGCTGTCCAGGTAACATGCCCCCTCCCTGATGCATTGCAATGTCAAAGCTCAAACTCCAGCTCATCAACTTGGAACTGAAGTTCCCCGAGTTACAGACATTTACTGTAGATGAGATCACAGTGGATCACACTAGTGTGCACCAGCTGCATGTTGCAGTTGCAATATGTCACTAATCTTGCCATCTTTACTGCATTTATTTCAGCTAAGTAGGGTTCAAATGTAGGAATATCACTTGATTGTTATTTGCAGTAATATTAAGTAGTTTTACCAAATGTAAATTTGCTGTAAATTTAATATAACACTGGTACCCTCCCCGGTAACAGTTTTATCTTGTTCAGATGATAAAATTCCACCAACCAATATCCTACCTGTTCTTCTAGTTAATATCTTGGTAAGGAATGAAAGAAAACTGTGCCAGGTCTCATATATGGTGAAAACTTATACAATCTCAGCTCATTCATTCCTAGAACGTTCTCCTCACTAACACCTCAGGATTGATACCCAAGTTTGAAAAGCTAATGCACTGTTAGGAAACGATTACCCCAATGCAGTCCATTGTATCCATTAGATAACATTCCATCATCATCATACAGACAAGACAGGTGAGCTAAAGAGGCAAGTGACTCTGGGAATCATCAATGCAAATTTCAGATAATTCAGCTGCTAAGATACCTTTTATCTTTCAAGTCAAATACGGCCAAGGAAACACTGAGTTCATCACTTCCCAACTGACAAATCAAAACTTTTTAAGTTGAATACTTGGGGAAAGAATTAAAAGAAGCAAAGGCAGAGTATGTGAAGGGGAAATTGGGTGTTTATTATCATGAACGTGGTAATTAATCTAAAATATGAAGAACCAATTTCCATGCAAGATGCGAGTAATTGCTGTCAATGAAGGCATCATTCGACTGACCATGGTACAAAAGGAGTCCTAATAAGATTGGTATCAATGAAGGAATCCTCCGGTAACTGGAGCCATACCTAAAACATGCAAAAATAATCTTCTCATCAGACAGGCATCATTCAAAGGTTGGAATATTGCTGCAAGACTTCCTCAAGGCAATAAAAACAGAAAATCTGGAAATACTTACCATGTCAGGCAGCACTGGGACATGGTGCAAGGCCTTCAAATGTTAATTCACTTTCTCTCCACAGATATCGCCTGTCTTACTGAGCATTTCCAGCATTTTCTGTTTATGTTTTCAGATTTCCAGCATATACAGAATTTTCCTTTTCCTTGGGGCAGTGCCTTAGTTTTACATAATCTGTCACAAGATCCGAAATGAAGCTGTTGATTCATGATTCCACAGTGCTTAGCTCCATATACAATTCCCCCATTGATGAAACAGCTAATTCTGGCCGACAGAGGGACCTGGGAAACATTTAGGCTTGAGCTGACAATTGGCAGATTATATTAGTGACAGGCATTGAAAACCTCTGGCATGAAAAGAGGCAGCTATCCTACCCTCTGTGGTACCATCATTACCATGTTCCCTCACCATTAACATTTTGGGCATCATCTGAAACTCAACTGGACCTGCCATGTGAACTAAAACAGCAGGTCAGAAACTGTAAGAATCTAAATCATGAAAATTATCTACAAACTAAGATAAAGGAATATTGGCCATTTGTCTGGATGGATATAACAGTAATAACACTTGAAAAGGTCGGCATTGTCCAGTATAAAGCAGCCATTTGAAGGGCATCTTTGACTCAAAATGCACCTGACCACCAATTTACTTTGGTTGCATTAACTGTGGCAATAGCTCACCAAGCAAAGGACAATCTCTTTTCTGGAGTGTTTACCAAGAAGCCCAAGAGTGCACATATCGTAAGAACAGCATCATCTCCAAGGTCATCTCAAATCACTCACCATTCTCATAGAAATATATATCAATTGAGGAAGTTTTATTTTTACAACGATAGCACCAGTAGGCAATGAAAGCTCACCATTTTTTCAGGGCAACTAAGCCTTAACAACATCACCTACAAATTTTATCTTTTTATTTAAAAGTGCATCTATTTTCATCTTTTTTTCCATTCTCCCTTCACTTTTGATCAATCTTTTTGTGCCTTCTTAACTTCAGTGCTAAGTCTTTATAGCATTGCAAATAGCACTGCTTAATAAAACAGTTTTCTGGCCTACTAACTCAAACTCTGTAATTGATTTATGTGTTAATACTTTCCCATTTGTTGTTTCTGAACATCCCATAAAAGCCAAATTTTAGTTTTTGGTTCTGAAGAAAGGAGCATGTGTGAGATGCCATGGCCCCACTCTTTTTACAGCTGTTGATTGACCTGTTATGCATTTCCAGTATTCTTTTGATTACTAAAACCTTAAGGAATGGACCAATGATGGTTGCTTCGAAAATCATGTCTGTAGTTCTTTGTTTATCAATTTGTCTTTAACATGCTCACAAATAGTTTGATGAAATCTATAGTTGATTCGTGTTTGCTGATGTAGGCTTTACAGAACTTTGGATTGTGCCATGTTCTCACTACATATCTAAAGGGACTTGAAGCTGAAAATGCAGAATGGTGTGAGGAATTGCAGGAAATCTGTTTCCAGGCAGCCTGGAGAAACATGCAGTGGGATCATGCCCCCCCATGCAGGTAAATAAACTGAATTGCACTCAAATTGTTCTGTGAAGTTCTTAGCATTTTGGATTTATTTATTGTCGTTGTATCAAAACAACTTCTTGAGCCTGAAACTTAGATCTGAACTGCAATGCCTGAAAGAGTAGTGAAGGCAAATTCAGTCAGTGCTTTCAAGAGGAATTGGATAAGCACCTAAAAGGAAAATTAATTTGCATGATTACAGGGTGATGAAGTGGTTGGACCTTGGAAAGAGCTGGCACAAGCTCACTGAAATGAAAATCTTCCATCTGCGCTGTAAACATTCTTTTATTCCACCCTATAATCATTTCAGAAATATTTTAGTAACTTGTGGACCCACTTTTGATATAGATACCTGTCAGTGATTTCTTTAAAATTTAATTATATTGTGCCCTTGATGAAACAAAACGTCCCAAGGTACTTAAACATGTCAGTCTATTATCACCTGAATAGTATTTTAATCTCTTAATATACCTCATTCTTGGTAAGGTGATTTTCAAGCTTTGTCAATTTAAAACACATTAAGAAACAAATCCGTTTCCATTGAGTCCACGTACTCGTCTTGAATTATACTTACGCTTTGCAGCTATGGAGTTGTACAGATATTTGACTGTTAATTTTCTTTCGTTTTAAATTATTTGGCTAATTATATTGCCTTGCTCAATCCCAGAAATGAGTCTTCAGGACCTGGATATCATGAATCTGTGTACAATGCATTGCAGTCTCTCAAAGATGAAGAATTTTCTGCCTTCCATGAGATTTTAAAGTTTGCCAGGTAACTTTGCAGTCACTATTGATTATTCTTTGATTTAATCCATCTTTGGCAAACTCAGAAGGAAGTTTTACTTTTCGTTATGATTGAACCTGTCATGCTAATCTTTAGTGATCTAAAATTTACTGCAAATTTTACTTCAAAATTTACTTTAATGTAATTATCTTTCTCATGTTAAATGTGGTTCAGGCAAATCTTTTAAACTCTTAGACTTGTATTTCTTCATTTTTACCACTGAAGGATACCTGAACTGCTGTTTCCAGCATTTTCGTTTCCTATTTCAGGTTTCCAACATCTAGTCATTTGGTAGGACAGAACATCAACATTGCTGAGAAAATGCACAGTATGTTTAAGCATTTCATCTTGCACTCTTCAGACAATTTGGAAGAAATACCCAATGTAAAGGATAAATAACATTTATACTTTGAGAGGAGAGTGCTGATTGGTTGACAAGTGGGCTGTGATTGGTCATAGCATTGCTCTGTTGAATGCATCATGGCATTAGATTATGATTGACAGTTAACTGCCAAACTTTGTTTAAATTTTAAACCAGGCAAGTTGGCTCTGATTGTTCAAGGCACTGCCCTGAGAAATGAACCAGAAATTGGCTGTAGTCTCTTTTGTTGAGTTGAAACAAGTGCAATGTATTTCCATCTTCTTTCTGCCTACAAGCCCTGTTTATTAATGTACGTGGCTTGCAGGACACACAAGTGCACAACACTGCAAGCAGACTGATAGTCCTAAATTGATTTTGAGTTTTTTGTCGGCATTGTCAGGTTGGGTATAGTCTCTCTTCTCATACAGTAACAATGTTGTTTTCCGTTTGCATTAGTATTTATTGTGAATTGTTCCTTTTTTCTATTCGCTCGTGAAATGTGGGCATTGCTGGCTGGGCCAGCATTTATTGCCTCTCACTAGTTCCCCTTGAGAAGGTGGGCTGCCTTCTTGAACTGCTGCAGTCCCTCTGCTGTAGGCTGACCCACAATGCCATTAGGGAGGGAATCCAGGATTTTGATCCAGTAACAGTGAAGGAATGGTAATATACTTCCAAGTCAGGATGGTGAGTGGCTTCGTGGAGAACTTGCAGGTGGTGTTCCCATGCATCTGCAGCCCTTCCACTCCTAGATAGAAATGGCCATGGGTTTTGAAGGTGCTGTCTGAGGATCTTTGGTGAATTTTTGCAGCGCATCTTGTAGATAATATACATGCTGCTACTGAGTGTCGGTCATGGAGGGAACCGATGTTTGTGGATGTAGCAACAATCAAGTGGCTGCTTTGTCCTGGATAGTTTCAAGCTTCATGAGTGTTGTTGGCAAGTGGGAAGTATTCCATCTTACTCAAGATTTGTGCCCTGTAGATGGTGGACAGGCTTTGGGGAGTCGGGAGGTGAGTTACTCTCCAGTTGCTGTTCAGAGGGGATAGAGAGCTGCTGCATTGAACCACTGTAGTCCATTTGATATAAGTAGACCGAAATGCCTATAGGATTTTGATGTAATAATGGTTAGATATTCTCTTGTTGTTGATGGTCATTGCCTGGCATTTGTGTGGTGCGAATGTTACTTGCCACTTGTCAGCCCAAGCCTAAATTTGTCCAGATCTTGTTGCATTTGAACATGGGCTACTTCAATATCTGAGGACTTCTGATGGGCAGAAGATGAAAAGCTACAATAAAATGTGCCCATTTTTTATCAGCAGTACTGAAATTTCCATCATCTGAAGTATGTGTTTTTACATTATAATTTATTCCATTTGCGTTCATCATGGACATCAGAATGATAGTGATTTACAATTTATTATGCCAATAGGGTGAAAGAAGTTGAAGAATTATGCAAAGGAAGCCTGGAGTCAGTTCATTCTCTGTATCCTACTCTGTGTAGATTGCAGATACTTGGAGAACTGGAAACCATTGGGCAACTGTTGTTCAGGTAAACAGTTGAAGTTTTATTAGCATTTATAGTGAACTGAACTATATTTATTCTTTGTTTCTAAGGTATACCAATATATTTCTGAAATATCTTTGCTTAAAGTACTGGAAATGTACAAGGATGGGTGTCAGTTGAGGACACCCATAACCTTAACCTCCTAAAGTTAAATACCTCACCATTACCCATGTTTAGGCAGCTTAGGTATGGTCGTGAGATTGCACGGTGCCTATTGAACAACAGATAGCAGGGAGGAGAGGAAAAATGTAAGAAAGGGGAGCAAAATCTACTGCAATCTGAAGGAAGGAGAATTGTACTCAAAACTTAATTTCAATTTTCCAAAAAATCTTGTGTTTATTTTCAGATCTGCAACAGATAATTCATTGAATGAGGTGCACAGAAAATGGGAGCAACAACTTCAGCTTCTCAAAGACAGTGACTTTACCTTCCAGGAGCCTATCTTAGCCATGAGGACAGTTATTCAGGAGATACTTATCAAAAAGGAAATGGATGCTCAAAAAAAGGATTTCATTAAGGGTGCTCTGACTGAGCATTTACTTCAGATGGCAAAATTAGCACGAGCTGCAAGAAATTCCCAGGTTCAGCACCTTTTATAAAAATTATTTGCTATGAAAATTAAGTCGTGTTTCTGTAGTACACAGAAAATATTAAGCTGTTCAGGCATGAATACATTATCTATATTTTTAAATTACAATGTGTTTTGTCTGCAGAAATTTGTACTTTATCACTGTATTCTTGTCATTGCATTTATCACTGACCTCATACTCGTGCCATCTCCAAGACCAACTACTCCCATCTTTGTAATATTTCTTGACTTTGCTCACCTGCTGTTTAAAGTCTTTATCTTTGCTTTTGTAACCTCTATAATGCAAAACCAGCAGAAACAGGAAGCATCATCAGCATTCAAAAGCAGCAGGGAGAAAGAGAGAGAGAAAGAGAGAGAAAGCAGAACCAGAGTTGAAATGTATGAGAGCGCAGAACCAGAGTTCCAAAGTGCAAGGGGGAGTGAGATAGAGCAGAGCCAGAATGGGGCAAGAAAAGATTGCATTGAACCACAGCAGTTGATTTGGTATAGGTAAACCCACAATGCCATTGGTGGTGGGGAGGCTGGTGGTGGTGTGGTGGTGTGGTTGTGGTGGTGGTGGTGGAGCTCCATGATTTTGATCCAGTGACAACTGAAGGAATAGCAATATATTTCAAAATTAGGATGGTGAGTGACTTGGAAGGGAATTTGCAGGTGGTTGTGTTCCCTTGTATTTGTTTCCCTTTTGCTTTTAGATGGACATATTCATGGCTTTGGAAGATGCTGTCTAAGGATAAAATGCTGCCTTGATGTCAAGGGCAGTCATTCTCACCTCAGCTCTAAAATTCATCACTTTTGTCCATGTTGAACCAAGGTGGTAATGAGCTGTGGAACATAAACTGAGCATCGGTGAGCAGGTTATTGCTAAGCAGGTGCTGCTTGACAACACTGTGGTTGACACTTTACTGATGATTGAGAGTAGGCTGATGGGGCTGTGTTGGATTTGTCTTGTTTTTTATATAAAGAGGAAACCTATGTAATTTTTCAAATTGACTCATAGATGCTAGCATTATAGCTGTACTGAAACAGCTAGTCAAGGGTTGAAGAATGTTTTGAATAGGGGGAAATTGAAGTTGATGTCGCAATCAGATAAGCCCATGATTTTACCAAATGGTGGAGCCGGCTTGAGGAACTCTTAGACCTATTCCTATTCCTACTTCAGTTTTATATGTGCAGCCCTTCCATTGCACTCCTCGTTGAACCCTGCATAAACTTAAGGCCAAAACTCTGTCTCTGTCCTTACTCACAGCAAGTCCTGTTTCCCTATCATCCCTTTTGTTACTGACCTACAATGGCTGTCAGCCAAGCAACAACTTTACATTTAAATTTCTCATCTTCGCTTTCAAACTGGCCCATGGCCATCATCCCTCTCTATCTCCTCTAATCTGTCAACTCTTTGAGATATCTGTGCACCTCCAGTACTCACCTCTTGTTCATTTCCAATCATAATTACTCTATTGCTGGTTGCATCTGCGGTTGTCGAGGCCCCCACCTCTGGAATTGACACCAACATTTCTCCACTTTCTATCTCGTTTGCCTTCTTTAAAACCCATCTTAATACCTACCTCTTTGACCAAATGTTTGGTCATTTGAACTAATATCTCCTTATGTGCCTTTGGTGTCATATTTTGTTTTGTTATGCTCCTGTAAAGCATCTTGGGATGTTTAATTATGTTAAAAATATTGTATACGTGTATATTGTTGTTTTGTTGGAAGATAACATGGTAGGACAACTGATGTTTCCCTTGTTTGTACTCAAGATTTTCTCTCACTGTAGTTACACTGCATATTTTTAGTGCACATGTATGTATATGTAAAGCATATATGTATCATTTGGTTACAGCTGGCAGAGAAAGCCATCTTCCAGATCAAGCAACACAATCCATTTGGGTTTGGCATTTCCACCTGGCAATTGGAAGAGGCTCAGGTCTTCTGGGCTAAACAGGAACAGAGTCTTTCTCTTGACGTTCTCAAGCAGATGATTTACAAATTAGAGGTATGTTCCCTGATCTCAAGCTATCGAAGCATAAAATGTGACTCAAAAGCTTTGTTTCACAATTAGTATAAATAAGAGGGAATGGTAGTATAGATTTAATAGGTTGCAGTGACTGCAACACAAGCGCAAAACATTGGTGATGCAGTTAATTAATGTTTACAGAGGGCTGTGCGTACTTACAGATGTTGTTATTTGTAAGGCATTTTACTAATTGTACAGGGAAAGCTGTATTTCAGTAAGCATTTTAATACAATAGTTAGAATAGGCACCGACTTTCAGCATTACAAGTGAAAATCAGTTTTACAAGTTAAAACAGAAAATATTATTACCCTCTGCAAATGAGTTATGGCTTAGAACTGGATGCAATTCTGTTATTGAACCTGTATCACTGCCACTGTGGACTGAGTAGGAACTCAGAAAAATTTAATCATTCATTTGTGCTCTTTATGTCAAAGCATTATTTTTCAAATTACTTGTGTATAATGTTTATGTAAGGAATGAAAGACTTTCAAGAATATCGTGTTAAAATTGAGATAATAAAACATGCCCATCAGATTTGCCTTACTATTCAGTTCAGTGGTCACTTGTTTGTCTCTTTTGATGTTTTAGCATCTTTCAGCTTGTTCTTATGTCTGTCTTCTTAGGTAAATGGCAATGAGTCATTAATGCCACTGTATGTTGAGTGCTTGAGACTCTGTGGCAACTGGTTGGCAGAAACATGTTCAGAAAGTCCTGGCACCATCATGCAAAAATATTTAGAAAAGGTGAGCATGAGGAAATGAATAATGACCAATAATAATTGGTGACACATTTGGGTAACAATCTTTTACCCTAAAATAATGAAACCATAAAGGGCCATTTATAGTGGCTAACAATTGTAATGTCTAGCAAGAGTTTTGAATGCAGTTGCTTTTGTGTTCAAGATACATACATGCGTCACACGTCTGAGTTCTACTAATTGACATAGTATTGGGGCATCCTATAATATGCAGCATTTATTCTCCATTTCATAATATAGACACTAAATGAATTGCCGAAAGGACTTTTGCTAAGAAACATTATTACTTATCTCTACAGCTCTTTTATCTCTGAACAAACCTGAATTGTCTACTTACCTATTTGAACATCTTCAGCAAGCAACAGGTATTACAGTGCCAAATTGTTTTCTTTTGTCTTTTCAGGCTGTAACTCTCAGTATTCAACACAAGGACACAGATCACAACGGGAAGATGGAGGCATTTTTATCACTGGCACGTTTCTCAGATGCACAATACCAGAGTATTGATAATTATATGAAATCATCTGAGTTTGAAAACAAACGTGCACTTCTCAAGAATGCCAAAGAAGAAATCCATTTGATCAGAGAACACAAATTTCAAACTAACAGGTAGATGTGAAAACTATTTCTCATAAAAGACTATTCGGTGTAGCATAAAATCCTCCATAGTTGTCCAAAGTTCTTTTATATTTATGGGACTATAATACAACTACCTTGTTTCATGAATTTGTGCTGGTCTTCCACATTCTACCTTTTGGAAACTTAAGGTCATTGAAAACTCTGCTGCTAATATCTTAACTCACAGTAGGTCCTGTTTCCCTATCACCCCTGTACTCAGTGACTTATGTTGCCTTCCTGTCAGTAACATCTTGATTTTAAAGTCTCATCTTGTTTTCAAATTACTCCATATCTTTCCCCCTTCGTTTCTACAATCACCTCCAGCTCCACAACCCTCATGAAACAAGGAAATAGCAGAGACTTTAAACAAATATATTCCATCCATCTTAACAATAGAATAGCAGAAATCAATAGGCAAAGGAGAGGGAGGAATTTAAAACATTCACAATCCTAAAGAAAAGTACTACGGAAATTAATGGGACTAAATGCTGATAGCCCCTGGACCTGATTGCCTGTCTTAAACCAAGTGACTACAGAAATAAAAACAGAATACTGCTGATGCTGGAAATTTGAAGTAATTAAAAAAAAATGTCAGAGAAACTCGGCAGAGCTGGCAGCATCTATGGGCAGAGAACAAAGTTAACATTTTGAGCCCAGTATGATTCCTGTTCAGAATAGAAGAAGAGTCAAATCGGACTCGAAGCATTAGCTTTATTTCTCTCTCAACAGATGCTGCCAGACTTGCAAGGTACAGACGTAGTGGAAGCATTGCTGTACTTTTCTAAAATTGCCTAGATTCAGAAAAGGTCACAGGTTTGGAAAACTACAAATGTGTAACTCCAAAGGAAAGGAGGAAAACAGTGGGCTGGAAGCTACAGGGCAGTTACTCTAGCGTCTATCATTGATGAGACATTTGAAAATCATTATACAATCAAGTAAAGGTCAACACTATTTTATGAAATGTTTGACAGATTTTATCAGAGTTCTTTGAGGATGTGACAAACATGATGGATAAAAGGAAACCAGTAGATGTAGTATATTTGGATTTTTAAAAGGCAATTCAGTAAGGTGCCATATAAAATATTACAACATAAGAACTCATGGTGTTGGGTAATATATTTGCAAAGATGGAGCATTGGCTAACTAACCGGAAACAGTCAGGATAAATGGGTCATTCTCAGCTTGGACGAGGTGATTAAGTATATTTTAGCCAAATTTGCAGATGCTAGAAAGATAGGTAGGAAAGCTTTTTGTGAGGAGGATAAATAGAGCCTGCAAAGGGGTTTTGTTAGGCTAAGTGAATGTGGAAAATATGAAACTCCACTTTGGTGGCAAGAATAGAAAATTAATATTGTTTAAGTGGAGAGAATACAGAATGCCAACATCCTGGTACATGAATCACGAAAATGTAGCCTACAGATACAGCAATAATTAGGAAGGCAATGGAGGACTGCGCACAGTTCAATAAGGAGTGCCAGAGGACATGCCATGAACACCAACAGGCATACTTAAAAATGAGGTGCCAGGATAAATAAAAAGTATGTTATCTAAATGGTAAGCTGATGCAGTGAGATCTGGATGACCTAATGCAGGAATCACAAAAGGTTTGTATTGAAATACAGCAAGAACTTGGGAAAGCTCATGGAATGTTGTTGTTTATTACAAGGGAAATTGAACACAAAAGTTGGGAGGATATGCCTAAGTTACATAGGGTATTAGTAAGACTACATCAGGAGTACTTAGAATTGTATTGGTCTCCTTTATTTAAGGAAGGATGTAAATGCACTGGAGGCAGTTCAGTGCAGGTTTGCTAGTCTACTACCTGGAATGTGTCGGTTGCCTTATGAGGAAAGGTTGGATACAATAGGCTTGTGTGTGCTGGAGTTTAGAAGAGCGAGAGGTGTTGTGATTGAAACATTTCAACGGTATGATGTGGAAAGAATGTTTCCTCTTGTGGGAGAATCCAAAACTGGGGGTCACTGTTTAAAAAGAATTTGCTCATTTAAGAGAGAAATAAGAAGAAATGTTTCTTGTAGGTGCGTGAGAGTGTTTCGAACTCTCTCTTCCTCAAATGGTAATGAGGGCAGAGTTTTTTTAAAAAAATAGATGTAAGTAGGTTCTTATTAATTAAGTGGGTAAAAGGTTATTGGGAGTAGGTGGGATTGTGGAATAATCAGATCAGTCATGATCTTATTGAATGGCGGAGCAGGCTGGAGGGTACCAGTGGCCTATTCATGCTTCCAATTCATATGTTTCTGTGGGTCTCCTATTTAAAATATGAGGAGAATTTTTTTTTTTAAGATGATTATAAATCTGGAATTCTGTACCTGAGAGGGCTTTGAAGCCTAGGTCATTGAATATATTTGAGATTGAGTAGGCTCAAATGAAAAAAGTAAAACTGTCTGAAAGTTTGGCAAAAACAACTTTACTCAATTGATTTTTGACACTTCCTAAATATTTTCTGTTTACTAGATATGTGGTGAAAGTACAGCGAGAATGTGAATTAGATGAAAAAGCAATGTGTGCGTTGCAAGAGGATCGCAAGCAGTTTCTGTGTAAAGCAGTGGAGAACTACATCAATTGCTTGCAGAGTGGAGAGGAGCATGACATGCGTATCTTTAGACTGTGCTCTTTGTGGCTTGAAAATTCAAATGTTCCAGAAATAAACAACAAGATGAAGGTAATGTCTGAGAAAAGTACAACTACAAATTGTTTAAACTTTTTAAGATGTCTTTTATATATAGGCAAGATGTATTCTTTTCTGTTCTACATTTCATTATTTACACACCATCAAGTTCCACCTAGGCCACCTTGCATTGTTTGCAGACATTTTTAAGCACTACACCTCTCCCAACTTCTACTTTAAATATGAGGCTACATGGTTAAATTTTCCCTTTCCTCAACAGTAATGGTGAAAAGCAAATAATGGTGAGAATTGAAACAATCAGATTCTTGACATTGAGGAAAATATTCCTGATTTTATCCTCAAGGGTTAAATGGTGGCTTCAGAATTTTGCCCTTGAATCATGACTATTTCATTTTTTATGCATTGTGTTCCATCGCCCTATTTATGACCCCCTTCCAATTTTCACATTTTCCACCGAGAAACTAAATAGTGCAAGTTCCTAACAGGTGATTCAGAGTGGGAACCTGGCAGCTGCAGTTCACTGATTTATGCAACTGCTTCTTCAGATATCCCTGCATTTTCCATGGCCATCAACCTCCTCCACCCTATGCCCATGAAATTTGGCATCAGGAAACCACCAGCTTCACCAGATCATCATGACTGCTCTCAGACTAATTCAGACTATACTCTACACCTTCAACAATTTGTTTTGGAATTCTTAGACCCCTGTGACTTGTGTGCTTCTGCCAGGTCACTTTGCACACAGGGATAGACTTGTATCTTGTGCATTCGTACAGGATGCTGATGTGGTCACACATTCTGAATGAGGATCACTGGACCCGAAACATTAACTCTGATTTCTCTCCAAAGATGCTGCCAGGCCTGCTGAGATTTTCCAGCAATTTCAGTTTTTGTTTCTTATTTCTAGTATCCACAGTCCTTTTTTTTATGGTCACACGTATCTTATGGTTCTTAGTTTGCTTTCTTAGCACTCACTGACTTGGAAGCTATCAGGTCCTATTCACATTGCTTTATTCGAACACTGTCTTTGACATTAACACTGACTTACACTGAATGTGGGTGCGAAATGGGAATCATTAACAATCAGTCAGGGAGTACCATCAGTCACTCAAAGCTTGTCTTTTTCACAGCCCAGGCTGTTGATCTTACCAGTGTCCAGGGATTGGCACAGTGACTCTGCAGGTCAAGTGCAAGTAGTTCAGGGACTTTGTTTATTCATTTGTGGAAGGGAGGCATTTATTAACAATGCTAATTACTGTTGTGAAGGTGATGATAAACTGCTTTCTTGGCCTCTGTAGTTCTAGAGGGGCACACAGTGCTCTTAGAAAGAGAGTTCCAGGATTCAGGCCCAGTAACAGTGAAGAAATGGCACAGATGTTTCAAGTCAGGATGGTGTATAACTGGAGGGGGACTTACAGGTTGCAGTATTCCCATGCATCTGTTGCTTTTGTCCCTTTGGGTGGTAGAGGTTGCAGGCTTGAAAGGTGCTGCTGAAGGAGCTTTGATGAGTTACTACAGTGCATCTTCCAGATAATATACACTGCTGCTACTGTGCACCTCCAGTGGAGAGACTAAATGTTGAAGGTCATGGATGTAGGCCCCATCAGGCAGGCTGCTTTGACTTCAATGGTATCACTGTTCTCAGCCTATCCAGGAAAGTGGAGCATATTCAATCGTACTCTCGACTTGTGCCTTGTTGGTTATAAACAGGCATTTAGGAAACTGGAAGTGAGTTGCTTGCTAAAGAGCTCCTAACTTCTGATTACAGGTAGGCAATTGTTTAGACACCAGTTCATGGGAATGGGCTGTGATTATTTGAGGCGTTCCTGCCATGTATCTCTGGAGGGAGGGCCACTCAGTAATGGAGGTTTGGTTAATAATGATTGGGGCAATCCTTGGAGTCCTGGGTAAAGCAGTCAACTTCAGTCTTGGAATAAAACAGAAAGAACCGTAAGAAATAGGAAAAGGAGTAGGCTGTCTGGCTTCTTCTGCCTGCTCTGCCATTCAATGGATTACTCCATATGTCCACTTCCCTGTTGGAGAAACTCAGCAGGTCTGGAAGCAGCTGTAGAAGACAAGCAGAGAGAGCATTTCAAGTCCAGTATGGCTCTTCTTCAGAATTGAAGAGAATGGCAAGTGATGATTCTTATGCTGTTGACAAATGGGGAGTTGACAAATTAAGTGGAACAGATGGTGTGAGGGTCCCAGAACAAAAGACAAAGTGATGATGGTGGAAGAGATTAGATACAGATGCAGAATAGCTGTTAATGGTAAGTCTGAATTGTAGAAAATCGGTCAAATTTGCTGAAAGCAAACCCATGCAAACAAGATACACAGAATGGGAAAGATGGAGGAAAGTATTAATAGTCTCAAGTTGAACTCAAGATTGAGTCCTGAAGGCTGTAAAATGCCAAATTGAAAAAGATGTTGGTGTTCGTCCAATGTTGGGCATCATTGGAGCACCAACAAAGTTGAAACCTTGATAGAGATAGTAAGAACTGCAAATACTGGAGTCAGAAAGAACACAGTGTGGAGCTGGAGGAACACAGCAGGCCAGGCAGCATCA
>NC_063337.1:41019153-41039829 GCF_021869965.1 Rhincodon typus | reverse complement strand
ACGTCAACTTTCCTGCTCCTCTGATGCTGCCTGGCCTGCTGTGTTCCTCCAGCACCACACTGTGAAACCTTGATATGTTGGATTTGTCAAATGTATAATAACTTCACAAAATGGCTGCCACCACAGGCAAAGTGGCTGGACGACAGTACAGCTGTTTTTCTCCAAGTTGGAGTAAAATCTTTGGATTTTGAGACCCTTTTGAGGGCATTTGCAATAATTATGCCTCTATTGATTAAGTAATGCCAGCTTTCTGTCTTTGTTTTTTTTTGATTCAATCACGGGATGAGGGTGTTTCTGGCTAGGCCAGCATTTATTGCCCATCCTAATTGCCCAGAGGGCAGTTACGAGTCAACCACATTGCTATGGGTCTGGAGCCACATGTAGGCCAGACCAGGTAAGGAAGGCAGTTCCTTTCTCTGAAGGACATTAGTAAACCAGATGGGTTTTTCTGACAATTAGCAATTGATTCATGGTCATCATTAGACTCTTAATTCCAGATATTTATTGCATTCAAATTCTATCATCTGATGTGGCGGGATTCGAACCAAGTCCCCAGAACCTTACCTGGGTCTCTGGATTAACAGTCCAACGATGATACCACTAGGCAATTGCCCCCCCTACCTTAAAACCTTTGATTTTCACTTCAGCGGTAGATCAGTTACTGACTCAGAATGCATATTAAAAGTTACAGCCTCAAAGAATCATGAGCATTATATTGTGTATACTAATTGCCTCCTTGTCATGTCAGATAAACATGTAACATGTGAACAAGGAGTTTAGAAGTATAATCTGAGATTCCCATTTCGCCCCCACATTCTACAGTGTTATCTTCTACATCTTGCCTCGTAGCAGCCAGATTCTCAAATTAAAATTAAAGTATGTAAGGACATGACCTGTGATGTGGAAGGGGGACTTACTTTTGGCGGTGGAGTCTATCATGGTGACTTACTGAAAGCATTGTACTCCCATTATAACATGAAAACTTTGGTTGTGCCACATACCATTAGATGTACTCACATAACCTCAAGAGTTCTTTACGGAAGCATGAAAATGACCTCCTTGGACAACCTCCATGCCACACAATGTGAAGGCATGACACTGGACTTTAACATTATGGGTGTAGGAGCTCAGCAGTTCCTTTAATAAAATTATTTTCCATACAGATTATCTGCTTACGGAACCCACAAGGAAAATCCATCCTAAAGTCACTGTGGCCTTGCAGCAACTCCAAAGACAATGTTATAAGGAGATATTAGAGCTTTGTCAGCAAGAACAGTAACCTCTAGCAGCTGATGCACCTCCTCCTGAGGGAATAGCAGTTGGTGAAGATCCACCAAGTGGATAGAGGAGTATGATTAGACCCTGCTTCAAAGGCTTCACTATCATTTTCTTCAGTTGTCTGAAAGACAGTGCAAGTGCTGATCAAGGATGTCCCACTCCATCACTAAACTTTACAGTCCTGAAGGATGTATTCAGAAGGACTGGGTGTCAATCCCATTCCAGTGCAGTTATGTTCACAGCTGCCCTGGATTTTTATGATCGTGGTTAATTTCAGGAGCAACTGGCAACTTGTGCAGCTTCTTCCAATCCTCAGTCCATAGATGCAACAGTATGCCACTGATGTCATTTTCTTAAGAGCACAGCTCTTCACATCTTTTCCCTATGACAATGAGAGTCAAGCAACATTTGGGCACTGGACTTCCTACCATCGCTGACTTTCCCCAAGTACAGGGCACTATAGACTACATAAATTTTGTTTTATGAGCACCTTATCACCAACCTGCAGGGTTTGTCAATGGAAAAAGCTTCCACTCCATTGATGTTCAAATTACATGTGACCATTAATGTTAGAATCTAGAGGTCTGCAGCAGATATCTTTGGAGCTGCCATGACTAGCAAACTCTCAAGGTCCTCAGACCATACAGGGATGGCAGCTGGGAGACGAGGGATCTCCAGACATGGTTGCTGGCATCTTATACGAAGCTTTCTCACTGATGCAGAATTAGCGTAAGATGCTGCTCACACTTCTACCAGGGCATGATGGAACAGACCACGAGGCTCCTTAAGATGAGATTTTGATGCCTGGACCACTCTGACAGGGCCTTTCGGTATAGCTAGGAAGTGTGTGTTACATCATTGTGGCATACTGTGCCTTTCACAACATGAGTCAAAAAACGGGGAATCTCCTGGACGCAAAGGAAATGCGAGATTGTCAGCAATCCTCCAAGGATGAAGGTGATTAAAGGATCTGGATGTTGACCAGGAGAACCATCCAAGAAGGCATTGCAGAGCATGAGAAGCCAGACAGAACCAAATTGCAAACTGCCACCAGGATAAATGAGCTGAGTTTGGACCAATGCTCCCTCTAAGGTGGTGCACAGCCACTCAAGTGTCCAAGCACGGTGAGCAGTGTGCTGATTCCATTCGCAGCACTAACTTCCGGTGTCAGAAGTTGTTATCACGCATGGACTTCGGAGATTCACATAGAAGAAATTAGTGGGAATGATTGTTTGGATTTTGGCTAATTTAAAACAATTAAACAATTTGGCAAGCAATCCTTACTTAGTACAAAATACATGAGAACCTCATTGTTTTTACAGTCCTTGATCTTTAGTGTTGCTTTAGAGTGTCTACACCTAACAGGTCCTACATGACCATTAGGGAAAAAGCAGCATTGGGACAGTGCACTATTTTCACGTGGAACTAAGTTTAGATAGTTTCTAAGGCATTCCTCAGTATGTGATATCAGAGTGTAGTGTAGCGAAGCCCCTCATGATAACCAGCAGATTGAGAAGAATTCTAAGGAATCCTGTTTTGACCCTTGCATCATCGTTAAATCTTCAATGTTTCAGAGTGCAGCAAGCTGCTAAGTTGCCTTGAAATTCTTCAGTACCCTTTAGGGTAACATTGAACCTGTAAGAAGGAAAACTCTTTTAGTAATATCAGAGAGCGGACATGTGACCTACACATTGTACACCTCCAGGACTTGAATGGTAATTCTCTTCCTTGTAAAGCTGATACATGGAAAGAAGGTGTCCCTCCAGAGATGTGTGAAATCATCACTGATGCTGTACTCTCACTCAAAATGGATGTAAAAACGCAATGACATATGCAAGCCAAGCCCTCGTACATTTCCCACACATTGTATAGAGCTTCTATTGTCCATGGTATTGTCCACATTCAAGAGCAATAACTTGGCTGCACTCACCATTTAAGGTTATCTGCAGCTCCGTGAGCGATGAACAATACTTGACGATTATAACTTCTTTCATCCTTGCGATGTCTGAAAAATTGTACTACAGATATTTCAAAAGCGCAAGTGTAAATATATATTACAGAAGTGAGAAATTATTTAAAGTGCTGTTTCACCCGTGGTACCAATGCCCAGTCAGTACATTTTCTTCTTTTTCTGCCTCCACTTCATCTAAGTGTAGTCCTGACTTCCGTAGCTGGGGTGAAAGGAATCTGTTAAGTGGTTAGCCCTATTGAATTGGAAGAATTTGACAGTTGTCCCCTGGTATCTTTGGGCCTCAAGGGCCCAGCCTGCTGAGATTATCCAGCCAGATTCAGGTACGCAATCCTGAAGACTTTGGAATACAAACATACAAATAAGGAACAACAGTAGGCCACTTTTGAGCCTGCTGCGCCGTTCACTAAGATGACAGTTGATCTGATTTTAACCTCATCTCTGCATTCCTGCCTATCCCTGATAATCATTCATCCCTTTGGTAATCAAGAAATTGTCTACCTCTGCTTTAAGAATATTTCACGATTCTGCATCTTACCTTTAAAGGAAGGGAATTTCAAAGACACTTAACCTGCTGAGATGTTTCCTTTTCTGTGCATTAAATGCTTGACCCCTTTTTTTCAAACTGTGACCCTTTGTTCTGTCCCACAAGAAGAAACCTCCTCTCCACATCTACTTGATCAAGTTCCCCCAAGGATCTTTTATGTTTCATTTAAGTCACCTCTGACTCTTCTAAACTCCAGTTGGTACAGGCCTAGCCTGTCTAGCTTTACCTTTGAAGCAAATGGCTTATTCCAGGCAGGGATTACAGGCAGGTGGACGTGTCAAGCATCTCTAGAGAATTCCAAGGAGCAGCTTCAAGGATGCCTATCTGTCATTGTCTCTCCCAATGGGGTGCCTGCTGATAGAAATGGCACATGCAATTAGATGAATTTCCCTTGCCCCACCCCCCACCACCAATTCCCATGGATGCTGAGAAGCCATGGTTAAAACAATGGAGTGTAAGCCCCTGTGCATATCAGGCAGCACTGAATATTCTGCTGCTCCTGGGCATCCACAATGGCCATGAACCCATCTATGGAGATAGTTGGGTACACACATGGCAGAGTCAGCATTGTACAGAAAACATTGGTTGACTCATCTATCCTTTGTTTCAATTTACTGCATGCTTCTAGCAAAGCTTCCTGATGTTCCTGTTGATTGACTAAGACATTACTGGCCAACGATATCTTCTGTCTGGAATTGAGCAGTTGCCTGGTCTTTGACAGTTCTCTTGAGTGTCAGAGACCTGGGGTGTTTCTTCAGGTCCCTGTCAGTGATTTGCTCACCAGACTGTGTGCCCAAATCTACTTTAGAAAGAGTACGCACTGAGGTGAAAATCTCTGAGCTCCTGGAAGAGCAGTAAGGAGCACCTTACTAGTGCTTTCTCTGAAGGTTCACTGGTTTCCTTCTCTGAACTGGAAGAGTAGCTGAGGTTCTCCTATGCTGGCCTTATGTGGAGGTTCACTGGGTGTTGCTAGTACCTGCATAAAAGAAGAGATGGGTGATGACTGCCACCGCACCACTACTCTTGGATCTCTTGGTCTGATTGTAGGTCACTTTTGCCTGCAGTGAGATAAGGGGATAGCTTGAGTATAGAAGCAGATGCAAGAGCAGTTGATGGTCATGCATGAGGAGAGGTAGTGAGGTGTCCCCAATGAGTTCAGAGGAAACACAGAGGACAGGAAGTGTTAGCAATTTGGGAGGATGAGGTGGATGGGGAGCCATTGAGTGGATATGATGCATGAATACTGAGTGTTGTAGGCTATGAGCCTTGGTGAGATGTGTGTACAGTGGCAGATTCCTGGGCCTGCACGTGTGGAGTAGTAGAGAAAAATGGCAGTACTTGCGTGACGGAGTGCAGGAGATCATTAACTACCAGGCAGCATTGCTAGATGTCCTTTTTGATGCAGGATACAGCACTGCCCCAAGCTGCTATCCAACACCAGGCCACTGGGGCTGTTGGCATGATCTCCTTTGGTGACCAGTGGACTGGTCTTTTCTCCGCCACTCCATCCCTTAGCATCTCCAGATCCCTTTCCTGGAAGTGAGAGCCAGCTATCCTTTTCTTTGTAACATCATCAAGGTTGTACATCATAGTTTGAACAGTAGTTCCTGGCTTGCAGCTTCTAAAATAGTGTATAGCTGGAATTTAAACATGGCGTCAGAGGTGTGTAACCTGGAAGAATTCTCCAGTGGCAAGCACAACCTCCTCTCCAACCAAAATTCCCTGAGAATTTTGCCCAACAGCTCGGTTGCATAATTCTTGAAGTAACAAGCGGAAGATTGCATGAGAAAGTTTGTGCAGGACCACGAGTGACTGAACATCATGAAACTCACTCGCTACCATATTTTAACTGCCTATTAAAAAACTCAGCCCCATATACTGGGAACTGATACCCAAGTGATCAGCTTTCATGAGTGAATATACACGAGATGTGAAGTTTCATATTTTTAACCTCTTGTTATCTGATGGTTAGCTCGGTATTTAAGAATTAATTTTTGTGTATTCTGTTTACTACACAGTAAAACCTTGGGAAGTCGGTATCCTGATGTTTATCATCACTCACTTTAAACAGATGTATTAAGGGGAAAGAAAATTTGAAATTGGCAAAATGAAAATAAAAGTTGCTTGAAAGTGCTATTGCTTACAATTCAATATTAAAAGGGTTATTCATATGAAATTCATTCCCAATAAATTACCTTATAACAAATGTTTAGAATTTTCATTTTGGCAAGAGTTTGGGAGATTTATTTACAACACAGTCTTTGGTATTTGTGCTACCTTACCTTACAAAAGCAGAAAACCCTTAAAAATAGTTCAGCACAAATCTAGAAAGTAATGTCATGATGTGACTGCATAACCAAATAAAGGAGTTGCTGAGAATGAATTCGTAGCCTTTGACAATCAAAAAATAGACCTCAAGAAAGTCTCATGTCAAATCCGAGAAAAAATGTTTTGGCTCCTGCACCCCCTCCCTACAAGTTGTTTTAAGAAAGTAAGCAAATTACAAACTGAAATCTAAAGTAACATTATTTGAGGCTAAACTTGGGTACTTTGTACAAGAAAGGCTAAAAACATTCTTAACTTTGTTGACATTTTGTTGACAGGAAGGTGCAGAAAAGATTCCATCTTACAAGTTTTTACCTTTAATGTACCAGCTGGCTGCTCGAATGGGAACAAAGATGCCAGGAGGGCAAAGGTTTCATGAAGTGTTAAACAAGGTATTCTGTTTTGAATGACCATAACATATTGCAATTAGGGCCTAGAAAAATGTTTTTGGGACCTCTGGATATTTTTTCTGAGGATTATTCTGTCCACCAAATGGATACATTTTTAACAGAATCCTGAATGGTTAGATCTTTGACAAACACTGCCACCAGACCACGACTGTCCTCCATTGAGGACTTGGTGTTATGGATCAGACCAAACTCCCTCAAAATGTATTTAGAAGATGGCCTAGACATAACTTTTTCTTATTTTAAAGATAAGTGTTAAGTGTTACATTCCAGATGCAATTCAATTGGTCAAACTACTCAACTTTCAGCAAAACATACTTCATTTTTACGCAACAGTCAAAATACAGACAAAATAAAAGAAAAAGAACTGACTTAACTGTAACTATCTAAATGCTTAACAATATAATATTATGTATATAAGCTACCACTAATTAACTAGTCCAATATCATAACATCCCATAAACATACCCTTGGCAAGGCAAATTCAGTAAAATAGATTTATCACATGCAGTTCCAGCAGTAGGAAGAGAACCCCAGCTTTTAGCTATACAGAGAGAGGAATAAGAGATTCCACATCCAGCTTCAAGATCCCAGCAACTGCAGAAGTTAAAACTAAAAATCCTGATTCTCTGGAAATTTGACCCCACCCATTCAGCTTTTATTGTGCCAAAAAAATCCAAGGCTTCACAAGCTGTTTACTTAATTGCCTTTCAGTAGCCCGCTTGGTACCTCTGTCTCAATGTTTCTTCATTAAAGAAAACCAAGACAAAATTCACCTCTTACAGCCATAGTACTGATACATTGGTGTACTTTATTTCTAGGGGTGTTATTTTTCACTGTCGATTATTCATTTGATCCTTTCTAAACAATGAATACCACACAGGTACCCAAGATGTCAGGACTGTCTTCTCCCACCTACTGCTCAAGGTCACCTTTTTAGTTTATATCAGGTTAAGGGCCTCCTCTAGTCATTTCTACACACTTGCATATTAATTTTTATTTAATATTTCCATACTTATTCTGTAAAATATCATTTATTGACACCCCAATTTCTTACAGTATTAATGTATCCTCTCCTTCCCCTCGCAGCCTCAGTGGAGGCCACCTCCATTGGTTACTGTGGTTGTTGAGGGACCTATATTTGGCCCCAGCAGCAGGATCCTCTTGTAAAATTCTGGTCTCGGTTCTTTTGTGATTTTCCAGTTCATAATTTGACAGCATATGTTCATTCTTTTCCTTCTATTAATATTGCAGCTAATTGAAAGAACTTCATTGGATCACCCTCATCACACACTATTTATTATCTTGGCCTTATCCAATGCAAACAAGGATGACATTCTTGGGAAACCTGAAGTGCTAAAGAGAGGAAGACCTACAAGAAAAGAGGTGTCCCATCTGGATCAGGTTTGTTGGTAAAACATGATAAATGATCAGAATTAAATTAACTCTTCATAGCAGACTCTGAACCTGTTAGTTGTGTTGGGCAAATCTGTAGTACACTATCCCACTACTGATCGACCAGCTGTTTCATTCAAAATTTGGAGAGGCAGACCTGTTACAGGGAGCTAGGCTTCCTGCTGTGCCCCAAGTAACCTTGCTGGGCTGTATAAAATAAATGGACAAAAAAGTAAACCAAAGAACTGCTCTGTTTTGAAGAAGGGTCCTGAAAAATTAACTCTGCTTTCTCTCAACAAATGCTGCCAGACTTGCTGAGTTTTTCTAGCAATTTCTGTCTTTGTTATAAACAAATGGTGTTGACTGGGCAAGACATGAAAGTCGAACAAAAAATAATTTGATCTCCAAGATTAAAGTGCATGGAATCGGGGCAAGTATATTGAAATAGATAGGAAACTGCCAGGCAGAGAGGAAACCAAGAGCAGGAATTAATGGGTCCTCTTCAAATTGGCAGGGAGTAACTAGTTGGGTGCCACAGGGATCAGTGCTGGGACCCCAGCTGTTCACAATTTATATTAATGATTTGGATGAGGGAACACAATGTAACATCTCCAAGTTTGCAGATGATACCAGGTTAGGTGGGATGGTGAACTGTGACAACGATACAGAGATCCTTCAGCATGATCTCAACAGGTTGGGTGAGTGGGCAAATCAATGGCAGATACAGTATAATTTGTATAGATGTGGGGTTATTCACTTGGAAGCAAAAACAATAAGGCAGATTACTACCAGAATGGCTGGCTGCAAATGGAAGAGGGCAGTATGCAGTGGGACCTGTATGTCCTTGTGCACCAGTCACTGAAAGTAAATATGCAGGTACAGCAGGCGGCAAAGAAGGCAAATGGTATGTTGGCCTTCATTGCGAGAGGTTTTGAGTACAGAAGCAGTGATGTGTTGTTGTAGTTGCACAGGGCCTTGGTGAGACCACACCTGAAATATTGTGTGCAGTTTTGACCTCCTTTTCTGAGGAAGGATGCTCTTGCTCTCGAGGGAGTGCAGCGAAGGTTTACCAGGCTGATTCCGGGGATAGCAGGACTGACGTATGAGGAGAGATTAACTAGGTTAGGATTGTTTCCACTGGAGTTCAGACAAATGAGGGGGGATCTCATAGAGATTTATAAAATTCTAATATGACTGGACAGGGTAGATGCAGGGAGAATGTTTCCGATGGTGGATGTGTCCAGAACCAGGGTTCACAGTCTGAGGATTAAGGGTAGACAATTTAGGACAGAGATGAGGAGACATTTCTTCACCCAAAGAGTGGTGAGCCTGTAGAATTCATTACCACAGGAAGTAGTTGATGCCAAAACATTGGATGTATTCAAGAGATGACTAGATATAGCACTTGGGGTGAAAGGGATCAAAGGTTTTGGGGAGAAAGCAGGATTAGGCTATTGAGTTGGACGATCAGCCATGATTGTGAAGAATGGCAGAGTAGGTCGAAGGGCCGAATGGCCGCCTCCTGCTCCTATCTTCTATGTTTCTGTGTTTCTCCATAGTTTTATTCGAGATGTGTGTTTCATGTCATGAGTTGCTTTTCAAATGTAGTTAGTCTTCTATAAATCAACGCAGCCACGTTTTGTGAAACATTTTCCTACAAATAGAAGAAATTACTAGTTGATCTGTTTTGGTGATATTGTTTGGTATGGGCCTGGTTATTAGGATGAATTTCCCCATTTTTCTTTGAATAGTATTACTCATTTGAGTTTATTGTTTTCTCTGACAACTTATACTTGAAAGAATGCAGAACTATCTCAGTATTACACTGAAGTGACATCTTAGATCACCCTGCTCGAGTCTTGTTGCAGGGTTTGATCTCAGGACTCTGACTCTGAAGATCTGTACTGATAGGTTGTACCGTATTAGCAGGTTGAATCCAGCAGAAGCCTTGCATATTTAACTTCTGTCTGTCTGTGTCTTATTTACCTGGACTTGAGTGAGAAAGATGTATTCCAACGCAGTGGAATAAATTGTCTACATACAGAAATAAATCCTAAATTGTCTACCCTGAATCCTCAGACTGTGAACCCTGGTTCTGGACACTCCCACCATCAGTAACATCCTCCCTGCATCTACCGTGTCCAGTCCTGTTAGAATTTTATAAATCTCTATGAGATACCCCCCTTTATTGGGCAAACAAGTGCTTAGTTTGAAGTGTCTGGAGTATGATTATGAGTTCTCAAGTTTGAAGTCTCTTTCATATTTGCAAGGAGACTGTTATTTCATTGGTGGGGAATTTATAATGATAGTAAAGCATAATTTTTGTCTGTTCAGAAAATTTTGATTGATCAGTTTAGTGCGTGGGTCTGTTGATAGGTTTTATTTGTTGGCTGATCCCTGGTGCAGGCCAAAGCACAGAAGACTAGCGCACTGATACACATCCAACTACCAGCAGTTAGCAGCAACTGAGCAGTTGGATGATGTGAGCCAACAATACTACCCTGGCCAGAAAAGTTGTTCCTATAAGGGTTTGATGGAAAGAGTGAATGAGATGGTGAAACTAGTCAATTGTGATTAAAAAAAGAAGTGTAGCAGTCATTTGATGCAACCTGTCATTTGCAAGTTATCCTTTGCTAAAAATTAGAATTTATTAGATTCAAATTAAAAGCTTTAGAACAGCTGTCAAGTGACTTAAAAGTCTATGTTAGTGTTGATTCTGGCTATTCATACTATGTTGATTCTGTGAAGGAAGTTGCTGTTTTATTGGTCAGAACATTGAGTGTAGGAATTGGGATGTCATGTACAGGATATTGGCAAAGCCACTTTTAGAATAATGCGTACAATTCTGGTTGCCCTTCTATAGGAAAGATATTGTTAAATTTGAGAATATGCAGAAAAGATTTACCAGGATGTTGCCAGGACTCGAGGATTTGAGTTATAAGGAGAGGCTCAATAGGCTGGGGCTTTTTTCCATGGTGCATGGGAGGCTGAGGGGTGACCTCGTAGTAGTTTATAAAATCATGATGGCCATGGATAGGATGAATAGCCAAGGTCTTTTTCCCAAGGTAGCGAAGTCTGAAAATAGAGGGCATAGTTTTAAGGTGAGAGGGGAAAGATTTAAAAAGGACCTGAGTGGTAACAACTTCATGTAGAGGGTGGCGAATGTATGGTATGAGCTGCTAGAGGAAGTGATGGAGGCTGATACAATTACAACATTTAAAAGGCATCTGGTTGGGGAGACAAATATGGGCCAAATGCTGGAAAATGGGCCTGGGTCAGATTGGAATGTCTGGCCGACACAGACAAGTTGGACTGAAGGGTCTGTTTCCGTGCTGTATGATTCTATGACAACAGTCTACAGCACACCTTCCAGATATTCTAGAGGCTTAATTCCATGTGAATGCCAACACATCAATCAAGGAAGGAGCGATTAGAATATTGTTATGAAATATGAATCCTAAAGAGTATGAAGTTTTGATTCTATTATAACCTGGTGAAAGAATAACTAGAAATTGTATATTTAAAGAATTACTGTTGAAGTAATTATACCTAATTGATCTCAAATGCTTTGAGGTCTGTGCCACTAGTCTATATGTCAGATTATTTTTAAACCTATATTCAAATATACTTCATTACAATGTTGCTTTAGGAAAGAATGGATGCTGCTAGCAGGATAATAAATACAGTACGAAAATCTAAAGCTAAAATGGTGAAGCACGTCGAGAAATTATGTGATGCCTTAATCACTCTTGCAAACATGGATGCCAGTAATTGGAAGATGGAAAGAAGTAAGTATTCAATGAGGAAAAAGTGATACATTTTTGAAAAAACCCTTGTTTCAAACTTGACAAGCAAGGATAAATAAAAGCCAACACCAGAAAAAAGGGCAGGCATTACTGATTTTATGGATATCCATAAGATTGTCGGGTTCTCAATGTGGTTTTGTCTTATTTTCATCTTCAGGCTTTTTATGCTTGTCTTTTATTCTCTCTCTCTCCTGAGTGAGTGATACGTCTGTACAAAAGATGGATAAGCTCTTCTGATCTTAATACTACAAGAAAGAATGTGTAATCCCATTAGGAGCTGTTAATTGGAAAAGGACATTTGTAATAATATTCCAAATTTATTGTGTTCTAATATTTGTCAAAGCATGAAGGGAGTTTGAAAGTACAAAGGAGGCTTAGACGTCTTCACCTCCCTGAAACATTCTGATACATGGTATAGTCACTCAGACTAGTAGAAAGTAGTAAAAAGAAACTTAAGGCTTCACTTTGCAGTTCAGTAAATTATTGGTGGCCTTTGAAAAGATTGGTATAATGCTTTCTGTGTTACCTGCTTTCCTATACTCCTATTGCTCCTGAACTATTGACTTTCAGATGATGAATCACTTCAGTATAACCGTGCCTTTTTTGGTTTATTTTTGTCCTCTCCAATTTCAGAAGCTATTGAAATCCCTTCCACACAACCTATCACAAAATTAAAAGATCTTGATGAAGTTGTTATTCCCACCATGGAACTCAAGGTAAGCTAGAGATATGTCTACTTAGGGATGATTCTGGTCGATGCTCTCTGCTGCACAACCAACTCAAAGTCCGAAACCAGCCTCACACAAGTGGGCTGCTTTAAATGACAATATCTGCACAAGCACATGAACAGGTTCAAAGGGATGATACAGAAATGAAGTACCCACACCACAAACAAAATTAGGGAGAACTTTAATCCTGCCCCATAACTTACAGAGCTGCAGTCCATTTGAGTGCTTCTCGCAACATCACAGTAATTTATTAGAACTAACATTTATTTTAAGGTTTCAAGTTGTTATATTAAATCAGTAGCTACTGTTGTTTGGTTTTGCAATGGCCTTGACTGTCTAATTAGGAGTGCAGATTTGTTTTTTCCTGCCTCCATTCCTTTATTTTGTCAATACTTGTAACTGTAACTGGCTTGTTACATTGGCTTGATATCTGTACTGAGCTTTGACATTCAAATCTAAGTTGGATTGAACCTGGGTCGAGCAATTAGGTCTGTATTTGGGAAAGGAATACCAGTTCAAATAGTCACTTAGTGAGTGTGTCAGCAAACTTTTTAAAAGACTTCTATCTCTGTCACAATCTTGTCTTCATTTTTTTCATGCATTTTACTCCAGTAGATTAACAGCTGTAGTAATTATCTGCCAATTTTAATTTGAGAGGTGTGCAAGCCTAACGAGAGTAATAATTTTATTTTTCTTGCATTAATTTTTCACACTCAAACTTCTTCAAGGATGCACCGGTGATCTTTGTTTAGCACCTCCCAAAAAATTTAAGGCAGGCATTTCACCATGCGAGAAAATATGGGTGCATGCTCACTCCCCAGCATTTGTAGTGTTTTAACTTGCATTCCATCATGATGCATCACCGTACCTTTCAAGTTGACCTCTTATTTTACTTACTATATTAGACCTATAATTTTAAGAAATAAACAATGAGACTGTGAGGCCTTCTCCTAAAATGTGTGTGTATATATATTGTCTATTTCTACATATTGTCTATTTAAATATTTTGCAGTTAAGTAAAGGAACCTTGACTGCATTAGATGAGTTTTCCTTGACTTAGCAGCATCGTTATGGCTGCAGAAAACTGTTCACTGAGGTATTTCAGTTACAAGTACCCACTGACTCCTTCCTGATCACATGGGCGAGTGTTTGAATTTTCGAACAATTTGTCACTTTGAGCTGTTTATTTGGGTTCAGGTTTCAGTAGCTGTTTCTCCGTCAATCTGATAATGCATCAGTGCATTTTTAAAATTGTCTGCTAGAGTTCCTTTGGTAAATTATGTTTATTATGAATATTTTGTTGCTTTGTAGAGGAATCACGGTGATTACAGGTTTATTTTATTTTCAAGCAGTCTTAATAACCTTTTCCAATGTGGCCACATGGATCTTAAAACAAAGTGAGGAGATGCAGGTATTTTGTGGGAAAATCACAACATGCTTTTTTGCACACAAGCCAATTTTAATGTATTTGTGTGAATTTTCAGCGGTAAGTTTAAAAATTACTTGAACTGTCTTGTGTATTTCAGGTTGATCCATCTGGAAAATATGAAAATATGATTACTGTGAAATCATTCAGGTCTCAGTTTCGCTTAGCAGGTGGAGTGAATCTTCCCAAAATTATCGATTGTGTAGGGTCAGATGGGAAAGAGAGAAGGCAGCTTGTCAAGGTAAATTATAATGGAGGTAGATAAGAGGTCCTCTTTGTCTGATTTACAACTGTCGGAAGACTCCAATATACAAAACTAAAATGATGTGAACAATAGATGTAGGGAAGCTCCCCCATGATAGATGGAAGTGTAAGGAGTGGATTAAACTGGTGTATGTGAAAACTGCCCACAAATCACTATGAGTGCACCTACTTCCAATTTAACTATGACCAGTTTGGGATTGACTGAGTAATTTCTTTAGAGAGGCAGGCCACTGCTTCATTTGAGATCCATTTACATTAACTGCTACAGCCTAGCTTCCTGAGGCTTCGGAAACAGTTGCATCCTCCTTCTGAAGACTTTCCCACCCTGCAGCCAGCTACTTCTCATCCTGACCTGCTGCTTTACTGGAAGCAGTATATTAAAACTCTGATGAGATTCAGCAATTAATTTTGACAGGACGTCTACATTCCCAGCATTTGTGGCTTCTTGGCTGCAGACATGCATTCTTGCGATGTTTCTATCAATATCAGAACTGAAGATTATAGCAAGGTCACTTTTTAAAAATTCGTTCAAGGTATGTGGCATCACTAACAAAGAAAGCACTTACTGCCCATGTCAAAGTGTTCTCTTGACGGGGTGATAAGTCTTAGGTCACAGACAGGTCGGATATGATGGAACAGAAGATTACTTTCCCTGAAAGACTTCCATGAAGTTGCATCCATCTGTTCTGGATGCAAACTGCAGTCTTCCATTTAAGTGCTGCTTGTTACAGCAATCCCTGTTCAGAAAGTTTTGATGCAGACTGATTCTTTACCAACTGAAGGGATTTCTTTAGTTAAAATGCAGAACACAAGTCCCAAAGTGATACAAAGTATGAAAGTAAATTATCAAGGTAGGCGCTATTCCATGGAGAGTAGACTACAAAACGATTTTGAACAAAAATGTGTTTTAGCAACATGTTGAAGGGGATGAGACCATTTCCTTGTGAGGGACGAGATGAATGAGAGAGCGTGGGTGGAATTTTTCTGTCCCTAAAAGTGATGGGAAGGGCAAATATTCAGTTTGGATTGGCATTTCCAATATTCATGCCTCTTCCCAACTTATCAATTAAGTTCTGGGCAGGGAGCTTTGTGGACAAACTTGGGGAGCTGCCCCCATTTAAACTCCTTAAGGACCTTTGGCCTCTAGCAACAATTTCCATGTCCAAAGTAGTAATGGCCTGTCATTGGCTGGCAGCATTTGGTATCTCCTTGTGATATGAATGTTACTAGTAATCTAGACTGATGGTTCTTAAAGGAACCCTGCCTATGTTTTCTTTTCCTCTAGAACTCCCAATGTTGGTTTTAGCACTGTTCCGGTTGTTCCAGTTTGATTCATGAATTGATACTGAATTTTAATTAGTATTAGCCTTACATTTCCCATTCTCTAACATTCTCCAGCCATACCACTCCACTGAGCTGTCCATTCCTAATATTCTGAGCTTCTATTTTTTTCTGACCTATTGCACCTTGGTGCCCAAGTCTCTCACCAAAAAACATTGCCTCCTCTTCATGTCTAGAATTCTCTCCCTAAAACCCTCCAGCTCCCTCTCTTTTTAAGATCTCTATAAGATCCACCTCTTTGAACAAGTCTTTGGTTGTTTTTTGTAATACCTTTTTTTCGTCTTGGCATCCTTTTTCTATTGCATCTCTATAAATAATGTCATGGGATATAAGAGTAACATGTTCTATCAGTTGACGAGATATAACTTACTATCAGCCAAAGTCACTTGTACCCTTTTCTCTCTAGGGCCGAGATGACCTGAGACAGGATGCTGTAATGCAACAGGTTTTTCAGATGTGTAATGCACTTTTACAAAAGAATGCAGATACCAGAAAGAGGAAACTGACTATCCGCACATACAAGGTAAACTACAATAAGTCACATTACAAAGGACATTAAATAAGATGATAAATATTGATGAAAACACTTCAGTCATTTCTCCCACATCTCTCCCAAGATTCAACATCTTTTCTTTTTCTTATTTCTCATTAAAACGTTGAAACATTTTCTGCATATAATTCCAAGTTATTGTTGCTTCCACTTCTAATGTCCATCCTTTGCCCATCAGGTCAAACCACTTTCCCTCCTGCTGAGCTTTTATTTCTTGTTCTGTTCCATAGCCTTTTCTGAAGAAGGATCTAGGCCCGAAGCGTCAGCCTTCCTGCTCCTCTGATGCTGCTTGGCCTGCTGTGTTCATCCAGCTCTACATCTTGTTATCTCAGATTCTCCAGCATCTGCAGTTCCTACTATCTCAGTGCTCCAAAATTTGGTGCTTTCAAAGAAACCTGTTGGACTACGAGCTGGTGTCATGTGACTTCTGAATTTTGTCACTCCAGGCCAAGTGGCACCTCCATGTCAATAAAAGCTCCACAGCTCAACCTTCCTTCTTGATCTTGCGGTTGTTACTGTAAACAATTCTCTTTACTCTAGTGCACTCTCACTTCTTTCAAAATTGCACGAATTACCAGCCTGTTCAAAATAAATCACGTCGTCAACAGTTAACCTTTCCATCTTTTGTTCAATTCCTCTCTTCTGCAGTTCTTGAATCCATCTAATAAGATGGCTGCCCTTTTGTGGCACCTGAAACAGTTTCAACAAATGTCACAAGCAGCATCTTTTATGACTGAGGTAGTAGGAACTGCCGGTGCTGGCGAATCTGAGATAACAAGGTGTAGACCTGGATGAACACAGCAGGCCAAGCAGCATCAGAGGAGCAGGAAAGCAGACGTTTCGGGTCTAGACCCTTTTATGGCTGGCTGTGATGCATGATCCCCTCCCAACTATTGCAATGCCTTTTTCACAGTCAACCACACAATTTGCCTCTGAAGGCATGCCTTTGCTTTCCAACTAGATGGGATTACCCTTATTGGGTCCACCCTTACCTATCCAATCACTGCCAGAGCATCTCTAATAGTGGTTTCTTTTCTTCATTGCCTTTCATTCCTTAACCACCTTCTCAATGATCTATAATTGGTTTTCATTTCTGTAATTCCATAAATTTAGTATCTTCCTTACATTTATTTGTCTCCAACCCTCTCTTTGTAATTTTTCTATCTAGGCCTCTCGAGCAGTTGTTCCTTCTCATTTTGCCTCTTAGTTCATAGTAATGCCATCAGGTAACTGGATCTCACACTAATTTCTTCCCTAAATAACTCCAGCTCTTCAGCTCCCTACTCTCTTCAATATTCTCACTTCAACCCACCATTTTGGCTAGGCTTTTTATTGTCCTTTTAATCACAGAATTACAGAAGTGTTATGGCACAGAAAGAGCACACTTTGCATCTCATGTCTGCAGTGGCTCTCTAATGAGCATTATGACAGTACCATTCTCCTGTCTTTCCCCATATGCTTGCACATTGTCTCTATTTAAATAATCATCAATCCTCTCTTGAATACTTCAGTTGACCTGCCTCCTCTTCAGTTCCAGGCAGTACATTCCAGACCCAAACCCACGGTGTGAATAAGATTTTTTTTGCTCACATAACATTTGCTTCTTTTGCAAATGACTTTAAATCTGTGTCTCATTCTTGATCCTGTGGCAAGAATAAACAGTTTCTCCCTATCTACCTAATGCAGTCGCTTAATGATTTTACAAACTTCTATCAAACTTCCCTCTTAGCCTTCCTCTCCAGAGGAAGGAGAACAATCCAACCTTTCTAATCTATCCGTCTAAAATTTCTCATCTCTGGAACCATTCCTGAAATCCCTTTTGCATTCTTGCCAGTACGTACATCATTCCTATATTGTGGTGCTTAGAACTGTAATTTATTGATTGAGGCATAAGAAAACATTAAAGACACTGTGTAAATGCAAGTGATTGTTGAGACTGCCATTATCCTGATCAGTGTGATAAAAGCAGGTCTGTGTCTTATTGCTCATTCTTCTCCGTGATAATTTCCACAAGTTAAAATGTGTGCAACGTAGAAGAACCTAGTCTGAAAAAATACTATACCAGCCTCTTGATGCAATATTGGAATCCCTGACCAGAAGGCTTTCATTTCACATCTTTTCTGGAACTTATTCTTGATCAACTATTTCACCCGATACAATTGTTCCATCTTGTGGACAAAGGAAGATCCAGCTGTCTAGTAGAAATGGAACTGTTGGTTTGGTGATTGTAAAGGATTTGTGATTGTAGAGGTGGCAGTGGAGCTACCTGCCCCATGATAACCATCTCCACTGAAAACCAACTAAAACAGGATGGAATGTATTGAATTTACATGACCTCCACAATTACTAAAGAGCTTTTAAATTCAATGTTGCTACCTATAATAAGCATTATAATATTGCTAGGTTTAGATATGAAAAGAAAATGCTTACAGCATTGAAGTTGAAATTTTTTTCTTATTTTTGCACTGATAATCCCTCAGCGAGTTATCATATGGAAATGTGCAGTGTGTCAGTAACTGTTATACTGGAATGTTTTGTCTTAATTCTTGAACAGGTCATTCCTCTTTCCCAACGAAGTGGCATTCTAGAGTGGTGTACAGGAACTGTACCCATTGGGGAATATCTGGTTAATCCCAGTGAAGGAGCCCATAAAAGGTATCGACCCAAAGATTGGAGCAGTCTAGACTGCAGGAAACGAATGTCGGTGAGTCACAACACATTGATTCAAAAGTTAAAACCCTTGGGAATAAAAGCCTGGATTTTCCAATGGCCAGACAGTCATTATTCTAGCATAGATAGGAGTTATGAATGGGAACCCTGTGGAATGTCTATCGTAGCAGACTCTAAAGGAATTGCTTGGGAAATTAAAAATTCTGCTGGACAATTCTCCTATGCCCTCAAAAAGCTTCCAATAAAATCGGAGAATTTGGAGGGACTATTAAACATGTAGTCTAACTCCTAAGTAACAATTTAACTTACCTCACATTTGCCTCCTTCCTCAGGCCCCTTATACTTCCAGACCTGACAAACGTCCCCTTCCCCGGCTCTGGACCCAACCCCATATACACACATACCCTTTACCCCACTCTCTACCTATTCACCTCCCCACTCCAAACCTGACTCTACCCCTTCCATCATTGTAGACCAATAGCCCAGTCTGGACCTGACAAATCCATCCCTCCCTGCACTTCATCCCCTGACCAGAATCTTCTATCAGAAAAGCGGAGCACTCACCCATCATTTAAAAAAAAGGACAGAGTGGAATGTCTGTGAGATTGCCACTCTTTGGGAAATCTGACCCAGTATTATCTTGCTGCTTTATGTAATTGCTTGTGTTATATTTAGGTACAAGTCCATCTTAAATAGGTTTAAGCATTTAATATAAAACTAAAGTGACTATAGATGTGATGCCAAGCCAAATGTACCTTTAACATATGGTATTGTTGGAAATAAATTCCCCCATTTCTTGAACATCAGCAAGATCTCAAGAAGATGAAAATAAGCTAGTCTAACCCATCAAGTACAGCTCTGAAATGTTTTCGGAAGGCCAGAACACTGTAAGTGCAGATTAATACATGACATCAGGTAACTCATGAAGAAGAAACCAGGACTGAGAATTTAAAGTTCCACAAGTGTGTAATTAATATGAAAAGAAGATGACATCATTTACCACAGGAGAAAAGAAAACTTAGTCAAATCGCAGTACTTTTGTATTTCTCTAATGACTAATTAGAGAGTGGCTAAGGAATGAGAACATATGTACCCTGCAAATACAGTGAGAATACAAAGGAATTTCATCTACTAGAATTTCATCCCCAAATGCTACACAATAACATTTAAAATACCTTTACAGGAAGCACAGAAACTAAGCTTTGAAGGTAAATATCAAGTCTTCATGGACGTCTGTGAGAATTTCCGGCCTGTTTTCCGATATTTTTGCATGGAAAAGTTCTTGGACGCAGCTGTTTGGTTTGAAAAACGGCTCAGATACACTCGAAGTGTAGCCACTTCTTCAATAGGTATGTTACAGTTAATCCCTGCATTGTGATATGCCACTTCTCTTCATATTACCTAATTGTTACACAAATGAAATTATATATACTCAAGGTCTCTTTCAATATGCCAGTTGATAAATATACTAAATAATGGAGATCTTGACTCTGAACATCTTTGAATACATACATAGTTGGGCCACTCAGGGCGTTGCAGCTGATTTCCATACCCCTCAGTTAAACTGAGAGAAAAATCAAGTGACTTGTAATGTGTGTACCTACTGTTGGAATGTCCATGTGTGAAGATTGTGAAAAGTAGTAAAAGAGGTTCTCAAAGTTGTAAAGCCTTTAAACCCATTCTACCTAATCTGTGCCTGTGGAATCCATTCCCATTGAAGTCTATAATCCCTCACCCTTTTAAATTGCTTCATGACCTTCTATCCCATCTCTGGAACCTCCCTCAAACTACACTCTGAGATAGTAGGAACTGCTGATGCTGGAGTATGAGATAACAAGGTGTGGAGCTGGAGGAACACAGCAGGCCAGGCAGCATCAGAGGAGCAGGAAAGCTGATATTTCGGGTCTGGACCCTTTCTGAAGAAGAGTCCAGACCCGAAACGTCAGCTTTCTTACTCTGCTGATGCTGCC
>NC_063337.1:40991342-41018753 GCF_021869965.1 Rhincodon typus | reverse complement strand
GGCAGCATCAGCAGAGTAAGAAAGCTGACGTTTCGGGTCTGGACTCTTCTTCAGAAAGGGTCCAGACCCGAAATATCAGCTTTCCTGCTCCTCTGATGCTGCCTGGCCTGCTGTGTTCCTCCAGCTCCACACCTTGTTATCTCAAACTACATTCTGTTCCTTTGACTTCAACTGTTTTGTCCCTGTTCTCCAGAAATCTCTATTAAAAGTTTCTCCGTCCCTGTCTCTTACATTAAAATCATTAAAACCTATCTTGTTAACCAACCTTTATAAACTCTTGCAAATATCTTGGCTATACCACGCCTTGAAACTATTTTGCATTAAAATCTCTAAGAATATGAAGTTGGTTTTTCAAAGGACATGAGGGGCAACTATTTTTACACAGGGAGCCTATATGTGGAATGAACTTCCAGAGGAAGTGGGGGATGCGGGTACAGTTACAACATTTAAAAGACACTTGGATAAGTACATGAATAGGAAAGGTTTGGGAAGTTATAGGCCAATTGCAGGCAAGTGGGACTAGTTTAGTTTGGGAACATGGTCAGCGTGGACTAGTTGGACCGATGGGTCTGTTTCCATGCTGTGTGATTCTCTGACAGAAAACGAGAAGGTTGGAGGAAAGAAACAAAAAATCTTCAAATAACAATTTTAAATGAATCCTGTTTTGAAAAATGGCTGTATAGCAATTAACTTTTCCGCTAATCATGTAAATTAAATAGGAATTAGCCATAGTCCACAAAGGAGCAGACATATCTAACTCTGGTTGAGAGAGTTATTATAACTTGAGAGACACCACTCTACAGCATACAGAAGGTGAGAAGGAAGCCTCTATCAACTAGCATATGGGGTTGAATCTATACCACTCACATCTTTCTGCATCATACTCTACCTATTATGTTATTGAAATTCGCTCTTTATTTTCAGTTTGCTACATTGTTGGTCTTGGTGACAGACACGTACAAAATATCCTCATTGACAAGGATTCGGCTGAACTTGTTCATATAGATTTGGGTAAGTACTTAGTAGCCACAATGTTTATATACATACTACTGATAATATAAGCTTAATTAATGCTTTACTCTTTGACTATTATTAATATATAGGATGGCTAAAACTATAAATTCTACAAATTCTACAAGGGGCAGCACGGTGGCACAGTTGTTAGCAATGCTGCCTCACAGTGCCAGGGACCCGGGTTCAATTCCAGCCTCGGGCGACTGTCTGTGAGAAGTTTGCACGTTCTCCCCGTGTCTGCGTGGGTTTCCTCCGGGTGCTCCGGTTTCCTCCCACAGTCCAAAGATGTGCAGGTTAGCTGGATTGGCCATGCTAAATTGCCCATAGTGTTCAGGGAGGTGTAGATTAGGTGGGTTATAAGGGGGATGGGTCTGGGTGGGATGCTCTGAGGTTCCGTGTGGACTTGTTGGGCCAAAGGGCCTGTTTCCACACTGTAGGGATTCTATGATTCTATGAAATTGAATATTTTAAACTTATTTCATGCTTACTCACTAAAATAAAGCCTTCATTCCCCCACCTCACTCTCTGGAAATTTAGTAACACAGCATACTAGTGCACTGCACTTGCATGGTGCCAGGATTCCCACCCAGTAGTTTGCCAACGGAGAAAGAGTTCTGCCTATTCTCTACAGGGAAAATGGGCTAAATCCCTAAAAAGCTTTTTTGATGAGTAGCCATGAAAAAGCTTGGAAATAAAGCGTTTAAAAAAAAACAGCAAATGTCAAAACACACAGCCAAGTCAGCATTTGTGACAAAAGTTATGTGTAGTTCAGATAGTCTTACACAACAACACTGACAACAGAGGCTCTGAGAGTCTGTGAAGAAAGCCCTGTATGTAAGAGAATATCGCACAACCACAAAATAGCAGACATCATAAGATTATCCACATCTCTTAAAACATGAAAGAAAAAAGGATACCTGCAAACCTTATACTTTTTACTCTTGTAATAGGGGTTGCATTTGAGCAAGGAAAAATTCTTCCTACTCCAGAGACGGTTCCATTCCGACTGACCCGGGACATAGTAGATGGAATGGGTATCACTGGTGTGGAAGGTGTTTTCAGAAGGTAAGTGTTTGACGATATTTTTGTGTCAATTACAACACTATACTTACTTCAATCAGCAATTTTTAAAAAATACAGATTAACCATAAATCTGCATCAGTTCATCTACATAAATTAACAGGCAGATGGATGAAACTTAGATTCCATGCATGTTCCTGTTAAATGAAATACAGATAAATTTTATGCAGGTAGACCGTATTCTATCTTCAAAGTTATGGAGGTTGTAATGTACTTAATTTATTTATAAACTGTAAGAACATATTGGAATTTTGGACTCTTGCCATGCCCCATGATTGAACTGCAGTTTCAAATTCAAACTCTGTGGTTCGGTAAGTTATTGTCAATTAATCTATAGTTCCATAAGATAATAAGAAATAGGAGCAGGAGAAGGCTATTCAGCCCATCAAACCTGCTTCAGTGCTATCATGGCTGAGCTGATATGTCCTTAACTCCACCTTCCTGCATATCCCCAATAATCCTAAACTCTTTTGTTGTTATGATATCTGCCTAAATTAGCTTTGAACATATTGTGACCCAGCCTCCATTGCTCTCTTTGGAAGAGAATTCCAAAGACTAACTGTCCTCAAAGAGAAGAAATTGCTGCTTAAACTCTTCTTAAGTGAGAGACTATTTTTAAACTGTGGCACCAAGGAAAGGAAACATCCTTCCCAGCATTTATGCTGCCAAGCTCGTTAGGATCTGATATGTCTCATTAAGATCCTTTTCTTCAAAACTCCAATAGTTAGAGGCCTAACCTGATCAAGGTTTCTTTGCAGAACAACACAGAACAATTTCCTGGAAATGTGCGTCACAGGTAGGCAGGGTGATTAAGAAAGCATTTAGCATGTTTGCCTTTATTGCTTAGACTATTGAGTACAAGAGGTGGAATGTCGTGTTGAGGTTGTACAGGACGTTGGTGAGGCCTGTCCTGGAGTACTGTGTGCAGTACTGGCCACCCTGCTAATGTAAGGATATTATTAAATTGGAGAGGGCTCAGAAAAGATTTACCAGGGTATTGCTGGGAATGGAAGGTTTGAGTCATAAGATAGGCTGGGACTTTTTTCACTGGAGCTTAGGAGGTTAAGGAGTGGGCTTATCGAGGTTTATAAAATCACAAGGGGCAGAGATAAGGTGAATAGCAAGGGTCTCTTCCCTAGTGTGGAGGAGTTCAAAACTTGGGGGCATATTTTTAACATGAGAGGAAAAAGTTTTAAAAGGATGTGAAGGACAACTTTTTTTTTTTACACGGAGTGGTTCTTGTGTGAGATGAACTCCCAGAGGGAGTGGTGGGGGCAGGTGCAGTTACAACATTTAAAAGGTTTGGAGGGATATGGGCCAAATGCAGGCAAGTGGGACTAGTTTAGTTTGCAAACATGGTCAGTGTGGACTAGTTGGACCAAACGGTCTGTTTCCATTCTGTATGACTGTGTGACTATGAATCAGCTGACTGAACCTTGTCTGAACTGCTTCCAATGCACACAATACTCTAGGTGCAGTCTCACCAATGCTCTGTACAACTGTGATAACAATTCCCTGCCTTCCTACTCTATCATCTTTTAGTACAGACCGAGATTGCATTTGCCTTCCCAATTACATGCCACATCTGGATGCTAATACTTTGTGACTCATGTACAATGACACCTAGATCTCTCTATACTTCAGTATTCAGTCTTGATTTAAATAATTTTTTCTATTATTCCTGCCAAAGTGAAGAACCTCACCTTTTCTTACATTATACTCTATTTGCCAAATTTTGCCCATTCACTTGACCAATCCATATCCCTTTGCCAACCGGTATCCTTCTCAGAACTTGCTTTCCCATCTATATTTTTATTTACATTTGACTACAGTACAATCAATTCCTTCATACAGTTCATGAATATAGATTGCAAAAAGTTAAGGACTAAGCACTGATCCCTGCAGCACTCCCCAATCTGAAAAATGACCCATTTATCCTGACAATCTATTTCCTGTTAGCTACCTAATTCTCTGTTAATGTATGATCCGTAACACTACAAGCTCTTAGCTTGTGCAATAAACTTTGTTGTGGCACTTTTTTGAATCCTTTTGGAAATTCCAGTACACAATATATTCTGGTGTCCCATTATCCAGCAGCTTTTTAATTCCTCAAAAAGCTTTAACAAATTGGTCAAATATGTTTTACTTTTTGCAAAAATTACATTGACTCTACTTGATTAACAGGGTAAAATCATAAGAGATAATTGAAGGCTGTTTATGGCTCTGATTGCACACAGCCTTTACACCAAGATGATGTATTGATAGCACAGATAGTTTGTTCATCCACACTGCAGCTCCCACCCTCATCAATATAAACTGGAAGAACCTCACATCAGAGTCATAGAGATGGACAGCACAGAGACAGACTCTTTGATCCCACCTCATCCATGCCGACCAGATATCCTAAATAAATCTAGTCCCATTTGCCAGCTTTTGGCCCATATCGTTCTAAACCTATACCCATCCACATGCCTTTTAAATGTTGTAATTATACCAGCCTCCACCACTTCCTGTAGCAGCTCGTTCCATACACATACCACCCTCTGTGTGAAGAGGCTGCCCCTCAAGTCACTTTTAAATTTTTCCCCTCTCACCTTAAACCTATGCCCTCTAGTTTTGGACTCCCCCACCCTGGGGAAAAGACCTTGTCTGTTTGCCCTATCTATGCCCCTCATGATTTTATAAACCTCAATAAGGTTATCCCTCAACCTCCGATGCTCCAGGGAAAATAGCCCCAATCTATTCAGCCTCTCGGCTATTGCTCAAACCCTCCAACCCTGGCAACATCCTTGTAAATCTTTTCTGAACCCTTCTGAGTTTCACAACATCCTTCCTGTAGCAGGGAGACCAGAATTGCACACAGTATTCCAATACAGGCCTAAACAATGACCCATACAGCGACAGCATTATCTTCCAACTCCTACACTCAATGCACTGACCAATAAAGGCAAGCATACCGAATGCCTTCTTCACTATCCAATCTACCTGTGACTCCACTTTCAAGGAACTATGAACCTGCACTCTAAGATCTCTTTGTTCAGCAACACTCCCCAGGACCTTTTAAGTGTATAAGTCCTGCTCTGATCTGACTTTCCAAAATGCAGCACCTCACATTTATCTAAATTAAACACCATCAGCAACTTCTCAGCCCATTGGCCCATCTGACCGATGTCCTGTTGTATTCTGACGTAACCTTCTTTGCCGTCCAATACGCCTCCAATTTTTGTATCATCTGCAAATTTACTAACCATACCTCCTATGTTCCCATCTAAATCATTTATATAAATGACAAAAAGAGTGGACCCAGCGCCGGTGCTTGTGGCACACCGCTTGTCAAAGGCCTTCAGTCTGAAAGGAACCCTCCACCGCCATCCTCTGTCTTCTATCTTGGAGCCAATTCTGTATCCAAATGGCTAGCTCGCTCTGTATTCCATGTGATCTAACCTTGCTAACCAGTCTACCATGAGAAATTTGGCGAATGCCTTACTGAAGTCCATACTGAAGATCCCGTCCTCCGCTCTTCCCTCTTCAATCCTCTTTAAAACTTCTACAAGAAACTCAATTAAGTTAGTGAGACATGACTTCTCATGCACAAAGCCATGGTGACTATCCCTAAACAGTCCTTGCCTTTCCAAATACATGTAAATCCTGTCCCTCAGGATTTCGTCCAACAACTTACCCACCACTATTGTCAGGCTCACCAGTCTATAGTTCCCTGGCTTTTCCTTACCACCGTTTTTTAAATAATGGCACCACGTTAGCAAACCTCCAGTATTCCAGCATGTTACCTGTGACTGTCACTGATACAAATATCTCAGCAAGGGGCCCAGCAATCACTTCCTTTGCTTCCTGCAGAGTTCTAGGGTACACCTGATTAGGTCCCAGGGACTTATTCACCTACATGCGTTTTAAGCCATCCAGCACCACCGCCTCCATAATATGGACATTTTTCAAGGTGTTGCTGTTTATTTTCCACGTTCTATATCTTCCATATCCTTCTCTACAACAAACACTGATGCAAAATACTTGTTTAGTAACTCTCCCATCTCCTGTGGTTTCACACATAGGCAGCCTTGCTGATCTATAAGGGGCCCTATTCTCTCCCTAGTTACCCTTTTGTCCTTAATGTATTTGTAGAAACCCTTTGGAGTCTCCTTAACCCTATTTACCAAAGCTATCTCATACCCCCTGTTTTGCCCTTCTGATTTCCCTCTTAGGTATACTCCTACTGCCTTTATATTTTCTAGGGTTTTACTCAATCTCTGCTGTCTATACCTGATATATGCTTCCTTCTTATTCTTGACCAAAACCTCAATTTCCAGCATTCCTTACACTTACCAGCCTTGCCCTTCACCCTAAAAGGGTGTCTCTGGGCTCTCATTATCTCGTTTTTGAAGGCTTCCCATTTTCCATCCGTCCCTTTACCTGCAAATATCCACCCCCAGTCAATTTTTGAAAGTTCTTGCCTAATACCTAAAATTCACCTTTCTCCAATTTAGAACTTTACCTTTTAGATCTGGTCTATCCTTTTTCATTTTAAAATTAATAGATTTATGGACACTGGCCCCAAAGTGCACCCCAACTTACACCTCGGTCACCTGCCCTGCCTTATTTCCCACGAGTAGATCAAGTTTTACACCTTCTGTAGTAGGTACATGCATTTACTGAATCAGAAAATTTTCTTGTACACACTTAACAAATTCTTCTCCATTCAAACCCTTAACACTGTGGCAGTCCCAATCTATGTCAAGAAAGTTAAAATCCCTACCATAACCACCCTATTGTTCTTACAGATAACTGAGATCTCCTTACAAATTTGTTTCTCAATTTCCTGCTGCCTATTGGGGGTATAAAGTAGTATCCCATTAAGGTGATCATCCCTTTCTTATTTCTCAGTTCCACTCAAATAACTCCCTTGGATGTATTCCCAGAAATTTCCTCCTTAAGTACAGCCGTAATGTTATCCCTAATCAAATATGCCACTCCCCTTCCCCTCTTGCCCCTCTTTCTATTCTTCTTACAGCATCTATACCCTGGAACATTAAGCTGCCAGTCCTGTCCATCCCTGAGCCACGTCTCTGTAATTGCTGTGATATTCCAGTCCTATGTTCGTAACCATGCCCTGAGTTCATCTGCCTTACCTGTTAGGCCTCTTGCATTGTAATAAATGCAATTTAATTTATCAGTCCTACCTCATTCTTTGCTTTGTTCCTGCCTGCCCTGACTGTTTGACTTGCTCCTTTTCCCAACTGCACCAGTCTCAGACTGATCTCTTTTCTCACTCTCTCCCTGGGTCCCACCTCCCACCCCCTTACTAATTTAAATCCTCCCAAGCAGCTCTAGTAAATCTCCTCACCAGTGTATTAGTCCCCTTCCATTTCAGGTGCAATCTGTCCTTTTTAAACAGGTCACTTCTACCCCAGAAGAGATTCCAATGATCCAAAAATGTGAATCCTTCTCCCCTACAGCCGCTCCTCAGCCACACATTCATCTGCTCTATCCTCCTATTCCTACCCTCACTAGCTGATGGCAGTGGGAGTAATCCAGATATTACTACCCTCAAGGACCTCCTTTTTAAATTCCCGCCTAACTTCCTAGATTCTCTGCTCAGAATCTCATCCTTTTCTCTTCCTATGTCGCTAGTTCCAATGTGTACAACAACATCCTGCTGGTCCCTTTCCCCTTTGGAAAGGGCGCAGAATATTCTCAAGGTATACATGATCTTGTCACCAGGGAGGCAAGGCACTATTCTGATGTCTCGCTGTCGGCTGCAGAAACATGTCTGTGCCTCTGACTGGGCAGTTCCCTATCACAATCTATCACTTGCAACCTGACATACCCCTCATCACATTAGAGCCAGTCTCGGTACCAACAACCTGGCTGTCAGTGCCACATTCCCCTGAGAGTCCGTCACTCCCTACATTTTCCAAAATAGCATACCTGTTTGAGATGGGGATAGCCACAGAAGACTCCTTCACAACCAGCCTCCCTCTCCTACCTTTCCTGGAGGTAACCCAACTACCTCACTGTATCTTCAGTTTATCTCCCTCCCTGCAATTGGTGTGCATCACACCCCCTAGCTCCTGTAAATCCTCACTGCCTGTAACTGCTGCTCCAACCGATCCATCCAATCTGATAGGATTCGCAACCAAACACACTTCCTGCAGACATAATCATCAGTAACGTGGAAACTCTTCCTAATCTCCCACATCCAACAGGAAGAGCACATCACTCTGTGAAAGACCATCTTTGCACCTCAACCATCTACAGAGCCAGAAAATAGTATAGTCTTACTGCTCTAAAAATACTGCTCCAGGTTAGCTTAGTACGTGTATTTTATATTTTCAAAGTTTAATCAAGAGACAGATCTCAATAAAATGTATAATCAAAACGAAACCCACTCTACTCACTATTGTAGATTTACTAAAAAAACAGTAAGGTTACACTTTAACATCTGTTAGACAATTTCAAGGGCTGAGGCTGTTCAGTTGCTAACTTCTGGTTCTCAGTACCAATGTGCCCATTGCCTCCTGTCTCTAACCAGGGACCAGATTTGAAATGCCTTACCTCAGGAGTATGACCACCTCCTGGAATAAGAGGTAACTTTCCCCCTCACTGGTGTATCACAGTATTCAAAGCTCATCTACTCTGAGCCGAAAATCCTGGAGTTGCCATGAACCACATGGATGTCCATCACCTTCTACCTATCACAAGTACAAAACATGACTTGCCCTGCCATCCTTATAGTTTAATTTAACTAACTGGGCTTCAAGTTTCGAAATATTACTAGACTGTTGTCTGCAGCTATACGGATTAAGTTATACATTTAATGCAGTACTTGTATCTTCCCAGTACCAGTTAAATTATTTTTGCATACTTAAAGGATTAAAATCTTTAAAACTTATTAGTCATCTACCTGTTCATCTAATTAAAGCTTTGAACATTCATCAGCATCTGAAGGCTATAAAATACTCTGGTAGCAAACCAGTCTTGTATAGAGCACTAATGACTCACACCCAAGTTGAAACTGCTGAGTTGGTTTCATGCTAGAGCGATTAACATCTGTTCACTGTGTTACTTACCTTTAATTGAGCTGTCATGAGCTGGGGTGAACAAAGACTACACTGATAAGGATAGTTGACCTAATCCAGCTTCACGTACCCTTGGTCATTATTCTGCCTACCCACATAGTTGATAATGACACATGATGTAGGGGTCATGGAAAAAGAGAGAAAAAACATCCTGAAGTATAATGCACCACAACACTATCCTTTGCTCTTCCAGTGGCTTTGTATGTAAATGTAGACTTCATTTTAATACTGAGCTAGAAAGAGCCTTAATTAGCAGCATGTTTCAGAGTTGCATACCCATGATTTCTCATGTCCTCCCTATGGACAAAAATTGTATTTTGAATCATCTCTATGGTTGCATGAACACTCATGGTGCTCTGCTACATTTTTCATATACCCATTCTTTATCTATATTTTTCTTTTTCATTCCCACCATGTTTTTTGTTATCTTTTCCAGCTGATTTAGTTGTAAATTGCTATATGTTATAAAATGCAATTTATCTGAATTTTTAAAAGATTCTTTTATTGTATGTGAGCATCGATGGTGAAGCCAGCTCATCCCTAGCCCCTTTGAGAAGGTGGTATTGAGCCATCGTCCAGTGCTGTGCAGTCCAAGTGTTGTAGGTACATATCACAGTTGCTTAATGGAGGGAGTTCCAGGATTTTGTTTTATTCATTCATGAGATGGGCAATCCCCCAATCTCTAGTTGCCTTTAAGAAGACAGTGGTGAACTACCTTCTTAAACTGCTGCAGTCTACTTAATAAGGTACGCACATGATACTGTAGGGTGAGAGATCCAGGATTTTGACTCAGCAACAGTGAAGGAGCAGTGATATACTTCAGTGTTATTATGTGTAGAGCTTGGAGGAGTATTTGCAGATGGTAGCATTCCTATGTATCTGCTGCTCTAGTCCTTCTTGCTGCTAAAAATTACTTAGAGTAATAGTCATACAGCATGGAAACAGACCCATCGGTCCAACCAGTCCATGCCAAACACAATCCCAAACTAAATTAGTCCCACTTGCCTGCTCCTGGCCCGTATCCCTCCAAACCATTACTATTCATGTACTTATCCAAATGTCTTTTAAACGTTGTAATTGTACCCACATCCACCACTTCCTCAGAAAGTTCATTCCACACGTGAACTTGTGTAAAAAAATTTGTTTATGTCTTTTTTAAATCTCTCTCCTCTCACCTTAAAAATGTGCCCCCTAGTCTTGAAATTCCCCCATCCTCGGGAAAAGAAACTACCATTAGAAACTATCTATACCTCTCATTATTTTATAAACTTCTATCAGGTCGTCTCTCAACCTCCTACGTTCCAGTGAAAAAAGTCCCAGCCTATCCAGGCTTTCTTTATAGCTCAAACCTGCCATAACCAGCAACATCCTGGTAAACCTCTTCTATACCATCTCCAGCTTGATAATATCCTTCCTATAACTGGATGACCAGAACTGGACACAATATTCCAGAAGAGACCTCACCAATGACCTGTACAACCTCAACATGACTCTCCAACTCCTATACACAAAGGACTGAGCAATGAAGGCAAGCATGCCGAAGGCTTTTTTAACCACTCTGTCTATATATGACGCAAACTTCAAAGAATTATGTACCTGTATTCTACAACACTACCCAAGGTATAATACTTTGCGAGGTACTATCACAGGAACTTTAGTGAGTTGCTATGACATACCTTGTATATGGTGTACAGAGCCACATTGATGGAGAGAGTGAATGTTTAAAGGTATGATTGACAGAAAAGTAGTTTTTTTTGGGGATCATTGGGCATGAGGTGAGAAAAGTTGGTCTTGAGGGATAGACTTTTTTTTTCATTTTTGTTGATTTGGTTGAGCGTCGTCAAGTCTATCATTATACATTCTAGATCTGAACAATGTACTGTACAGTGACTTCTTTTCTGTTTAATTCTGAATATTGTGCCTCTAAAGTGCACCTTCACTGCATATTTGGAATTTTTCAATTTTCTACATTAACAATTATAGTACCACCAAAATTTTAATTCATGCCTATTAGAAAGTATTTTGTCGATAGCTACATTTTTGAAGCTTGCAATCAGCAAAGAAAGATAATTCATTTCACTCTTCAGAATAAGTTTAGATTCTAAAGGTGAATGCTGCGGCAACATGTATCCAGTAATGTTTCTGTTGTTCTGTCTTTCAGGTGTTGTGAAAAGACAATGGAGGTTATGAGAAGTTCACAAGAAGCTTTATTAACTATTGTTGAGGTATTTTTATTTAATTAAGCTGATGTCTATTTCCGTATTAGACAGAGGCTAAATGTATGTTATTGTGATAAATCCTCCATGACTTTTGTTCTCACCTCAAAAAACAAATGCTCAGAGAGATTATTTGCATTTTTATCTCCTGGTTTGTCTTGGACCGAACATTACATCCTGTTCAACATCAAGGCTGTTTGCTTCTACTTTCACAACATTTCTTACCTTCATCACTACTCCTGCTCCACTATCTTTGTCACCACCACATTCAACTTTTCACACTTTGTTACAGAGAGAATGATAGTGTACTAAGTGGAAATTCAAGTAAATGCAGTGATATCTAGTTGATTTCTATCTCACAGGATCTCAAAAAACCATCCTCTGGACGGGCGGAACTTCTGGATCGCTGTACTGGGCATATTCAAATACTTAAAGTTTTCGAGAAGATTTGTAGCTCGGGTTGTGGATGAAGTTGTAGACATGCTCACCGAGCCGGTGGGTTTGGTTGCAAACGTTTCGTCACCCTGCTAGGCAACATCATCAGTGTGGCTCCGGTGAAGCGTCGGTGTTCTGTCCCGCTTGTTATTTATATGCCTCAGTTTGCTGGGGTGGCTGGTATTACTTCCGGTTTTGTTTCTCAGTGGTTTGTACACAGGGTCTAATTCAATGTGTTTGTTGATGGTGTTCCAGTTGGAATACCAGGCCTCCAGGAATTCCCTGCCGTGTCTCTGTTTGGCTTGTGTGTTTATCAATGTGTTGTCCCAATCGCATTCGTGTCCCTCATTGTCCATGTGTAGTGAGAATCGGTTGTGTTTCGGTGGCTAGTTGGTGTTCATGTATTCATACAGTCAATTTTCTTTTGGTATGGCCTATGTAGTGTTTCTCACAGTCCTTGCATGGTATTTTGTATTTATCTCAGTTTTGCTGGTTTTGGGTATGGGATCCTTTATGTTTGTCAGTAGCTGTCATAGGGTGGTTGTTGGTTTGTGGGCTACCCTGATACCTAGGGGTCTGAGTAGTCATGTGGTCATCTCTGATATGTCTTCGATGTACGGTAGGGTGATAAGTGATTCTGGTCGAGTTGTGTCTTCCTATTGTGGTCTGTGTTGGAGGTAACAGCGGATTGTGCTTTTCGGTATCCATTCCTTTTGAAAACTTCATATAAGTAGTCCGGGTCTGCTTTGCGAAGTTCCAGGTTGCTGCAATATGTTGTGGCTCGTTTAAATAGTGTCCTGATGCAGCTCTGTTTGTGAGCGTTGGGGTGGTTGCTATTGTAATTGAGTATTTGGTCTGTATGCGTGGTCTTTCTATTTCCACTAGTCTGGAGTTCCCCTTTGTTTTTTACCCCATCGACAGCTACTGACCAACATAAAGGATCGCATACCCAAAACTGGCAAAACCAGTGTAATATACAAAATACCATGCAAGGACTGTGAGAAACAGTACACAGACCAAACCAGAAGAAAACTGACAATATAGATATATGAACACCAACTAGCCACCAAGAGACACAATCAATTCTCACTTGTCTCACTACACGTGGACAACAAGGGACATGAATTCAACTGGGACAGTACATCCATAATTGCACAAGCCAAACAGAAACACGCCAGGAATTCCTGGAGGCTTGGTATTCCAACCGGAACTCCGTGAGCAAACACATTGAATTAGACCCTGTGTACAAATCACTGAGGAACAAAACTGGAAGTAATACCAACCACCCCAGCAAAATGAGGCATATAAATAACAAGCGGGACAGAACACCAACGCTTCACCAGAGGCGCACTGACAATGTTACTTAGCAGAGTGACAAAGTGTTTGCAACCAAACCCACCGGTTCAGCGAGCTTGTCTACAACCTCATATTCAAATACTGCAAGTTGCTGTCAGTTTCACAGAGTAATGATGGCAAATGCTGACGTTGAAAATGCTATTACAACTGTAAATTCTGGATCTGCTTTGATCATCACCTAGTTATGGTGTTTAATGTTTTGGTGTCGTCTTATACATTTAAGAAGTTAAAATTTTGAAGCTGTGTTAATTTGAAATGTTAGGATGGAGTTTTTGTTAAGGTATATTCTTATTGTTAGTCATATAGACTGATCTGCTGTATCTCTCCTCTTTCCACACTTTTCAGGTGCTGTTGTATGACCCTCTTTTTGACTGGACCATGAATCCTTTAAAAGCACTCTACCTACAGCAGAGACCTGAGGAAGACGCAGACCTCCATTCCACACTGAACTCGGCTATAGCAGGAGATGAGTCAGAGTGTGATGGAGAAACCACGTAAGAAATTAACATTAGTTTATGATACCATGACAATATTAATAATATTCCATGGTGACTTAGCTTATTGTTATTCTCTGCATTATGGAGTAATAGTTTATGCACAATGCGCCAGATTTTCATTTTGGCTGAGGGCCCCAAAGTCAGAATTATATATCTCAACTCCACACACTAACAAAATGACAAGCCTGCTATGATTTTTGAATGGCTGACCAATGAATGGCTAGAGGACATGCCCGCCATCCAGTTAAGAACAGCTGATGAGTTCTCGACAGTAGCAGATGAATATGCCTGCAACTAAAACGGCAGCAGCCTAGTGATGCATGTAAAGGCAAGTTGGGGAATCTCGAGTTGAAAGTGCCAGCCAATACTTTTACAGTTAGGGAAGGAGACGCGCAATGTTAACTGACGTGGAATGCTAACATCCCAAATCCTAGTCTGAAACTGGGAGCCACCTTTTCTACCCTGGTCTTAACAGTCTCTTTAACTGGACTACTTGATGCTTGCAGGGAAGTGGCCAGTGCATCTCCAACCTGGCTTATTTGAAAATAAACAAACCAGCTCACCATTCTCCCACAGCAATTTTTCTGCTCGTCCCCATCAGGCTTCCATGTTCAAGCCTAATATGTTTCCAATGTTGAGATGTCATCACGAAATGTAAACTTATGTACATGAAGAGAGGCATTTGTCATATTTTGGCATATAGTAACCGGTTATATACAGACAAGAGAGTGAAGATAGAATTTCACTTCCAGAGTAGCCAAGAATACATCTTTGTTCCTGTTTTCTGGTTACATTGAATTTACAATGTAATGAGATGTCATTTGGCTCTACCAGTTCATACTCTCGCGCTTGTTCCTTCTCAAAGGCAACTGTGCATTTCACCTCAGAGATCACCTGAAAGAAGCTTGGTCTCATAAAAATTCAAAAATTCCATTGTCATTGATATGACCACCCAAAGATGGACAGACTTGTGAAGTTAGGATCGCACAAGAAGTCCACAACTTCATCCTTTGTTAAGCATACGCAGCAAAGACTGTTGTCCTTAGACTATACAAATAACTTTTAGGTTATATTTACACTTATTTCATTGGGTGCGAGCAGGTCCACTCACATAAGGCTACCGTTACTCTTCCTTGTAAAATGCCTCATCATGCTCACTGAGGACACATGGAATTCCCAAAGGAATGCTCATTTGTCCAGTGGGAGCTATTTCCACTGGGTACAATTCCCTTGCATGAATAGAATAGCAAAGAGAAGATCAGCAGTATTCTGCAAAACAGCTGGAAGATGTACTTTTATTTTTAAAAAGAAACCAATCAATTGGGCAAAAATGTTATTTCACTGTCATTTGCAAAATCAGCATGCATACACCTTTAAGAACATAAGGCAAGGATGTCAATTGCATATGAACCACAGGAAAATTTAAGGAAATTGAAAAGTATTCAGGTAATATATAGCACAACCCTAACTAGATGTCAAACAATTTTTGTTTACAAGTCAGGTTCCATACTTAGAAATCTTTACCCTAATAAGCATTCCAGTCACCATTTACTATAATTGCCTTTCTTGAATCTACAATGTTAAAGAATAGCAAGGGCTCCTTTACAATATTTACAGGACAAAGTTATAGTAAATACTCACTCCAGCTGAGCATATAAACCAGCCTCATTCAGATTCCAATGAATTACTTTTGAAATAACAAGGTGTGGAGCTGGATGAACACAGCAGGCCAAGCAGCATCAGAGGAGCAGGAAAGCTGATGTTTCGGGTCGAACAGAGAAACTTTTGAATGTGTTTTTAATGTCCTTTGTTTAAATTTTGTTTCTAAAAGAACAAAGGGCAAAACAGCGATGGTGAATTATCAGAATTTATTAGTAAGAGTGCCAGGTATAGCTCAAAGTTGAGCTTAGGTCTCAACATTTTTCCACAGTCTCTTTTCTATCTTAACTATCCTCATACTCTCCTTACTGGCCTTAATCATCAGTAATCAAAACTCCACTGCCCAGCTTCCACACTTTGCTCGGTCCTGCTCATCCATCAATCCTTTGCTCATTGGTCCACAAATACCTCAAGTTCAAAATTCATTTTATTAAGTTCCTTCATGGATTTCCCTACTTATTGCTATTGCTTTCTCTAACCCCACAAACCTGTATGTATCCCTCCCTACCTTTAAGACCCTCCTTAAAACCAATATATTTGTCTTAATTTTTTAAACAACCTCTCCTAATCATTTTATCAAATGATCTATAGCACAGTCAGGGCTCAGTCAGCCCATTGTGCCTTTGCCACTTCCTTGAAAGAGTTATCCAACTAGACTCTTTACCATGGCCCAACAAATTTTACTCTTCCAAGTATTTTTTAAATTCAGTTTTGGTGTTACCACTAATATTATTTCCAGCACTTTTCAGATTATATTCCAGATTAAAACTATTCACTATATATATATATAAGCATCTTTTTTTTCTTCCTGTCACTTTTGGTTTTAGTAATTGGTAAATCTGTATCTTCTGTTTACTGCTGTTGGAAACAATCTCTCTTTATTTACTGTCAAACCTTCAAGATTTTGAACCTCTTTATCTAATCTTGTCTTGACTTTCTCTCCTCTAAGGAAAACAGTCGTGGATTCTCTCATTTCTCCACAGTCTTTAAGTAGTTCATCCCTGACACCATTCTAGTAAATTCTGCCTGTAAGGCTGTGACATCCCTCCTAAAGTATGAGATTAAAATTATCCACATCACTGTAGCTGGGCATGAGCAGAGAATTAATTTAGCATTTAATTTATATTGTTTTTCCTTCCTCTAAGAAAAATGAATGAATCACTTCACACTGCTCTGCTTAACATGTCATCTATCAAGTGCCATTTTGCCAGTCTATTTCACCTGAAACCTGTACTACCTTACTGTTCAGTACACCTTTCTAAATCATGTGTCATCTGCAAATTTTAGTTATGCTCTGTATGTTCTAATCCCAGTCATTGATGAATACCAAAAAAGCACTGGCCCAACACAAACCTGTCAGGAACACTGCTGCACACATAACCTCTTTGGCTCAGTATTTATATTTAGCACTTAGACTTCCATGAAGCAGCTTGGCCATCGTTCTACGTGAAAGCTCCTATATAAATACAAATTGTTGTTGTATCTTGCATTTATTATTGATCTGTGTTTATCTGCTATATTTTCTTTTAATAGTGATGTCAAAAGCATCAATAAAGTAGCAGAACGTGTACTTCTAAGGCTACAGGAGAAGCTGAAGGGAGTTGAAGGTGGTGCTGTCCTCAGTGTGGGTGGACAGGTCAATCTCCTGATACAGCAAGCCAGAGATCCCAAGAACCTCAGTCGATTATTTCCAGGATGGCAACCTTGGGTGTGATCAAAGAAAGAAAATGGGTAAAATCACAATTTGAACTGTAAATTTTATTTTTGCTACATGCTACAAACTAACTTGTATTGTTACTAGTATGGACAGTATGGATGTGTTGTACGTGCGTCATATCTTTGAAACTGAGTCCTGTACCTCAAGTCAGGGTCAGGGTCAAAAATCACAGCCCGTTGCTCTTCCCAGGCACAGCGGGCCCAGTGATAGGGCCCTGATGTGCCCCCCACTTTTCCTGGGCCATGCCTCGAGCTGAGATACCAGTCAAGAGTTGCAAATGATTTTTCTATTTTTGGTTAATCTAATTGACAGTGAAACAAGATGTCACTTTGAACAACGTTGATTTTTCTTCCTGTACCCAATGTAGCTATTATGCTCTCATATTCACAACAAGAAAAACATGTTTCTCTGTCAAGTTATTAGAAAAATGTCAAACTATATGTCAACTTTGTGCCTTGTTTCCTATAATAGTATTCAAATCAAAATTTGTACACTGCTTAAAAAAAAGTTGAATTCCTGTATTCATAGCTACAAATTTTGACTGAATTTCGTACTGTTAACAAAAAGCCATGCTTTAGTAGTGTGCAGCAGGCAATTGGGCCTTACAAATACAAACTGTGTCTCTCTAGCCAGAGCATAACTCCCCATCAAAAGTATGAGATCAATGAATTTACTCTGCCATCTCCTAACTTGCATTCAGTTTTGACAGTGTAACAAAGGAACTAAAAATAAAGCTGGAATGACTGTATTTCTAGAGGCATCTTGTGCATATGCAAATTGAATCAATCTTTAATTTCGAAAATTAGTCAGTGAAACATGATGTTTTAGCAAGTTTATTGTCTGCTGCAGTTATTTTGTATTTAGTCTATTATCTTCTCAACTACCAAGACATTTACTTTGCAAAGTTCACAAATTATAACTTTTTTTTATTTCATGAGATTTGGGCATTGCTGGCTATCCCTAATTACCATTGAGAATGAAATGCTTGAAGAAATTCTTTCAGTTCAACGTGCAATTTGATATCAAATGGAATTTGTATCTGGTGTATGTTATAAATTTAATTATTTCTATGCTTCCTGCAAGTTGTAAATTTACAGTAACTAAGTTTATAATCCTCCTGTCTGAGTTTTCCATTGGCATTATGAGGCACCTTATCCATTCTTGGAAAAAAAAATACACAGTCTGCTTACCTATTCTATGCAATGTGAATTTTAACAATAAGGATAAGTAGCCATTTTACTGTCAAGGTAACATGCTGTACACATTTTTTAGACAAAAACTGAAATAAAAATATTGCAACAACATTTACAAAATACAAGTCTTATTTTCATTCTATTCCAGTTTTTTTTAACATATAAAATGCAGTGTCTTCACCTCAGGATCACCTTTATAAAATCACACTCTGCACATGAGAGAACTTCTCATACTGTTCGATCATTTAAGTTTGTTTTAGTGTACATTGAATAAACACAATATCTCTCTTTCTGTTGACTCATTTAATAGTTTCTCTTCTATGTTGGGGACAATTTCATATCGTGGTGGGCAGGGGAAAATGACAACTGTAGCTCTAAACTGCTATTGCCTCTCTGTAAACTGTCCTTTCTCCTTTAGTAGAGCAAATGAGTCCTGGAGTGCGTTCCAATTGATCAAATATTCTGGATAATCACGAGGACCACATAATCAATGTAAAAATACACACTAAGTAATAGAAACTTAATGCAACGGGTATACATATCATTATTGTACTTTATTTACAACACAAATCATTTGAATAATAATACAACTTTGCCTTAAATAAAACTTAGCGGCAGAGCCTTCTCATGCACACTGTCATCCGACTGCTCGGACATCGCGGTATTTGAGGAGAAATTGACTCAAAATTGATTCAACTGTTGATATTTTATGTGGTCATTCGATTGAACAACAAGTATATTTACATTGAGGTAAATTTTTAAAAACTATCATAATTGGACAGAATAATACAGTAAACTATGCAATATTTTAGGTATATAATTTTTGCCAGTTCATCAAGGGTACTGCTCCGTAAGGTGCCAGATAAAACAAAGTTTGCTGTACTTACTTTGGCAGTATAGAGGAGCCTCCCTCATTTCACTTATTTTTAAGATTATTATTTTGTTTGAATTTATACAAAATGAAACTAAAATATAAAGCCTTAACATTTGGAAAAAGGAATAACATTTAAGTGTGGCAGATCTGTAACTACAAAAATGAGTTTCAAAAACAGTTAAAAGTGTACAAAAAGAAGACAGATGCTTCATTAGACAACAATGTATACGAGGAAAGGATTGTCGGAAAAATACTGAAAAAATGTTGCAAATTAGTGCAAATGCTGGACATAACATCCAGTTGTTTGCTGGGATCCTTTGAAATCATGATTGTTCAGGAAATACTGTCAAACTAAGTTACACTAAGCACTACAATGGATCCACAACAGACATTTCCAAAACAGAACGGCTAAACTGGGAACAGAAAGGCTGACGTTCCTTTGAAGGGTCTAGGCCCGAAACGTCAGCCTTTCTGCTCCTATGATGCTGCTTGGCCTGCTGTGTTCATCCAGCTCTACACCTTGTTGTCTCAGATTCTCCAGCATCTGCAGTTCCTACTATCTCTGATTCAATTTTAACCCCGGCTAAACTGGGAAGATATTTTCCTTCAGCAGGCTGATCGTTAACTACTTCAAACAACATCCTAAGCAGAAACTGCAATCTGACACTCAAGTCTAGGCAGGGGTCTCCAGTAACTCACCACCTGACTCCCCGCAGCTTGTCCATCGCCTACAAGACAGAAGTCATGAGTGTAATGGAGTACTCTCCATTTGTTTGGAGGAATGCTGCTGAACAAGATTAACAAACCTCGACATCCATCCAAGACACATCCATATTTTTGATGGATACCCAATCCCTGTCTTAAGCATTCATCACCAATCGGACACAGTAACAACAGTGTGTATCATCTGCGAGATGCACTGCAGCAACTTGCCAAAGCTTGTTCAACAGCCTCTACCACTTAAAAGGACAAGGACAATGGATAAGATCTCTAGCGCATAAAAGTTTCCTTCCATGTCATCCTGAGTAAGGAACTGTTAACATTTACTGTTCCCACACAGGAAATTGGTGAGTGCATTTAAAATGCATGGGATTGGGTAGAATATAATATTATGGATTGAGAATTGGATAATAGACAGAAAGGAGAGACTAGGAATAAATGGATCATTCTCTAATGGCAGGGTACCTGAAGGGTGTGTGTTGGGGCAGGCTATTGAAAGCTGAGATGCGGAGGAGTTTCTTTACTCAAAAACTGGTGTATCTTTGGAGTTTTTCACACCAGAGGAACATGGAAGCTCAACCACTGAGTATGTTCAAGACATAAATTGTCGGTTTCTGAGCACCAGTGGCATTGAGGAAATGCAGGAAAGTGGCAGTGAGGTAGGTAATCTGGAATGGTCAGGCTGGCTCGATGGGTTAAATGCCCTACTCTTGTTCCAATATTGATCTCTGAAATGTTAACGGTTTCCATTTCCACCATTGCTATCTGTTCTGTTGTGTCTCCAGCATTTTGTTTAGTAATTAAAATTTGCATAAGACCAATTACCAGTTTTGCTCACTTTTGTAAAATCTTTCAATTTATATATTTCAAGTTCTAAACTGCCACCAGAGTAGAATGGACTGAAGTTTGTGAGGGGAGGGGTTTGTGTGTGGTGAAAAACTGAAGTCCTGCTGTCATGACCAAAAGTGCGAGTCAACACCAGTCCTTTCGGTGGCAGGACCCCAAAGTGGCATTTTACCAGCAACCTCAACTGTGGCACTCTCCCTGATAGAAACAGTTAAATTTGCCATTTTCAGCTTGGATACACCTGGTCACAGCCAGACGGGTCTATCCGCTCAAAGATAGATTTCCTATTTGTGTCCCACACATTCTCAGTCAGATTCCCTGACATCAAGCTGGTGTTCTTCCCTGACCACTGCCTCCTGCTGGCTGACTGTCATCTATAGGAAATATTGAATATGTAATTGTTGTCCCCAGAAAATATTGAGGAGCTCAAAAGGGATTGTACAGGTTGGAGAACCGTGAAGCCCCTCTGAGTCTCCAGTGGACTGGGAGAAACAGTCAAGGGGAACATCAAGAGGTTCTTTATCCTCAAAGGTGTTCAGAAAGCAAGATAGAGAGATGGGGAAAACTGTCCAAATTCCAGAGAAACATGCAGAACCTATTCCTACAAACAATGGGGGTGGATTTCACGGAGGATCTCCAGGAGGTGAAGAGCCGGCAAACCTCACTTTTTGCCTCAGAGACCTCCAAGATATTCTGATCCAGGAGTGGGATGAGACCCGCTCGCATTTCTTCTTCTAGAAGCCTAAAGAAAGTAAATGTCTCATGAACATCATCTCAGTCTGACACGCTGAGGATCAACAAATCCTTTTGTGCCAGTCTGTATGACATTGAAGCCCACAGACAGCGTGGTCTCCCAATTGTTCCTATCCTCTATCACAGAGGTCTTAGACAACAGCATGTGGGAGAGGCTGGATGGCCGTTATCTCTGGATGAACTGAGCAAAGACCTTGAGTCCTTAGAAAAGAATAAAACTGTCAGAAACAATGGCTTACCGGCCAAGTTATATTCGGCTCTGTGGGACTTGATTGGCCAGGACTTGCTGGAGGTGTACGAAAGTGTGCTTCTGCCAGGTACAGTATGTGAACCCTTGAGGAAAGGTATCATCACATTTTATCTGCAAGTAGAAGGGGGAGAGGAAGGAAATTAGAAATTGGCGACCAATTTCACTGTTGAATGCAGATTACAAAATCCTGTCTAAGGCCATCACCAACTGGGTTAGGTCCACACTGGGATTCACCTGGACCAAACTTGTACTATACAGGGTAGGACAATCTCTGAGTGCCTTGTGCTCCTCAGGGATACGATTGCCCATGGGAAGGGGTGGGGGTGGTGGATGCCTGCCTCATCAGCCTGGACCAGGAGAAGGCCTTTGACAGAATGTCATACACCTACATGTGGGACGTGCTCTCCAAATGGATTTTGGACAGGGAATCTGCAATTGGATCTGACTGCTCTATCCCAACATCATTAGCGCAGTCTCATTCGATGGTGGGAATCAGGAAGCTTCCCGATCAGATCTGGAGTCAGGCAGGGCTGCCCTCCCTCTGCAGCCTTTCTTGTGTGCTGTATAGAGCCCTTTGCTGAGTCCATCAGGAAGGATGCGAGCCTGAGAGGGGTGACTACTCCAGGCAGCGGAGGCCTACAGGTCAAAGCCTTCCTGTACATGGATGACGTCGCTGTTTCCTGCTTGGATCCATTGTCAGACTCCTGAATATCTGCAACCAGTTCGACTGGCCTCGGGAGCCAAGGTAAATTGAGGCAAGTGCTAGGCCATGTTCTTTGGGAACTGGGCTGACTGATCCTTCATTCCCTTCACCGTCAGGACAGATTACTGGGATTACAGGTGTTGGGAATATGGTTTGGAGGGGCCAGGGTGTGCACAAAATCTTTGGAGGAGTGTATCACCAAAGTGAGACTGAAACTGTTTTTTTGGGAGCACCACTCCCTCTCCCTTGCGGGTTAAAAACCTGCTCTTCAGGTGTGACGCACTCTCTTGTTGTATGTGCTGCAGATCTGGTCCATTCCCTGAACATGTGCTGTTTCAGTCACCTAAGACATCTTTCATTTCATCTGGAAGCCTAAGAAAGACCAGACCTGCAAGAACTCCATGTACAAAACTCTGGATAAGGAGTTGGGTGGGGGGGAGGTGGGGGAAGAACATACCCAATATTACACTCATCCTGAGCCACCTTTGTCTGTGGCTGCATCAAGCTGTGCATAGACCCTCGGTACACAAATACCAAGTGTTGCTACGTACTGAAGTTCTACCTTTACATTGGTATTGGGAAGGAAGGGACTGGCCTCACTGCCGCAGAACGCTCCAAGTAGTTAGACCATCCTGTATCATCTGTCATTTACGGAGAAATTTGCAAAGAATAACGCCTTTGACCACAAGTCTATCAGGAAGTGGTCAGCACATAACGTACTTGAAACCCTGCAGAAAATGGAGAAGGTGAATCCTGTCAGGTTGCTCACTGAACAGACTGTCAAAGTCATTTGGCAGACTGCCCCATCATCAGAATTTTCCAACAAGCACCATGACATTGCTTGGTTGGTGGTGAGGAGGGCACTACCTGTGAGATAGTTCATGTACACCTGGATTCTCTGTGCCACCGCTGCTGCTCTTGAAGTGGCTGCAGGCTGGTAGAGACTGTTACACATCTCCTTCCGGAATGTGTCTTTGCGAAGGAAGTCTGGAGAAAGATGCAGTGGTTTTTGTTAAGGTTCATCCCGAGAAGTTCCATGATGTAGGACTCTGTGATGTATGGGCTGTTCCTTGGTATGCACACCGAGACGAAGGTTGACTGTGCCTGGAGTACCATCAAATCGGTGAATGATGCTGTTTGGTCTGCCTGAAAGTTTTTGGTCTTCCAGAGCAAGGAGTTAACCTGATCGAGTATTGCAAACTGGCACATTCCACGGTCCAGGACTACGTCCTGAGGGACGCACTAAAGCTTGGGGCAGCTGCCACCAAGGTACAGTGGGGAAAGAACACCATCTAAGGTTAATGGGGGCTCGCTCAGTTATTGGACCGTCCCAGTGCCTCAAATTTACGTAAATATAATCTTGTATTAGTAAAACATGCCTTGGATTGTTTGCTGTACATATGTAAAGACTGTGTACAGAATCAAACTGCTCTAGTGACTATGTGTGTATATAAGTATAAAAAGTATAGTTTTGAAATAAAAACAAGCAATGGTCACTACCAAAGTTGCAGTGTGAAGGAGAAGGCATTTCAAAGTTGAGATGCCCTTGAAGATAAGTGCTTTTGTGCAAGCCTGGGCCTGGCAGACAGACCTTGGCAATTATGTACGTAGACCATTATTGCCACAAGGATGGCTGTTACCACTGGGAGCCCATGAACCCAGAATCCCATGCTCTAGCTACAGAATGGAAATTTAAAAGTCATCCTCCCTTTTACCCTGACAACAAGGTGCAGGGCTGGACAAACACAGCAGGCCAAAGCCTCTCTGCTCCTGTGATGCTGCTTGGCCTGCTGTGTTCGTCCAGCCCTGCACCTTGTTGTCTCGGATTCTCCAGCATCTGCAGTTCCTACTATCTCCCTTTTACCCTACTGGGAGGCAGCCTGGGCTTTATTGGCAGTGTCTCCAAGGAGCAGCCTGCCTTCCCAATACAAGAAAGAATGTAGTGGCAAAGGGACACTTCATTGGGCATTTGAGTGGGTGGCCACACTGCTGCAGCTGGTAATATTAGCATGGCAGTGGGTAACCACGGGGTTCCCTTCCTGATGTCTTTTCTTGCCATTTCATTAACTCTCCTGACTTCCAGTACCTCACCACAGGGTTGGCAAAATTCAGCCTGGATTATTACCCCCAGAGAAAGAGCATTCTAAACAGCATACAGAGAGGAGAAGCAGCAAGTTTAAAAACAGTAGAATGCAGGAGAAACTTCGCTCTGAATACAGCACCAGAGAGCACAGGGAGATTAAGAATACATAAGCACAGGGGAGGAAGCGGATTTACGGTAAGGGTGAAGAATTTCATCTTTTACTAACCTCCAAATTATAATAAAAGGTACCGAGTTAAGGTTAAAGTAAGTAAAGTTAAACTAAAATAAGGCTAAGTAAGGCTAAAGTAAGTTAAGTTGAATGAAGTTAAAATAAACTTAAGGTATGGTAGGGCAGTCTGGCCCAACCTGTGGCACATGGGGAGTTGTGCAGGAAGTATCCCTGATTGAACAAGTTTAAGCTTCTGGTTTTGAATCGCAATGGATAGCTGGAATCACTGAAGTGCATCGACCAGGCAGAAAACCATGTGGATAATATGTTCAGAGACGTGGTTATATCACAGCTTAAAGGTAAGCAGGCAGAATAGGTGACTGCCAGGCAGTTCAAGAGAAACAGACACGTGCTGCAGGAATTCCCATGCAGTGTACTGGGTCTGGGCACTGCACTTTAGGAAGGATGTGAACACATTGCAGAGACTGCAGAAAAGTTTAGGAACAAGGTTTCAGGGATGAGAAACATCAGATATAATGATAGGTTAGAGAGGTTAGAACATTTTCCCCTGGAGCAGAGGAGGCTAAGAGGAGATTTGATAGAAGTTTTCAAATCATGAAGGGTCCAGATAGAATAGTTATGGAGAAACTGTCTATGCTTCTAAGAGATAGTAGGAACTGCAGATGCTGGAGAATCCGAGACAACAAGGTGCAGGGCTGGCTGAACACAGCAGGCCAAGCAGAGGGTCTGCTCCTATGATGCTGCTTGGCCTGCTGTGTTCATCCAGCCCTGCACCTTGTTGTCTCTCATGCTTCTAAGAGGATTGCCAAACAAAATTAGTGATTTGCAACAGAAGTAAATGTGAGATGAGAAAAAATCTTTTCACACAAGGAGTTAAGATCTGGAATGCACTGCTTGGGGTGTGGTGGAGGCAGTTTCAATTGAGGCATTCAAGAGGGTATTGTTTCTATTTAAATAATCATTCAAAGAGCATGGTTACAGAGAAAGGCAGGAAACTGACACTAAACTGCCCAGTGAACTGGTATGGACACAATGGGCCACATGGCCTCTTTCTGTTTCATAACAATTCTGTGATTCTGAAGAGGGATAATGGAACAATAAGTCATTGCAGATCATTCTGTGATCTTCATAATGCTTTGTTTTTGTTTATAATACAAGGTGCTATCCTAGGAAGCACAGAGGATCCAAAGGGCCTGGTGTGCACACCCACAGAGCCTTGAAGGCGCACGCCATGACGATAAAGCTGGTTAAGAAAGCCTATGGGATACTTGTCTTTATTTGTCAAGGCATTGAATACAAGTTTATGATGGAGCTGTAGCTGGAGCATTAGTTAAGTCACAACAGGAGTACAGGAGTGCAATTCTGGTCACCACATTACAGAAAGGATGTGATTGTATGAGACAGGGTGTAAAACAGACTCATTAGGATTTTGCCTGGGCTGGAGCTATATAGCTATGAAGTGAGACTAGAGAAGCTGGAGCAAAAATAGAAAAGCTCATTAGATCTGGCAGCATCTGTGGAGAGAAATCAGAGTTAATATTTCGGGTTGAGTGACCCTCATAAACTGGAGTAAGGTGAGGTAAACTAGATAAACTGGGGTTATTTTCTTGAGAACAGAGAAAGCTGACAGGGGGAAGACTGACTGATGTGTTCAAAGCTCTAAGGGGCGTAGGTAGAGTAGGTAGGGGATAAAATTTCCCGCTGAGTAGAAGAGTTTTAAGGTAAGGTGCAGAGATTTAGAGGGGATTTGAAGAAAGATATTTTCACTCAGAAACTGATGGTTATCTGGAATTCATTATCTAAATCTGATAAAGCTTTTAATAAGCAATTAGATGAGCACTGGAAACTATATGAGTGCTGGAAACCTGGGCTGGGATAGATGTTTGCTGATGGGAAGGCTTTTTTCTGTGCTGTAAACATTCTGACTCTAAGTACCAGTTATAATTGCTTCTGAAAGGATACATTAAGATGGGCGGAAAAGCCTCTCATTCACAATTTGTTTCGTGTACTTTATGCCAGTATCAATTAAATCTGCAGGCTACAGACTTGAGAGAATTTTCATTATACGTTTAGAATCTTGAGCCAAGAGGTGCGACTTCACAGGCCTTTCAATTAAGGGCATTACTTCCGAATCGTTGACTGAAATGTTAGTTTTGTCTCTCCACAGATGCTGCGTGGTCTGCTGACTATTTACTGCATTTAGCTTTTATTCCTTTTTTTTCAGTTGTTCGTCCACCTCATTTATATTTTCAACCTTTTGTCTGTTTCCAACATTCCACAGATTTATTTGTATTAGTTACCCTTCAACTCATTTGAAGTTTCTATGTTTCTAACACTAAGACCCAGAGCACTCGTTGGGTACCTGTTCTCAATTACGTCCCGTGTATCGTGTTTCACAGCCTATATCCATTAACAAGGGTACAACAATTGTAAAAACTCAATTCGCAAAATCCTGCAAGGTTAGAGAAGAACATCTATCTATACACGATGTATATTTCTACTCCCTGTGGGTTAGAATATTTGCAGGACTGCAGAACACTGTTTTGAACTGACACGCCTTTATAAAAATGTTTCCGACCAGGTGGAACCACCAGGCGGCAGCATTTCATTCCCAATGTATTAACGCTCGCCCAATGTGTGTCACAATGTCTCTGGGGGACGTGCAGTAATTAAATCACCTCGGTGATAGTAACGTTAGCTGCTCGAGAGATTAAAAGTCACAAAGGAATCAAAC
>NC_063337.1:40950642-40990842 GCF_021869965.1 Rhincodon typus | reverse complement strand
ACAATATGCACTTCCCAGGATTCCATGTTAAACCTCTGAATTTTTTTTACTTCTTTCTGCTTCCAATTGAGTTGATCCACGTCAAGTTCAAGCCAGATCTTTGATCATAATCCTTGAAAATGTGGCAAAACCAGGAGCTTGAAATCTTGTGGTGCATATGATGGTATGAAGGCTGTAGAATTTGAGATTTGCACATTGTTTGACATGACTATATCCATGTCCAATCCCCACAAATGTAGAAGAAACAAGAACAATGCAACATTCAATTTACAATTAGTCATAATTTTCCATCCATATTTATCAATATATAGTTTTCCGAAAAACCAGAAAAGGCATTCCTAAATTGATGCAGCTCATACATAGCTAAGATGGGTGAACTGCTGCCAGGTAAGTAAATTACTGCTCTGGACTCATTTCTGTTCAATGAACTGAAATAGTGGTGTGTAAATGAAGTGCCACCTGGAACATAATTTCAATTTTCTTCAGACTGATTGATGGGTCGTAATTCTAAGCTGCAGACACAGAGCAGTTGTTGATAGCTGGGTATAATAAATGGACAAAGAAATCAACAGTCACAGGCTGAGCATTCACAGCAATAGCTTATTCAGTTGTGCTCTTTGCTTGTAATCTTTTTTAAGTTCAACAGCTTTCCTCTGTCTTAATGGATAAATATTCCTCAAAGCTTGTGGCAGAGAAGAATAGCTCAAACAGGAAATGCAAATGCACAGTTTTATTTCACTCCATTGATGGATAGTGTCAGGCAGCACCCCACAACTAATGACTTGTAACTGGCAAATCATAGCCAAGCATTTGCCAAAAATGTTTACAGTTCCTGTCTGTTAAAATGTCATCCCTTTTATCAAATAAACAAATAAACAAATGCTTGTTCTTTATATTTTACCTATCTCTACCTTGCATTAAGAAATCACACCCATAATGTTTCATTAAATGCAAAGTTTACACAGTGTGTCTCAAGCAGAATGGTAGTTTTGTTCAGATGGCACAGGTAGAACATTCTCAAACATGTAGCTCGCCACAGGCAGAAATGATGCTGCTGTAGTTAACACAACAAAACAGTCACCATCATGTTTATACAACATGACAAAAGACACATCCTTCAATTTTAGGGTTACGGTTCATGCACTGTACTACATTGGCAATGAGGTGGAAACCTTCAACTCATGTAAAAGGAACCTGGACCTGCACCTGAAGTGCTGAAAACTGCATGGCTACAAAACAGGTGTTAGTAACTGGGATTAGAAAAGGCAGCATGTTTATTCACTAGCACAGATATGAAGGGCTGAATGGCCTCTTTCTGCACTGTAACTTTTCCATGGCATACCTCACATTCCCTTCACTGATGTTTGGTATGGAGCTTCAGCATTTAGACTTAACAGCATTAGGGAAGAAGCTGCACACTGAAGAAAATCACAGCAATGCACCAAGATGTCCCATTACCTTAAGGGCAATTGGCTGTCGTCAACAAAAGTGATCATATCCCAAGAATGACTTTTTAGTAATGTATAGAAAAGCATCACTCTTCACTCAGACCAAATTCTGCATGACTGGGAAAGCACTGTTGTTTAATACATAGCCTTCAGCCCTTCAGAATATTACCAATATTCGTGTAGAGTCCTTCATTTCTTTCACTTCAATCTGTATTCTGCTTTGAATGTTGACACATATTTCATCACAAGAGCTGCATGAGTTTTCATAAATACTTTCTGTCAAATCAATGATGACATTTTTTAATTGAGGTTTTTTTTAGACACACAATTGGATTTCAGCTGATCATCTTCTAGAGGTCATCGCTCTTTTGCTCATGACCCCTCATCAAATTTCTGTAACAACTGTTGGATACAAACAGAGACACTAGGAGCAGGAACAAGCCATTTGGCCCTCCACTGTTCAATATGCTGACCCGCTTATCTCAAAGCGATTTCTCCACTTTCTCCCAATATCCTTCGATGCCTTGAACATCGAAAAATTTACCAACCTCCTTCATAAATATACTCAGTGACCTAGCCTCCACAAGTGGAGAAATGTTTCCTCATCTTTTGGTCTACCCCTTATCCTGTGACTATGACCCCTGGTTCTCGACTCCCCAACTAATGAAAACATCCTCCCTGTATTTCGTCTGTTCCATCGACCCCCCACCCCAGAATTTTATACATTTCCACCAAATCCCTTCTCATTTTTCTAAACTCTGGTGAACACAGGTCCAGTTGTACCAATCTCTCCTCATAGTGTCCTATGACAGTGACACTACACCGTAACGGGCCAGACAGTATAAATTCCAAGTGGAGTAGAACAACATTGCTTCATCGGAGGCCTCACTGATGATGTTACCTAGCATGACAACGAAATGTTTGAACGAGAACAAGCCAGCTCAGTGAGCAAGTCAACAACCTCACCCACAACCCGAGCTAGAAATCTTTGCTAAAACTTTAAACATAATGGAGTTTTTTGAGGATGTTACTTGCAGACTAAATAAATGAGGAATTAGTGGATGTGGTTAATTCAGATTTTCAGAAGTCTTCTGATAAAGCTCCACACAAGAGATTAGTAAACAAAAGTAGTGCATCAGGGATAATACACTAGCATAGATTACAATTGTTAATGGAAAGAAAATAGAGTAGGAATAAATGGGTCATTTTCAGATTGGCAGCTGTAACATTTAAGATAGGATAAGGATTAGTGGTTGGGTTCCAGTCAATCACAATCTTTATCAATGATTTGGATGTGAGAACCAAACGCAATATTTCCAAATTTATGGATGATAAAATTAGGTAGGAATGAGAATTATGAAGAGGATTATAAAGAGGCTTCAAGGAAATTTGGACAGACGGAGTGAGTAGTCAAGAATATGGTAAATGAAATACAATGGTATAGTGTCAAGTCATCCACTTTTGTAGGAGGAGTGGAGATGCATTTCTTATATGGTGTAAGTTTGGGAAGTCCTGATTCCCAAAGGGATCTGGGTGCCCTAGTTAGCTTTCAGTGACTTATGAACATGTGGTGCAGCAAGCAATTAGGAAGGCAAATGGTATTTTGCCCTGCATTGCAACAGAATTGAAGTACACGAGTAAATAAGTCTTTCTTCAAATAGATAGAATACTGATGAAACTGCACCCAGTTTTGGTCTCTTCACCCAAGGAAGCCATAATGCGGAAGTGGCGGTGTTGGACTGGGATGGGGGCAAGGTCAAAAATCACACGTCACCAGGTTACAGTCCAACAGGATTATTTGAAAACACTAGTTTTTGGAGCTCTGCTCCTTCCTCAGGTGTAGCGTGGAAGAGGAGGTATGTCAACTCAGAATTTATAAGCAGAAAGACAACTCCCTCAAAAAACTCAATCATGTTTGTGAGATACGATTTTTCTCGCACAAAACCATGCTGACAAGCCCTAATAAATTTTTACGTCTCTAAAATGTCCATAAATCCCAACTTTTATAATCACCTAGAACAGTTTACCCACAATTGCAGTCACAGGACTATAGTTCCCCAGTTTCTCCTTACAACCTTTCTTAAACAAAGGTACAATATTAGCCTCCCTTCAGTCATCAGGCACCTCACCCGTAGTTATACATGCTGTGAGCAGGTCTCATAATTACCTCCCTTACTTTCCACAACGTTCCGAGATTCATTAGGTCAGGTCCCAGAGAATTATCCGCCTTCGTATTCTCTAAAACCTTCCAAACTTCCTCTTCCTTAACATGAACTGTTTTTAAAGCAAAGTTTATTTTTCTCTGCATTCTCTAGACTCCATTTCTTTCTCCACAGTAAAAACTGACGTGAAATATTAATTTGATATCTCTCCCATCTCCCGGGGTTCAACACAAAGATGACCTCCTTGATCTTTAAAGGGCCCTACCCTCTCTCCAGTTACCCTCTCGCTCTTAATGTATTTGTAGAATCTCTTTAAATTATCCTTAACCTTATCTGCCTACTCCTGTTATGTTCCTAGTAATGTAGTCAAATAGTACAAACGTTTTAAGCGAATATTGTATCCAGTAGAGATGGGGGTTCCATTCCAGATTCCTGAAGAGAGATGTTGTTGATCACCTAAAAATAAAATCTGAAATCTCTGAGAACTACAAAAAAAACTTAACCTTCATGTTTGGCAGTTTCCATAAAAATTGTTCAGAGGACTCGGAGTTTTCAATTAGTGGAAAATCACCAAGTAGCTAATATTATCTTGCACACTTTGGTGAGAATTAAGATCAAATAATTTAAAGCATAGTATAAAAGTCCAGATTCACTAGTTTATTGCTTATTACTAGTTAACTAAATAACATTGTCCTGCTTACTTGCAATTATGTAGTTAGAACATAGAACATAACAGCGCAGTACAGGCCCTTCGGCCCTCGATGTTGCGCCGACCTGTGAAATCAATCTGAAGCCCATCTAACCTAAACTATTCCATTATCATCCATATGTTTATCCAATGACCATTTAAATGCCCTTAAAGTGGGCGAGTCTACTATTTTTGCAGGCAGGGCATTCCACGCCCTTACTACTCTGAGTAAAGAACCTACCTCTGACATCTGTCCTATATCTATCACCCCTCAATTTAAAGCTATGTCCACTCGTGCTAGCCATCACCATCCAAGGAAAAAGGCTCCCACTGTCCACCCTATCTAATCCTCTGATCATCTTGTATGTCTCTATCAAGTCACCTCTTAACCTTCTTCTCTCTAATGAAAACAGCCTCAAAACCCTCAGCCTTTCCTCATAAGAGCTTCCCTCCATACCAGGCAACATCCTGGTAAATCTCCTCTGCACCCTTTCCAATGCTTCCACATCCTTCCTATAATGCGGTGACCAGAACTGTACGCAATACTCCAAGTGCGGCCGCACCAGAGTTTTGTACAGCTGCAACATGACCTCATGGCTCCGAAACTCAATCCCTCTACCAATAAAACCTAACATACTGTACGCCTTCTTAACAACGCTATCAACCTGGGTGGCAACTTTCAGTGATCTATGCACATGGACACCGCGATCTTTCTGCTCATCCACACTACCAAGAATCTTACCATTAGCCCAGTACTCTGTATTCCTGTTACTCCTTCCAAAGTGAATCACCTCACACTTTTCCGCATTAAACTCCATTTGCCACCTCTCAGCCCAGCTCTGCAGCTTATCTATGTCCCTCTGTAACCTACAACATCCTTCTGCACTATCCACAACTCCACCGACTTTGGTGTCATCCACAAATTTACTAACCCATCCTTCTACGCCCTCATCCAGGTCATTTATAAAAATGACAAACAGCAGTGGCCCCAAAACAGATCCTTGAGGTACACCACTAGTAACTGAACTCCAGGATGAACATTTCCCATCAACCACCACCCTCTGTCTTCTTACAGCTAGCAGCATTTGGATTTATTTCCATTCTAAGTTTTAGCTTCCTAGAACATTACCGTCAGCCTAATATTCTACAATGTGCGGAACTCAAAATAATGAGCGGCAAGAACAATGGCTTGTAAACCCATTGTTTTAATCAAAATTGTTCAGTAATCATGTTCCAAGTATACAAGCTAAAGAGAACAATTGTTTAGAAAGCACAGAAACTTCAGGAAAGTTGCCATTTATTTTGTTGAAAAAGGTTCAATGCGAGCCATGCTGTTAAATCCAAAAGTGATTCATTGCTAATTCTTGAATAAGCATCACAAATCAAAGTTGTGTTTACAATGGAAAAAGTCACATCAAACTGCTGACTCAGATCCTAGTTTAGAACACAGACTCTAAAACTTGAGACCTATTTCATGGGTCAGTTCCAAACCTATTATCAGAGGTGCTGGTATGAATTTTTCAGAGTCCTTAATGTTTTCCCATCCTCTTACAAAATTCAACTTACTGGAAACACAGCTGTTGAGTCTGTATCCCACACTGAGAACTGCTCATCCATCAGCTTACATCCTCTTTGGCTTATACAGGTTCCACATACTGCAAAACACTCCTTCTAAGGCCTAACTCATCTCTATTTCATGTATTTTCCCATAAACACTCTTCAGCTCAGGGATAGCAAGAAATGCAGATGCTGGGATCAGAGATAACACAGTGTGGAGCTGAAGGAACACAACAGGCCAGGCAGCATCAGAGGAGCAGGGAGGTTGACATTTCAGGTCAGGACCCTTCTTCAGCTGCCTTGCCATGCCTCTACAGAAATACACTCCACTCACATTTTTAAAAATCCTTCAAAACTGATCTTTTTCACTAGACTATCAATAACAGTGGAATCACTGACCAATAAAGACTAAGATAACTAAGATCCACTTTTGTGGCCATCTACCATTCTGGTTGTTTCTCAATATACCTCTCAGTCTCCTCACTCAAAAGGTTCCGCACTTTTCTCTTCATTTTTACTCTGTTTTGTTTTCTCTCATGTAAAAACTTCACAGATCTGCAATATTAAAGGGTCTATACAAGAGTCCTGTTTTTGCACACTGTCACTTATTGACTTTATGCTGCTTCTAGTCAAATTCAGGCATGACAGTTAGCCAGTGTGATTCCAGCTTTTCACCAACTACATTACCAATCGAGGGGCAACATGGTGGCATAGTGGTTAGCACTGTTGCCTCGCAATGCCAAGGACCCGGGCTCAATTCCACCCTCAGGCAATTGTGTAGAGTGTGCACATTCTCTCTGTGTCTCTATAAGTTTCCCCTGGTTGCACCAGTTTCCTCCCACAATCCAAAGATGTGCAGGCTAGATGGATGAGCCATGGGAAATGCAGGATTACATGGATAGGGTAAGGATGGATGAGATGCTGTTTGCAGGGTCAGTGCAGAATTGATAGATCGAATGGCCTGCTTCCATACTGTAGGGTTTCTATGATTCTGCACAAAAAAATCCCTAAACTACTTCTTTAACTGGCCATGCAACCAGATCAGCACAACAACCTGAAAGCAAAGAGGCACCCTCAAATTATAGCCCAGAGTTTTTAATGTTTAGAGATCTGAAGGTCATGGGCCAGGATGAGATACAACAGTACCAACTTATATTTTGTTTCATGTACTCTAGACAATGATCCAAAACACCAAAGTCATCATGAAGTTCCTCTCTAGTACTGCATCCCATCTATTAACTTATACTCCAACGCTTGCTATTGTTGATAACTTAAAATCTGCAGGCAGAAGATAGTACGATACATTTAATTGAACTAGTTTATAGTTGACATATCTTGCAAAGAAGTCAATATTCCAATTTGTTTCAAGTATACCTGAAATGAATTCAGACTACTCATAAAACAAAATTACAATCCACTTAGTGAAAAATGGAGTATTTATTGTCGAAGTTCTAGCTCATAAACAGCAATGGAACATGTCTCTCAAATCGATGGATATGAGTGACTCCAGTCATGAAGAACTTTATCTTGGTCACCACACTGACTGAATCATTTAAAGAAAACACTCTGTTCAGTTAACTATAAAAAAACTAGCCTCAGGTTTACAAACAAGTCTACACAAGTCACAATCCTAAGTATCACAGCAGATCTCAATTTTAAACCACTAACGACCATGAATTGACCTAACTTCCCTATATTTTTGCAAATCAAGATAACAAACAAACATTAATTTATATCAGTAAAATATTTGATGCAATGATCTCTCCTCTTCCTTTTCCTTCCCCCAATGATAGTGGGGCTTGAAAACAAAACCTATGTTTCATCATGCATTTAGCAACCAAAACAAACTTTCCACTTAAAATATTCATGTAAATTCTAAGTCTTAAAAATTGATTATCATTACTCCAGGCACCATTATTCAGGTCTTCAACACATCAAGAGTTAATATTTTTAAAATATTATCTCTTGATACATTAGAGATAACAAGTATGTCTAAATAAATGCAAATTGGTTAAAGTATGAAAGTATGCGACATTAGTAATGGCAGCAGATTAAAAATATAAACAACTCCCTATATCTATTTTAAAAAAACCACAACAACTGAATTTTCAAAAAAATAAAATATATTTAATTGCTGAAAAGCATACACGTATCCTTGCGTTTTTAAAAACCTAAACAGGATTGGGGGAAGGGAACAGGAGACTTTCAAATCAAAACTAAGAAAAGTTTCCTAATAGGTCATAATAATGCAAGATCAGTACCCTGGATATATTCCATTAAATTAGTAAAATTAAAACACCACGTTGAAGCACCAACATGAATTATTCTTAATCCCAACTGTGCTACTATTGAAGACAACTTCCCAACAAGAAAGAAAACAAAATCTGCAATTAAAAGGACATCTGTCACAATCTCCGGACACTCAAAAGAGCTTAACAGAATAAAGAAATACTTTCTCGATATTGTACTAGAGCACCAGCCTAGATTTCTGTGCTCAAGCCTTTGCAGCGGTACTTCAATCCACAATCTTCTGACTCAGGGAGGAGCATTTCCATTAACAGAGCTACAGTTGTGACACAAAGGAACAGTGTCATGCTTTTACCTGCCAGTTCTAAAATAGAACCAGTGAAAGACTAAGAGATAACAAAGACTTGTCTTTTCATAATACAGTAGCAAGAAAATAGAAATTAAACATGCATAATCAAAAGTTTGGAAATCACTAATTTTCTCAAACGATGTTCTAAACATATTTATTGGATTTATCAAAAAATGAATGAAATTTCACTGAAATCTTTCTAAAGCAAATTAGTGAAGGAAGAAGGGAGATTTGCTATTCTATTTCAGGAACCTTTAAAGTAGCAGTAAAAATTGAAAAACCAATGAGGATGATTCTGCATCAGCAAAGAGCAAGTTAATTAGAAAGGCAGACAACAGCAACTCAGAACAAGGTAACTCTGTAGAATTAAACTGTTTATTTCAACACAAGGGGTGTTTCAGACAAGGCTGATGAACTCAGGGCACATATGGAAAAATGGGACTGGGATGTCATAGCTATTACAGAAACTTGGCTGAGGGAAGGACAGGACTGGCAGTTCAACGTTCTGGATTTTAGATGCTATAGGAAGAATAGAAAGAAAGGTAAGAGAGGAGGGGGAGTGGTGTTCTTAAATAAGGAAAAACATTACTACTGTAATTAGACAGGATATTTCTGAGGGATCAGTGAAACTATACAGATAGAACTCTGAAATAAGAAAGGAATGCTCACCTTGATGGAATTGTACTATAGGCCGCCGCAGTAATCAGAGGGAAATTGAGGAGTAAATATGTGGAGATATCTCAAATATTTATTACATATGTATATAAAAAGAATAATAGAAGTGTAACAATAGGGGACTTTAATTTTCCAAACACTGACTCTTACTGCCTTAGTGTTAAAGGCTTGCATGATGGTGAATGTGTTAAATGTGTTCATGAAAATTTTCTTTATCAATATGTAAATGTACCTACTAGAGGAGGAGCAAAACTTGACCTTCTCTTGGAAAATAAGGCAGGGCAAGTTACTGAAGTATTAGTAGGAAAACATTTCGGGATCAGCAATCATAATTCTATTAGTTTTAAAATTGTTACGGAAAAGGATAAGCCTTCCATAAAAATGAATGATCTTAATTAAAAGTAAGGCAACTTTTAATGATATGAGACAGGAACTTTCAGAAGTTGATTGGAATAGACTGCTCACAGGTAAAGGGATGACTGATAAATGGGAGGCTTTCAAAAGTGTGATAATGAGAATATGTTCCTGTTACGATGAAGCATAAGGCTGATAAGAGTAGGGTACAGTTGATGAATAAAAATATTGAGGTTCTAGTCAAGAATAAGAAAGAATCACATATTAGATATAGACAACTGGGATCAAATGAAAATCTTGAGTATAAAAAGAGTGTAGGGACATCCTTAAGAGGGAAATCAGAAGGGCAAAGAGGGGATAAGAGATATACTTGGCAGATAAGGTTAAGGATAATTCAAAGAGATTCTACAAGTACATTAGGAACAAAGTGGCAACTAGAGAGAAAATAGGATCCTTTAAAGATCAACAAAGTCGTCTATGTGTTGAACCTCTGGAGAGGGGACGGATTCTACACGAATACTTTGCTTGAGTCTTTACAGTGGAGAAAGAAATGAGGGCTACAGAACTTGGAGAAATAAATAACGATGTTTTGAAAACTGTTCATATTACAGAAGAGGAAGTATTGGAGGATTTTTTTTCCTTTATTCATTCACGGGATGAGGGCGTCGTTGACCAGACAGCATTTATTGCCCATCCTAATTTAGAAAACATAAAGGTGGATAAATGTCCGGGACCCAATCAAGTGTATCTTCGGACGTTGTGGAAAGTTAGGTAAGAAATTGCACAGCCCCTAGCAGAAACATTTGTATCATCTATAACCACGGGTCAGGTGCTGGAGGGTGGCTAATATTGTGCCTTTATTTAAGAAAAGCTGTAAGCAGCAGCGTGGGATCTGTTGACCTGTGAGCCTAATATCAGTGGTAGTTAAGTTGTTGGAGGGGGATTCTGAAAGATAGGATTTATATGCACTTGGAAAGGCAAGGTATGATTCGGGAGAATCAGCATGGTTTGTGTAAGGGAAGTCATGTCTCACAAACTTGACTGAGTTTTTTGAGGAAGAAACCAAGAAGATTTAAGAGGGCTTAGAGGTAGACATTGTTTAGAGGGACTTTAATAAAGCCTTTGGCATGGTAGACTACTTAGTAAAGTTAGATCACATGGGATTCAGGGTGAACTTGCCAATCGGCTTGACAGTAGGAGACAAAAGGTGGTGGTAGTGGTGGAGGATTGTTCTTCCAGACTGAAGGCCTGTGACCAGCGGTGTTCCACAGGGATTTGTACTAGGTCCACTTTTGTTTGTCATTTATAGAAATGATTTGGATGAGAATATAGAAGACATGGTAGTAAGTTTGCCAATGACACTAAGATTGGTGGTGTACTGGAAAGTGAAGGTTATCTAAGATGACAAAGAGATCTTGATCAATTGGGTCAATTGTCTGAGGAATGGCAGATGAAGTTCAATTTGGATAAACGCAAGGTGTCACATTTTCGTAAAACAAACAAAGGCAGAATTTATACAATTAATGGTGGGGCCCTGGGTAGTGTTGTGGAACACAGGCCTAAGGGTTCAGGTTTATAATTCTTAGGAAGTCGCATCACAGGTGGACAGAGTGGTTAAGAAGGCGTTTAGCATGCTTGCCTGTATTGCTCAGACCTTTGGAGTATAGGAGTTGGGACATCATGTTGAGGCTGTACAGGATGTTGGTGACGCCTCTTCTGTAGTACTGTGTGCAGCTCTGGTTGCCCTGCTATAGGAAGGATATTATTAAACTGGACAGGGTTCAGAAAAGATTTACCAGGATGTTGCTGGGAATAGAGGGACGAGTTATAAAAATAGGCTGAATGGGCTGGGATCTTTCCCACTGGAGCATAGAAGGTTGAGGGGTGACTTTACAAAGGTTTATAAAATCATGAGGGGCATAGACAAAGTGAATGACAAGGGTCTTTTCCCTAGGAGGAGGGAGTTCAAAACTAGAGGGCATATTTTTAAGGTGACAGGACAAAATTTTAAAAAGGACATGAGGGGCAACTTTTTTTAAAACACAGCGTGGTCGTGTATGGAATGAACTGCCAGAGGAAGTGATAGATAAAGGTACAGTTACACTTAAAAGACATTTGGATAAGTACATGAATAGGAAAGGTTTGGAGGGATATCAGCCAAATGCAGGCAAGTGCAACTAGTCTAGTTTGGGAACATGGTCAGTGTGGATTGGTTGGACCGAAGGGTCTGTTTCCATGCTGTATGACTACAACTCTAAGTGATTAGGGGTCAGGTTAATAGACAACCAGGATTAGACCAGGATATTTCTTTCCATCAAAAGTCCAAACTTCCTGGACCACTGCCACAGAGTCCCTGCATTAGCAGTTAAACTGAAGATTTTTTTTAAAGCAAAAATAAAACACATGCTATTTAATCCTCCCAAAGACATTCAAGCACTGAAATTTATCTCTATTCTAAGAACATATCAACAAAACATGAAAGGAAGTACAGTCTTTCTCAACGTAAACTTATTGGCAAGATAAGTCACTGACAGCAGTAATTCCTAAGGACAATACAACATTCAACAGATTCATAATGCTCTCCTGGAATTTGCACAATATGCATTTAGTTATTCACCAGACTCCAATAGTAGTGATTATTTTTACTCTGCTTTTGCTTGGTACACAATTTGGAAGCCTCCAGAGTCTCAATCACAGATTTTTTTTCAATTTGCATAATGATAGTGACACAGATGTGTCCCTGGTTTCATTACAGCATTGAAAAAGTTAATTTGATATTGAGAAAACATTTTTGAGTAAAACAAAGAAAATCAGCTTCATTAGTGCACTTTGCTGAACAACTCCAATCATTCTGCAAGCATGACCCTGAACTTCCCAGACCACTGCCACATTTTAATTCTGTCTCAATCACATTCCAACCTGTCTGCCCTCGGCCTCCTACACAGATTCAATAAAGTTCACCTAAAGCTGAAGCAACACCTCTTAAATTAGGCACCTTACAATGATCCCGACTCAACATCATGTTCAACAATTTCAGACAATAGCCACTGCTCCATTTCTTTTCAGCGAGCTGGTGTTGATAATAATTCGTCTGTTGCCATTCACACCTCTCTTAGATCTGAGTCTTCTTTCATTATTTACGTATTACCACTCTCTTTTTCCTTGTATCATATTCTTTTTGTTGTTTAATTATTCCTGACTTCCATCATTGTGCAGTCCTATCCTTTTGTTCTTTCTTTCCCCATCTTCACACGACCGCTTTTCCCTACCTCTGCCTGAATTTGTTTAAACTCTGTTACATGTCATAACATTTTCAATTCTGATGAAAGACCATCAACCTGGAAAGTTAACACTGGATGCAGCATGCCTGCTGTGTATTTTCAGTATTTTCTGCTTATATTAATTCTATGCATACTACCTCAGTACCATTTGGCTATCACTGAAATGTGTCTCACAGTTTTATAGGAGTACCTTCATCATATAGACTGCAGCGGTATGAGAATCAGCTCACCACCACCATCTCAAGAGCAATGAGGGACAGGGAATTAATGCTGGCCCAGCCTGCAATGCTCACATCCTATTAATGAATATAAAAGAAGAAAATGGAATTCTTTGAAACAAGGGTCTATCCTATACTTAAAGCTCCTCTAAACAATGCAGGATTGGCAACTCATGTTGCACTCCAGTCCCATGTAGCATTTTTGGGTGGTGTTCTGTCCAAGGCTCATTCTCGGGTGTGTTTGGAGTGGGTTCAGGAGGTGGGGGATCACGGTCATCTTTGTTGTGCTCGCTTCATACTGCCCATTTGCTCAGGTTAGAGTGTGTGCCACGTGCTACGAATTAAGGGAGTAACAAATGTTCTTGTACAGGACTGAAGTTGTAAAGGTTATGCTAATATCAATATCTGTTTAATCATGGCAATGGGCAGCATTGGTATTTTTGTGTGGAAATTCCGTGTGGGTGACATGTTACATGTTTATTGCTTGAAGCTGACCAAACTCTTTGATGACGTGTAAGATGAGAGGTCGTAACAGTATGAAAAGTAGTGAATTAACATGGCTGCTCCCATATAGTTTCACAGCATTATTTTGCACACAGAGTCCCAACAGCCTGGATAGATTAATTTGTCTTAATGGCTACTACCACAAGTTTTTGTAACCAAGGTGAAAACAACGAGGCAGAATGAGACTCCCTGTGTGATCCCATAATGGAAAGGAAATGCAAGGGTGGTGTATGCTGCACATTTTGTGTCTGAATAGATAGGTGTATCAGAAAGACAACTGTTGTTGAGCTTTTGGAGCTCAAAGTCCCATTAAATCTGATAGAAAACTTTCTGCACATCCATTAGAAGCAGCAAGAGCTTTTGAATTAGTAATTATGTTGCTTTAGCAAGGCCTTCAATACAGCACAATTGGTAGACTGATTAGTAAGGTTAGATCACAGGGACAGCTAGCCAATTGAACACAAAATTGGTTTGACAGTAGGAGACAGAGGGTGGTGGTAGAGGATTGTTTTTCTGACAGTGGACCTGCGATGCTGGGTCCTCTGTTGTGTCATTTATATAAACAAAATGGATAAGAATATAGGTGGCATGGTTCATAAGTTTGCAAATGACACCAAAATTGGTTGTATAGTGGACCATGAAGGTGGTTATCTAATAGAACAATGGGATATTGATCGACTGGGCCAAGGAATGGCAAATAGAGTTTAATGCACATAAATGTGAGGTGTTACATTTTTGTTGAAGAAACCAGGGCAGGACTTAGACAGTTAATGGCAGGCCTCTGGGGAGTGTTGTCAAACAGAGAGGCCTAGGGATGCAGGTACACAGTTCCTTGAAAGTGGTGTCACAGATAGAGCAGTAAAAAAGGCATTTGGCACACTTGCCTTCATCGGTCAGGAGCACTCAGTACAGGAGTTGGGACGCCATGTTGCAGCTGTACAAGACATTGGTGAGGCCACATTTGGAGTACAATGTACAATACTGGTCACTTTGCTATAGGAAGGGTATTGTTAAACTGGAAAGGGTGCGAAAACATCACAAGGATATCATCTAGACTGGCAGATCTGAGTTATAAGGAAAGGCTGGGACTTTTTTCCCTGGCACATAGGAGGCTGAGGGGTGACCTAATAGAGGTTTATAAAATCATGAAGGGCATAGATAAGGTGAACAGCCAAGGTCTTTCCCCAGGGCAGAGGAGTTGAAAACTACAGGGCAAAGGTTTAAAGTGAGAGGGGAAAGATTTAAAAGGGACCTGAGGAGCAACTTTTTCACACAGAGGGTGGTAATATATGGAATGAGTTGCCAGAGAAATTGGTAGAGACAGGTACAATTACAACATCTAAAAGATATTTGGACTAGTACATGGATAGGAAAGGTTTGGAATGATGCAGGCCAAAAGTTGAAAAATAGGATTAGTTCAGATTAGGAAACCTGGTCAGCATGGACAAGTTGGGTCAAAAGCCCAGTTTCCAAGCTGTATATCTCTATGATTCTACAGTAGTGAGTACTCATTAACAATTAATGAGAAAGTGTTATAGTTGCTCAGTTTGGAGGTAATTCACTTTCAGACTGCTCATTCTTTTATTGAAAAATTCATTGTGTTCAAATCCAGTTCGATGCAACAAAATGATCAAACTGTACTATAAAGTTAGAATCCACAGATCAAAATGAAAAAGTTCAATTCCCTCCATTTATAATGAGGAAAACATTCACCAGCAGTCTCCTTTGTCTGTTGCGACTGAGAGCTGCTGAAATAAGTTATGTTCCACTGGATCAGAAAGTTGGCCCAAAATTGATCTATGGCACCTTTGCATTCAGTAAAATAAGAAACTTATAAACAGATAAGCAAATTGGATCAATCAAGAACACATTAATGTTATGAAAAATTTCAGTTGCTCATTTAGTAAATAGAGTGATTGCAGATAAAATCTAGGAGGGAGTACGGTGGATATATTAATTGATGCTGTTAATGATTGAGAAAGCAATCGAAGTGTTGGGGAAAATAGAAGGGATAAAATAAAATTCAATTTAATCCTTCTTGGAAGCACCGAGATGACAGCTGATGCACATAAAAGTTATAAGAAGCAGGACTTTTGATCTGCTCTGTTCATTAAAATTGTAACGTGGAGGTGCCAGTGTTGGACAAAGGTGGATAAAGTCAAAAATCACACAACACCTGGTTATAGTCCAATAGGTTTATGTGAAATCACAGATTTTAAATTCAGAGTGCAGCCCCTTTGTCAGGTGCAGTGAGAGGAGAGCACACAGACACAGAGTTTATAGGCAGAGAGATCAAAGGATCAGACAACTGGTGTGAGTGGAGTGAACAAACCTAAGATAGCTGACTGACTGCCTCCTGTTGAATCTTTAAAGATTCATGCATTTGAGAAATTGCAGAAGCAGAATATAGAGAACTTGTTAGTTTTCATTGATTAAGATGCAAATTCCAGAATTTGTTTCAAGTCACTGCCCCGAGATAATTAAAGGTTTCATAAGTGTCTGCCTAACATGCCAAACTTCAAAACAGGCAGAGCAATAAGAATGGGCAATAGGTGACATCTCAGGGCAGGCACTGAATTGTAGGTGTGAGGTCTTGTCCAGAGTCTGTCTCAAGATCTTAACCTGGAGTCAGGCTGGTTTTATTCTAAAAGCAGGAATTTCTCAAATGCCATAGTGACTGACTGAGAGTACAATTGTGCGTTTCTTGAACACTGTGTCTGTGTGCTCTCCTCTCACTGTACCTGACAAAGGGGCTGCACTCTGAAAGTTTGCGACTTCAAATAAATCTGTTGGACTATAACCTGGTGTTGTGAGATTTTTGACATTAAGATCATGGCTGATCTGATTGAGACCTTAACACCAGTTTCCTGCCTGCTCCCTTTTATCCTAAATTGCCTAATGATCATATATTTGTTTAACTCAGCCTTGAATATATTCAATGACCCAGCCTCCACTGCTCTCTGGGCAAAATACTCCAAAGATGCAACTAAAAGGAGAAATTCCCCTTCACCTTATATTTAAGCTAAGAGTTCTTCCATTTAAGATTAAGGAGGAGTAGGAATTTCTTTTCTCAGATGGTCATGAGTCTTCAGAATTTGAGAGGTATACCCCTAGTACTCTCCCATGAGAAAATATCTTCTCCACACCTACCCTGTCAATTCCCTTCAAAGCTGCATTAAGTCCAATAAGATCACATCTCATTCTTCTACATTCTAATGACTGCAGGCTCAACCTTTCACCATAAAAGAACCCTTTCATCTCAGGAATCAGCCTAGAGAATTGCTCTAAAGTGTTTCCAATGCAAGTATATTCCTCCTTAGGTACAGACCAAAGAGTTGGGGATAAATCTGACAATTGTGCTCGTTTTACCTGATTTTAGTTAGTTGGGAAAATTACTGTAGCAAATATATTACTGTTAAAGCCAGATTTCAGGATTTATGTGTAGATGATTTAAAAGAAGCTAGATGTGGCCGTGTGTCTAAGCAGAAGCAACAGCCAAACTTAATTTTTTACAACCTATAATCACAGGTATGATCAAAGTCAGCCATGGCTTAGTTGGTGGCAATCAAGCCTGCAAGATGCATAATGGCACTACATTGACACTAGTTCCCAAATCAACTTCAGCTTTTAACGTGTGCATCATTTTGCCTTTTCAAGACATATGGTATCAATGGTCATAAAAGATTCTGATCACCTACCATCACGGTTAATGACAATATTGAAGGCTTAGTCATCTTGTGAAATTAGCCATTCGTTAGGCTGACTGTGAACTTCTAAAGTGTTTGCATTTGAGCACTTTCTTCATACTTTCCTTGTTGCCAGTATTGTGGCATTGTAACATCTTGTTGGTCACCTATACTTTGTTCAGGGCATGGCTTGGCCTTTAGAATTAAATTTCTTACACATACCTGCCCAATGTCCCTTGACGACACATCAAGAAAAGCTGGATGGCTTTTATGTAAGCACAACAAACCATTGGTCTAACAGATTTGTTTTGATGTACTTGACTGGCCATAGGAATGGTGATGGTTACAGCCAGAGTATGCAATTGTCGTTGGTCCAACAACATGGATTCATACCTGCACCCAACCTCGAGCAATGCTTCAATGGTACAGCTCTTTATGCTTCCCAAAAGATCATTCCTAGATGCTTTAGTGTTCCAGAGGCAATGACTAATTCAATAAGATTCTCTGACAGTTGCCCTTCAGAAAAGTGAGATTTGTGCACTTTGCTGTGGCACCTTCCAATAAACTGGTCATTAGACTTGGGTTGCCTATATGACTCGAGTCTGAGTCATCCTGAAGTCAATTCTTAGCTCAGGTTAGTCTTTGAAATATTTCCAGAATTTTTCTGGAACTTTCTAATCATCCATGCAAAGACTTGATGTGTTTATTCTGTAAAGCCACTCGTTGGAAATGACAAGCAAGATTCTCAAAGCTCTGTTCTTGGGATCATCTCTCACTTGATCTGTTTGCACAACTGTAATTCAGGAACAGTGTCAGTGGATGCCAAGTCCATAACGAGGTTTCTGCTATCTATGATCCAGCCTTAAAAACACTGGGCTATAACTTTAAGTAAATGCTTTATGTCTTTATGTCAATGGAAATTAAAAGTGCTCCTTCTTTAAGAACCAGACTTTGCAACTGTAGTGAGATCTTTACTTTTCTACCAATATTGAGAAACGAAGTGTTCTCAACTCCCAGCTCTCTGCAGTGCTTTCAACTGTATCTCAGCTCAAAAGCTCCCTGCTGACAATAATCACTGGGATAAAGTGCCAAAGAGTACCCATGATCCATGAAACTGGATGACAGGACAAGTTGTTTCCTACACATGAGGACTAATCAAGGGAACCAATTTTTTGAGGTCGATATTATCGAAATGTATTAATTGTACCGATAGCTATTAAAGTATGTTAATATATTAGTATGATAAACAAATTGATCCCCTCATTTCAATTTTTTTAAAACCAATCCAGGAATGCCTTGAACCAAATCTATAGTGTGTGATACACTTAATTGTTGCATGCTTTTCCATTCATTTTCAGTGTGAAGGAAATTCTTCTGCATTTTGACTCTTTTACCCAACATCAAAAAGGTGGACAGAAGCACTGCTGTTCCTCAAGTAGTAAAAGGATTCAAAAGTTCATAAAACTGCATTGGCAATTAAGTGGATACCTTGGGCACTTTTAAACAATGGATTCGGAGTTAATTGAATCTGTGATTGTTCCGATTAGGGTGAAAGCAGCACGAAATTGTGTGAAGTCTACATGAGGTAGCATCAGACAAGGCTTCAATATGCTCAGGCATTAGAATAAGGCCTCTGTCCACAGTTACTCTGTTCACTTTTATTCCTGCATTAAAACAACTTAACAATGATGCAAAGATGGAAGTCTAATCATTCATCTATGTAAGAAAGGTGTAATGGAATCATCTGCAGCATGGAACTAAGGAACTGCACAAACCAAACAGCAGTAACAAGCAATGAAAGAGCACTTCTGTGTACCATTGACCATGAAGATTAACAGACCTTGTGCTGTACTGTGGCACCAGGCAGTAATGGATAATTATTAATTTAATTGAACTTAACAAAGTACAGGTGGCAATGAAATTAGCAAACATTAGCTGACAACTAGAAATTTATTCAATAATGTAGTTAATGTGTGAAACATACATACCCAACATCAACAAAGCTAAATGACTTCAATTCTGCTGGTTAAATGACACTAATGGAGAAAGATAACTGATATTTATATACATCAGCAGATCTCCCCTGATATCACTTATATTGGGAGGGGAAATGCCAAAACTTACAAAGCGCACAATGAGAAATGGAAATTTTGCTCATTCCAATAGGTGAGGAATCTGGGATAACTGAGATTAAAGAATGCAAATATATGTGCCCTGTACTGAAGTTAGTTGTAAGGACCATAAGCACCAAGGCAATAAAGGAAGTTCCTTGAGTAAATTAGTGAAGGAGGAGTTTGGAGCATTGAGGAGAGAGATGTTTACTGGAAGCTCTAACTATAGAGACTAAGGCCAGCAAAAACATCGGATGACGAGACAGAATAAGGGAATGGTATTCTAAAATTCCAACTTTTAACAGTTTCTTACTGATTCTGTATCCTCTTCCTCATACCTTTTATAAAACTGAAACATGGGAGCAGGAGTGATTTGAGTGAAGATGAAATCAGCTGGTTCACTGGTTTTCTAGATGTACAGTTTGGTCAGTTTTGCTAGGGTGCATACAAAATAGAATAAAATTTTCACCTGTTAAAGTCATGGTTGGTGTAAGTCATTCCAGCCCTTCCAATCTTTTCCATCCTTCGTTGACATCATGGATGGTGTGTCTTAACTTTGGTCTAGCCTCTTTTGCATTTCCAATTTCCTTTGCCCTACAATTGGCAGCCATGCCTTCAGTAATCTAAGCCCCAAGTTTTGGAATTCCCTCTCCAAAGCTCTCGTTCCCATATATTAAGACACTATTTAAAACCTTGATCCATGATCAAGCCAGAGATAGTAGGAACTGCAGATGCTGGAGAATCTGAGGAAACAAGGTGTAGAGCTGGATGAACACAGCAGGCCAAGCAGCATCAGAGGAGCAGGAAGGCTGACATTTCGGGCCTAGACCCTTCTTCAGAAAAAAATCCATGATCAAGCCAACCTTTTTTGGCTGTCTATCCGAATACCACCATGTCCTGCAATAACATGCCACAAAATCTTAAGGAATATTTTACTATATTAAAAGCTCTTTATAAATGCAAAATGCACGAAAAGCAAAGTATATCATTCTTACAGTAGGAGGTGCTAAGATTTACTAAATTGTTGAGTGAGTTTTTTCAATGTGACATAGGGTTCTTGATATTTTAACCATGTCTTTAAAAGATGAAATATATACTCTATTCCATATAAAGACTAGCAAATCTGATATTGTATACATCTTGAAAACAAGTGGCCCAGCTGCTTTCATCTTCACTCAACATTAGTTTACGGAACATGCAACTGCTGACTAATCAGTTAGCTTTAAACAGTTTCACAAAGCATGTATTTAAAAAGGTGCAGTTTACTTTGAACTCTCCTCCAAAACATGTCAGATCCAGTTATTTTGATGAATGTAATTAATTCTATGAAAAATGTTATTGTGCCTTAAAGCAAATACTTGAAAATCACTGAAAAAATTTCAAATAGGTTGTATCGTATTTCCCAGTTCAATTTATAAAGAGAGATTTTAAAAAATATTTACCTAATGTTTTTTAATGTTGGAGTTTTAAATATTTTAAAGGTAGCTTTAAGCCTTGGCAAGTAGGATTAATGAGGATTCCCATGTCACTTTATACATATACTAGGAGCAAGAGGGTAGCTAGAGAAAGGGTAGGTCTATTCAAGGACAGAGGAGGAGATTTAGGCATTGAACCAGAGGAACTGGGTGAGGTCCTTAATGAGTACTTTGCGTCAGTATTCACCAAGGAGAAGGACATGGATGATGGTAAGATTAGAGAGGGGTAAGTTGATATTGTAAGGCATGTTAATATTAAGGCAGTGGTTGTCTTGAAAAACATTAAGGTAGATAAGTCCCCAGGGCCTGATGGGATCTATCCCAGGATACCGACGGAGGCAAGGGAAGAGAATGCTGGGTCTTGGCAGAGATCTTTGTATCCTCTTAGCCACAGTCAAGGTCCCAGAAGACTGGAGAATAGTCAGTGTTGTTCCTTTGTTTAAGGGCAACAGGGATAATCCAGGAAATTACAGGCCATTGAGCCTTACATCAGTGGTAGGGAAATTATTGGAGAAGATTCTTAGGGACAAGATTCACTCACATTTGGAAAACAATAGATTTATTAGGGACAGTCAGAAGGCTTTATGCGGTTGGGTGGGAGTTGGGGGGAGAGAAGTCTTGTCTCACAAATTTGTGTGCTTTGACGAAGTGACAAAGATAATTGATGAGGGTGGGGCAGTGGATGTTGTCAACATGGACTTTTAGTAAAGCAGTTAACAAGGTCTCTCCTGGTAGCTGGTCCAGAAGATTAAGTCACATGAGATCCACAGTGAGTTGGCAAGTTGAATACAAAATTGGCTTGGTCATAAAAGGCAGACAGGGTAGTTGTGGAAGGATGTTTTTTCTGACTGGAGACCTGTGACCAGTAGTGTCCCACAAGGATCTGTGCTAGGACCTCTATTATTTGTTGTTTAATATAAATGACTTGGATGAAAATGTAGTTGGTCTGATTAGTAAGTTTGCAGACCACATGAAAATTGGTGGAGTTGTGGATAGTGAGGACAGTTGTCATTGGATACAGCAGGATATAGATCAGTTGGAAAGTTAGGCGGAGAAATGGCAGGTTGGAGTTTAATCCAGACAAGTTGAAGTAGTACACACTGGGAGATCAAAAAGGAGTATTGATATACAGAGAGATCTTGGACTGCAGGTCCACAGCTCCCTGGAAGTAGCAACACAAGTGCACAAGATGGTAAAGAAAGCATACCGGATACTCGCCTCATCAGTCTGGCATGGAGTATAAAATTTGGCAAGTCATGCTGCACCTGCATAATTGATGCCGTTCTGGTTGCCAAAATATGGGAAGGATGTGGAGGGTTTGGACAGGGTGCAAAGGAGGTTTACCAGGATCTTGCCTGGATTGAAGTGTATTAGCTGTAAACAGAGTTTGGACAAACCTGGACTGTTTTTGCCAGGTAGTTCGAGGCTGAGGAGCGACCAGATACAAGTATATAAAATTATGAGAGGCTTAGATAGGGTGGATAGTCTGAGGCCTTTTCCCAGGATGGAAATGTCAAATACTAGGGAGCATTGGTTTAAGGTGAGGAGGGGGAACGTTTAAAGGAAATGTGCGAAGCGCATGTGGAACGCACCGCCAGGGGAGATGGTAGTGGCAGATAGGATAGCAACATTTAAGAGGCATTTAGACAGCCACGTGAAGACACAGGGACTAGAGGGATACAGATTGTGTGCAGGCGTTGTGATTAGTTTAGAATGACAACACAGTCGGCACAGTCATGGTGGACCAAAGGGACTGTTCCTGTGCTGTACAGTTCTATGTTCTGTATCTGTTGCAAGATTCAACATTTATTTATTCAAAATAGTGTGCAGTGAAACCTGTAAATTACAGATGCCCAGAAACTGATGAGCCTTTTTTTTTAAAGAGAAGGGTGTTGTTACTTTCAAAAAGGTCATTGCATATATTGCAAAAATGCTAAGAACTTAATTTTGGAAATAGAAAACAAAAATGATATGCCACATACAAGCAAAACTGTTCCCAATGAAACTCTCAAGTAATCATGGATTAGGGAGTCATCCATATGCCCATGGATCCACATGGAATTGAGGTGCAAAAATCATGAAAAAAATGCTTTATAAAGCAGGGGTGATTTCAATCTTGACAGAAAAGAGACAAAAGGAATCTCATATAACCTATCAGTCATCACAATCTTCGTTCACAGATAGAGTTGTCACTTTGAGCATTTGAAAGTGCGATGACAGGTTGCATACCTGCTTTACATTGTCTTGAAGATGGTGCACAACTTAATTTGTAAGTGCCCATGGTTTCAGGGTGAGCTGTTTTATTTCACAATGCAGGTTAACTGAGACTGTCAATAGGTGCCTTTTTTTTGTGCGTCTATTTAGACATGTTTAACTATACCTGCTCCCTCCCATAACTACCACAAACTGTAAACTTTGAGAAAGTTCACATCACAAATATTCAGCACATCAGAACAATTCACAACTTGGAGGTAATCCAACTAGAAGTATTTTGGAAGGGGAGATCAATATGCAGAAGACAGACAGCAAATTATGATATGAAACATTGCTCAATTACATGATTTGAACAATGTAAACACTAAATCAGAGTTCTTATATTTTTGTCTTATCCTACAGCAATAACAGAAATACCTCAATTAGCAATTTTATTACATGAAAATAATTTGATAAAATATCAAATAATAAATAATTAACGGTCTACATTTGAATTTACAAATAATGGATCAATGGCCACCTTTGTCTACAAAACAATGATCATTTTTCAAAAATGATCAATTAGCTTAGATGTTGGAAAACATCGAGGACTGAAATGTACTAACAAAGATTACTTCTGCTTTGAAGTATACCATTTTGCAAGGACCTTTTCTTTCAACCGCTTCAGCAAATGCAGAACCATGTTAAATCTGGCTACCTCAGAGTCAGCACCTACAACAGATCACCAACAAATCGTGTCCCAATGGTACTGAGGAAGTACTGTGCAGTTAGAGGTGTTATCTTTTGCAAGAGGTTAAACCCAAGATTTCCATGTTAAGTGGCATAAACGATCCCCAGCAGGATTTGAAAAGCAGAACGTTCTCTGCACAGTGACAGAATACAAAGGACAGGGTATATGGTAGTCACATGTTGTGAATAAACAGTGAAAGGTCAGATGATGGATTCCAGCATCTGCAGTCTTTTGTCTCGAACAAAGGTCAGATGACGCCTTTGTACTTCATTAAGGATGACAAGAAAAAACAATGTGACTGTTTACCAGGTGATTAACTGCCTGGTTAGAGATGAATTGCGCATTTCTGAAATGTAGTTGCCTAAACATTAGATGGTGATTTCCCAGCAGCTTTTCAGCAATTCTGATAATGTCACCATCATATCAATGGAGTTGCTCCAGGGCAAACAACCACCATCAGCAGTCAAGAAATGTGAAAGACCTGAACTGGGACTTGCCATGTCGGTCAGAAAATTTTCATTTTACAGAGGTATCAAATAAAATGAGCATTTCTTCCATCCGAAATAGGAAAATACCTCTCAAAAACATTTCTGCATACTTACTGCCTACATTTAGTAACTCTTCCACTGCAGATACTGCTGAAAAAAAGCATCAGAGACTGTGTAGCCATCGCAACCACAAATTAGCAAATCCTACATGGCACAAACAATTAGTGTGGGGGAGGAGAGAAAGATGGGGGGTGGCGTTAGGGGGGAACATTCAAACAACCTGTACCGCTTTTGTACACCATGCAGCATGTTGACATTCTGACCTTGACTGATGCCAGCATTTTTAAAAGCTGCAGAATAATGAGGGGTACCATTCATATCTCACAGCCAGGAACACCATAATACAAATCAACCTAAAATGAAATTATGCTACTGACAATAGTGAGGATGGAGGAAGACAAACTGCAAATCTATAAGAAACATTAAAATAAATACAGGACAAATGGTCATTTAGTTATGTTGATGAATGAGATACTTAAATGATGAGATTAATATTGTATTTGGCAACTAATTATTCTATATATTAATTCCGTTTCTGGGAATCTGTGAAAGCTGGTATAAATAGCAACAATACCTGGTACCCCTATAAGTAACATCGTGACAGATATTTCAGTGATAAATGATAAGTTTCTCATCATTGCCTGTGATGCACACAATACGTGTTATTTAGCAAGCATATCCTCTTGGATTGCAGTCACCGAGTTTTTAAAAATCACAGAAAATGCTCCCTGAAAATGTTACTATTGCAGTGGTATGGAAGGTTAGTGATGCTAACATCACTAGTGTGCACCTGCCTCAAACAGAAAGCCTAACAAACTGGGTGTTTTTTTTAAACAATTGTGGCACGTGGGGGGTGCTGGCGAGGCCAGCATTTATTACCCATCCCTAGTTGCCCTTGAGAAGTGGTGGTGACCTGCTTTCTTGAACCAATGCAGTCCATGTGCAGTAGGTAGACCCGCAATGCCGTTAGGGAGGGAATTTCAGAATTTTGACCCAGAGACAGTGAAGGAACAGTGATACATTTTCAAGTCATCATAGAATCATAGAATCCCTACAGTGTGGAAACAGGTCCTTCAGCCCAACAAGTCCACACCGTCTCTCAGAGCATCCCACCCAGACCCATCCCCCTATAACCCACCTAATCTACACCTCCCTCAACACTATGGGCAACTTTCCTTGGCCAATCCACCTAACCTGCACATTTTTGGACTGTGGGAAGGAAACTGGAGTACCCGGAGGAAACCCACGCCAACACAGGTCGTGATGGTGAGTGGAACTAAACAGGGCGAGAATGGACCTAAACAGGGAAATATTCACTGATGTTTTGAGGAGTGAAAGCAGCAATGATTTTCAATTCTACATCCAACACTTTCAGGATAACAAGGTGTAGAGCTGGATGAACGCAGCAGGCCAAGCAACATCAGAGGAGCAGGAAAGCTGACGTTTCGGGTCTGGACCCTTCTTCCATTTCTGCTTTTAACGTGTTTTTGAATTTTACAGCATAACGCAGGCGCTCCTCCCCCGAGTCTCAGCTGCTGCTCACTATGCAACTTGGGAGACAGCAGTAGCAGGCATGAGTGCTGCCCCACCCAGAGCAGTGCCTGTGAATGTTTTCACATGAACAATTAGGCCATAGGTGTGGCAATTAGAAACATGACCTACATAATAGTACTTACTCCATTACATAACACCATTCATGGAGCGGAGATATTGAATTTGTAAAATGCCTGCCAATTTCCATGTAGGAAAGGAAATTAAGGAGAATTCTAATTTCTGGATAGTTTTAAAAACTTGCGCATATTCACAAATTGCTGATGTTACTTTACAAAAGGATTTAATTTGTGAAACTGCTGCTGTAGCTTTGTCACGGCATAGTCCTGCTTAGCTCTGGTTCTGTGCATATGCGCACATTGCCCCACCTGGTGGCAGTGTTGGCATTATATACAACCTGTGAAAATACTTCCCCTATCTTGGTCAAACCCTCTCGGGCTACTGGTATGGCCTTCATCTCTGGTTCCTTACATTGAAAGCGTGCAGTCAAACAAGATATGACAAGACAATTAGTTTAAGTCATTTGCCGCCAAATCTGGCTAGACTGCATAACACGATATCACATCTGCCAAACTTGCTCAATACTCCAGGATCATTCTGGAATTCAAAATTTATTCCTAGTTTATTTCCCTACTGCAATCTTCTGAAATCTCATTATCCTGTCTCCTCCACTCACCTGCAACAAGAATGAGGAGAAAATGGACATTTCTGGCTGGATCAAAATTTTCTTTAATCTATACCCAACCACAGCCATGAATTTACTTATTTCTCTAATTTCTCTCCTTTCTTCACTCAATCCACTCAAGTTCAAATTGCCCAAGAACACCAACTCCTGAGCCCTCAAGTGTATTCCCACCAATCTGCTGACCAGTTAAATTCCCATTTTAACTTATATTGTTAACAGTTCTCTTCTGTGGATACTGCTCCTAAACCCTTCTCTTTCAGTGTTAATATTTCACCAACAATGCTGTCTGGGCTGTCTGAATATTTCCAGCATTTTCAGTTTTTTTAATTTCATATTTCTGACAATAGCAACATTTTGCTTTTGTATTAACACAATAGTAGATCCACATAAATTTGGGCCAAGATAGCACTGCACAATTCCTTGTACCTAATTGGGAATGCAGATACAGTTAACTGGATTTCTGATCAATAATGAGTTGTAAGCACAATCACTAGGTTATGATCTCAAGAACCAAGCTCATGTCCTTTAATCTTTTGATATGTTTGCTTTGTTATCCCTAGTCATGGAATGTGGGCATCACTGGCTGGCCAATATTTATTACTTGCTCCTAGTTGTCCTTGAGAAGGTGGTGGTGAGCTGCCTTCATGCACCATGGCAGTCCATGTGCTGGAGGCTGACCCACAATGCCATTAGGGAGGTAATTCCAGGATTTTGACCCAGTGATATTGAAAGAATGGCAACTTATTTCCAAGTTAGAATGGTGAGTGGCTTGGGGAGGAAACTTGCAGGTGGTGGTGTTCTGAAGTATCTGTAGCCCTTGTTCTTCTCAATGGAAGTGGTCGTGGATTTGGAAGGTGCTAAGGACCTTTGGTGAGTTTCTGCAGTGCATTTTGTAGATGGTATGCACTGCTACTACTGAAACTCAGTGGTGGAGGGAGTGGATGATTGTGGATGTGGTACCAATCAAGCAGGCTGCTTTGTCCTGGGTGGTGTCAAGCTTTTTGAGTGTTGTTGGAGCTGCATGCATCCAGGCAAGTGGGGAGTATTTCATCACACTCCTGACTTATGCCTTTTGGATGGTGAACAGGCTTTGGGGAGTCAGTAGGGGAGTTGCTTGATGCAGTATTTTTAGCCTCTGACCTGCTGTTGTAGCCACCGTATTTGCGGTGAGTCCAATTAAAGTAAAGGGTAACCCCAAGGATGTTGATAGTAGGAGATTAAGTGATGGTAACCCATTGAATATCATGGGATGGTGGTGGTTAGATTGCCTATTATAGATGGTCATTGCCTGGCACTGTACGGCACAAATGTTACTTACCACTTGTCAGCGCAAGCCTAGATATTTGTCCAGATCTTATTACAGTTGGGCATGGATTGTTTCAATGTCGGAGGAGTCGCAAATAGTGTTGGACATTGATGACTGCACAATGACCATCACCACTTCTGATCTGAAGATGGAGGGAAGGTCATTGATGAAGGAGCTGAAGATAGTTGAGCCAAGGTCATATCCTGAGAAACACCTGCAATGATATCCTGGAGCCGAGTTGACAGACTTCCAACAACCATAATCATCTTGCCATGTGCCAGTATGACTCCAATCAGCAGAGAGTTTGCCCCCTGACACCCACTGATTCCAGCTTTGCTTGGGCTCCTTGATGCCACACTTGGTTGAATGGAGCCTTGCTATCAAGGACTCACCTCTAGAATTCAGCTCTTCAGTCCATGTTTGAACCAAGGTTGTAACGAGGTCAGCAGCTGAGTGGCCGTGGCAGATCCCAAACTGGGGGTCAGTGAGTGAGTAATTGCCAAGCTGGTGCTGCTTGATAGCACTGTTGATTACATTTTCCGTCACATTACTGATGATTGAGAGTATGCTGATCGAGCAGGAATTGGCCGGTTTGGATTTGTCCTGCTTTGTGTGTACAGGACATAACTGCGCAATTTTCCACATTGTCAGGAAGATACCATGTTGTAACTAGACCGGGAGAGCTTGGCTAGGAGAGCTGCAAATTCTGGAGCACAAGTCTTCAATACTATTGCCAGAATGTTTTCAGGGCCCATAGCCTTTCTATTGTCCAGTGCCTCCACCATTTCTTGATATCATGTGGAGTGAATCAAATTGGCTGAAGAGTGGTGTCTCTTATACTTGGAACCGCTGTATGAGGCTGAGATGGATCGTCCACTCGGCACTTCTAGCTGAAGATTGCTGTGAATGCGTCAGCCTCGTCTTTTGCACTGATGTGTTGGTCTCTTCGATCATTGAGAATGGAGATATTTGCACAGCTTCCTGCTCCAGCGAGTTGTTTAATTGGCCATCATCACTCATGACTGGATGTGGAAGGGCTGCAGAGCTTAGCTCTGATGCATTGGTTCTATCTATCACTTGCAAGCAGTCCTTCTTGGTAGCTTCAGTAGGCTCACTCCTCATTTTTAGGTATGCTTGATGTTGCTCCTGATATGCCCTCCTGCACTCTCCATTGAACCAGGGTTGATCCCCTGGCTTGATGCGAATAATTGTATGTGGGGATATGTCAGACCATGAGGCTGCAGATTGTGCAGTAGAATACTGCTGTTGATGGCTCACAGCCTCTCGTGGATATCTAGTCAAGTTGCCTGATCTGTTTGAAATTTGTTCTGTTTAGCACAAGGATAGTGCCACACAACATGATGGAGGGTATTCTCAATGTGAAAGCGGGATTGCATCTCTACAAGGACTGTGCAGTGGTCACTCTTACCGATATGGTCATGGGTAAATTGGTAAGGATGAGGTCAAGTATATTTTTCCCTCTTCTACTGAACATAAAGACTGACACTAAGAGTTTCTATAGGTACGTGAAGAGAAAGAGTTTGGTGAAGACAAATGTAGGTCCCCTACGACAGAAACAGGAGAATGTATAATAGGGGACAAAGAAATGGCTGAGCAACTGAATACATACTTTGGTTCTGTCTTCACAAAAGAGGCCACAAATCAGATACCAGAATTGTTGGAGGATGCAAGATTTAGAGACAGGGAAGAATTGATGGAGATCAATATTAGTAGAGAAATGGTACTGGTAAATTGATGGGATTGAAGGTGGATAAATCTCCATGGCCTGAAAATCTACATCGCAGAGTACTTAAGGAAGTGGCTCTAGAAATAGTGGAGGCATTGATGGTCATCTTCCAGGATTCTATAAATTCTGGAACAGTCCTTGTAGATTGGAGGGTGGCTAATGTCACTTCAATATTCAAAAAGGGAGGTAGAGAGAAAACAGGGAATTACAGGCCAGTAAGCCTAACATCGGTAGTGGGGAGAATTCTCGAATCGGTTATCAAAGACTTTATAATGGAGCATTTAGAAGGCAGCAGCAGGATCAGACAGAGTCAGCATGATTTTATGAAGGGGAAATTATGCTTGACAAATCTGTTGGAATTCTATGATGATGTAATTAATAGAGTTGACTACTGGGAGCCAGTCGATGTGGTATATTTGGACTTTCAAAAAATGTTTGACAAAGTCCCGGATAAGACATTATTGTGCAAGATTACAGTGAATGGGATTAGGGGAAGTGTATTGAGATGGAGAGAAAACTGGTTGGCAGAGAGGAAACGAAGACCAGGAATTAACAGGGTCCTTTTCAAATTGACAGGGATTAATGAGTGGGGTGCCACAGGATGTCAGTGCTGGGACCTCAGCTGCTCACAATTTATATTAATGATTTGGATGAGGGAACAAAATGTAACATCTCAAAGTTTGCAGAAAATACCAAGTTGGGTGGGAGGGTGAACTGTGACAAGGATGCAGAGATCCTTCAGCATGATCTTGACAGGTTGGGTAAGAGGACAAATCAACGGCGGATGGAGTATAATTTGGACAAATGTGAGGTTATTCACTTTGGAAGCAAAAACAAGGCAGCAGAATACTACCTGAATGGCTGTAAATTGGCAGAGGGGAGTGTGCAATGGGACTTGGATGTCCTTATGCACCAGTCGCTGAAGGTAAGCATGCAGGTGCAGCAGGCAGTAAAGGCAAATGGTATATTGGCCTTCATTGCGAGACGTTTTAAGCATGGGAGCAGGGACGTGTTGTTGCAGTTATACAGGGCCTTGGTGAGGCCACACCTCGAATATTGTGTGCGGATTTGGCCTCCTTTTCTGAGGAAGGATGCTCTTGCTCTCAAGGGAGTGCAGTGAAGGTTTACCAGGCTAATTCTGGGGATGGCGGGACTGACATATGAGGAGAGATTGACTAGATTAGGATTGTTTTCGCTGGAGTTCAGATGAATAGGGGGCAGGGGTGGAATCTCAGATTTATAAAATTTTAACAGGACTGGACAGGGTAGATGCAGGGAGGATGTTCCCGATGGTGGGTGTGCCCAGAACCAGGGTCAGAGTCTGAGGATTCAGGGTAGACCACTTAGGACAGAGATGAGGAGACATTCCTTCAACCAAAGAGTGGTGAGTCTGTGGAATTCATTACCACAGGAAGTAGTTGATGCCAAAACATTGGATGTATTCAAGAAGCAACTAGATATAGCACTTGGGACGAATGGGATTAAAGGTTATGAGGAGAAAGCAAGATTAGGCTATTGAGTTCGATGATCAGCCATGTTCATGATGAATGATAGAGCAGGCTCAAAGGGCCAAATGGCCTCCTCCTGCTCCTAGCTTGTTTCCACCTTTCCATATTTAGGACCAGCTTAATCACAAATGGTGCTGCCAAGCCACTCTTGGCGGTGGACACTGAAATCCCCCACACCCAGAGTAGATTTTATACCTTTGCCATCCACAGTGCTTCCTCCAAGTGTTGTTCCACATGGAGAATTACTGATTCATCAGCCAAGGGAAGAGGTATGTGCTAATCATTTCCTTGCCCATGTCTAACCTGAAGCCATGAGACTTCATGGGGTCCAGAGTCAATGCTGAGGACTCCCCAACTGCATACCACCACTGGATCTGTCCTGCCAGTAGAACAAGACATATCAAGGGAAGGAGATGGTGGTGTCTCGGACATTGTCTGTAAGGCATGATTCCATAGAAATGACTACATCAAGCTGTTGCTTGACTAGTCTGCGAGACAGCTCTCCCAGTTTTGGCACTAGTCCCCAGATGTTGGTAAGGAGGACTCTGCAGGCTCAATAGGGAGTTTCTGCCATTGTCTATTCCAGAGACTAAGTCGATGCTGGGTGGTTCATCCGGTTTCACTTTCTCATTGAGATTTCATAGCAACTGTTACACGTAAGTGGCTTACGAGGGCAATTGAGAGTCAACCACATTGCTGAGAGTCTGGGGTCACATTAGGCCAGACCAGGAGAGGATGGCAGATTTCCTTCCCTTAAGGACATCAGTGAGCCTGGTAGGTTATTTTGCCAATCAGCAGTGGTTTGTCGATTGCTACGTCTCCTTTCTCAATGTCTATATTTTCATTATACAAAAGGTGCTTTCTATAATATCACAATATTACAATCAAGGGCATCAATAATTATTGCACATTTCAGTTCAGGAAGGCTGCAAGGTCACAAGTGAACTACATTTTATTTCTTGTATCTTTTTAATGTTACCAAATCGAACACCCAGTCATCCTAAGAAATGTCTAGTAAGTATAGTCAATATGGCAAAAGAAATAATTTTTTTAAATCAACTGCCCAACAACACTTGAGTAAGATTGCAATAATACTGAAGGGGACATTAACAATTCTAATTTTAACACCTTGTGAAAAAGCAAGTCATCCAACTTTGAGGCCATATTGTGACTCTTGCAACACCATTTCTCAATGATACATTTACAGCTCTATTAATGAGCTACATCTGGACAGAACCATCTGTTCAATTTATCCTTTGAACTGTCTAATAATTAAGGCTGCTCTCCTTTTGATGCACACATCTTCACCTTTTGTCTTTGTTCATTTCTGTTGGTCTTAGTGGGAGAAAAGGCTCAATGAAAATTATGTAAATACATATGTACATTAAATTGCATAAGCGAATGAGCAGGTAAAGCAGTTATGACAGGAGTGTGTAATGAGGGGGAAGCATTCACTCTAAAAACAAAGCATCTGGTGAACAAAAATACCATCACCATACCATTTAATTTTTAAAATAAGTAATGTGACATCTTGATCAGCAGAGACGTCTGCATCAAGGGGAAATGTCTAACAAAACAAATCATGCTTTGCCACAAGCAGAGAAACCTTTGGTGAAACCACCAATCCCAACAAGCAATAAATACGTTGTGTGCTCCAGCTACTCCAGGGTAAATACTTGAATAGCAGTTTTGAAAACATTCAGATTGACAGATTTTTTCACAAAGAAAAACTGAATTCAGCCTGAAAATTGACTGAACCAACTGCCATCAACACAAGGCAAATCTCAAATCTGAAATCAGCCGATCGCCTCAGCTCATTGAGCACCCCGAAACATGTTAGAACATTGATTAAAGCTTTGCAATGAATACAAAAAGATACAGGTGGTGAGCAACAGACATGTTTTCCTAATCGTCAACAGATATGAAACATGAGCACTCCAACTGCAGAAGTAACTGCAGCCATCACAAAATCTCAAACTGCAGTCAAAGATTAAGAAGTCTAAGGATTATGAGAGAACACATTACTGCTTTCAGAATTATGTGGAAAAGCAAAACCACTCAAGGTTTACAATGTGTTTTATGCAACCATCAAAAAAACTGCAATATTTGAAAATTTTGATCAAATAGACATACGATTTAGGAATAGAGGGTGGGCCATTCGGCCTCTCGGGCCAGCTCACCATTCAATTAACTCATGGTTGATCTGTTTGCAATTCAAATTTCACATTCTCATCTACATCCCATAACCTTTTATTCTGCTGCCCAGCCATCCATTTTAAAAATATTCAATAACCTCCCCCCCTCCACTGCCTTCTAATGGAAAGTTTCAGTCGCACAACCCTCAGAAAAATATTCTTGTCTGTCAAAATCAGTAATTTTAAAGCAATGCCTCCTACTTCTGAACTCACCCACAAAAGGAAATGTCTTTCCCATGTCTACCTTGTTAAGGCCATTCAGGATCTTACATAGTTCAACCAATTTACCCTTCTCTCTTCTGAACTCCAATGAAACAATTCCAGTCTGTCCGACTCTCCTCAGAGCAACCTAGCCATTCTCTTGTAAAACTCCTCTGAACCACCTCTGACTCATCTACATCATTCTTTAAATAAGTCAACCAAAACTGTGCACGATATTCAAAATGTGGTCTCACCAATGTCCTGTACAATTGAAGCATAACATCCTTACTTTTACGTTCAATTCATCTCGTAGTAAAGAACAGCATTCCATAAGCCTTGTTAATTGTTTGCAGGTCTCGCAAGTTAATGTTTTGTGAACCATGCACTAGAACACCAAGACCCCTCTGCTCTTCAGAATTCTGCGGTCTATTTCGGTAACTTTTTTTTAAAATTTTTCCTGCCAAATGAACAACTGCACGTTTTTCCACATCACATGCCAGTATTCTCGTGTGATAGTTCTTTCCGATTGCATGAAGAGTTAATTACATACACCATTACCTAATTATTACAATACATGTCACTATTATACTATTATATTTTCTCTTAAAGTACATTTTACGTACAAGATGAAGTTTTCATTTAATACATTTTTTCTCCTTAACAAAAAACTTACATAGAACATAGAACAGTACAGCACAGTACAGGCCCTTTGACCCACGATGTTGTGCCGACCTATTATCCTACTCTAAGATCAAACTAACCTGCTTACAATATCTTTCAGTAGCCTTTGTGGCTTTAGGTGGTGCACTTTGTCCTGGTCTGCTCAAAGTCAATAGAGTAAACAGCTTGTGAGGCCTTGTGGGTTTTTTTTAAAAAAGAAGTTGGAACAAAGGAAACAGCCTGAATGGGTGGAATCAAGCTCCCACAGAATCAGGAATTTTAGTTTTAGCTTTCTGCAGTTGCTGGGGTCTTGAAGATGGATGTGCGGCTCTCTCTGTTACAGCTAAAAGTTTGACTAAATTCAGGCAGAAAGGTGCAAATTTAGCCACATTTTATACATGGTTTCAGTTCTCAATGAAATACTTAAATATAAAGTGCATTTAATGTAGCAAAGGTTTATTTCATTGTAATTTTAACATTTTTAATTCCATTTTATCCTTTTAATATCACATCCACCACTTCCTTGTTATCCACTGAGTTATTTGTCTACTTTCATTGCTCACTGATTGTGAATATTTTCATGTTTCAAACCTGATTGCTTAGTCTTTTTTGCTGTAAATTACGCTATACCCCTGCATTTGGTTTTAAAGTGTTTCAAAATAAAACACTATCATAAGTTTTCGACATGACCTCCTCTAGTGGTACAAAACAAACATGAATCAACATTTTAGAATTTTCCACTGGTCTAAACAGCACATCACAAAGCTTCATCAATAAAGGAGGTGATTTTGCAAGATGAACAACTGAGATTCCTGTTAACAAGCCACGGAGTCTAAAGCAGCCCAACTTCCAAATGTTGCACCTGAGCTTCAGATGGGAACGCGCAACTTCAAATATGCTTAACCATAGGGGCTCCTTCTACAAACAATTTTCAAATTTAAACCACAAATGCCTGTCCAAAACACCATCTGAAAAACTATGCTATACCTTGCTACTGAGCAATCTCTACATTCCTCAAACAAATGCAAGTGAATGAACAATTGATGGAACCACATTATTTGGTGACTGTGCATGTCCTGACTCTGTCAACATTCGATTGCAGCATAGATATTTTGTGAACTGGCTCAACCACCCAAAAATCATACCTAGTCAGTTGCATAGCTCTAAAACAAGCTAATCCCTTACACGGCAGTATTTAAGACAAATATGTAGATATTTTCTGAAGTGTATGCCCTCAGGAAACATGCTTGCAGGAAGTTATCTCCATTTCAAAGAGACAGAGAACACACATAGAATAGGAAAATTGGGAAGGTGAAAACATAACTGGTGTGGGGAAAAATGCTTCGATTTCATGGGACATCATCATTAATATTAAGACCATTGGAACAGGCTCCACCTTAACCAATCTGGGATCAAGGTTCTAACATACAAATTAGGAGGAGTTGGTCACTGAACCCACAAGCCTGCACTGCATTCAGAAAGATCAGCCTTGAAAGGATAAATATGGCAGTCACAAACTTTCAACTTATAAGTGCAGGGTTTGGGAGAAAGATGCAGTTGGAAAACTTAGTATAAATAGCTAGAAACTGAAATGGAACAAGGTAGCATGTAGCATTGACGTATTTTTTAGTAATTAATAAGTTTGAGTTGACTAAGCAAGTGAGGAATCCAAGTATATTCCATTGTGGTTAGTTGTAGAATGGAAGAAAACCATATGGCTCAGGTCTCAAGTAAGATTTATGGTTTTATCACTGTTTTTGGCTCAAGCCAATGTAAACGTTAGCTACACGCGAGAATGTTGAGGGTAAAAAGCTGATTTTTAAAAACACAGCTACGTTTTAAAATGGTTGCCTTGTTACAAAAGTATCTAAACAGGCCTATGGATATATGTGTGAATGTATATATTAATTTTGAAATTAAATTCTGTTATAAGTTTCATCTTATTCTTGCTTTGACCTTTTTAGATGTATCAGCTGGGACATTAGGGATGATTGTTAATCACCTGTTAATGCCTACACTAAATACTCTAAATTGATATATACCCCAATTCCAAAGGGGCCACATGTCTTGGTAAAGATTTATGAAATTGACAAGCCAAGAGGGACAAGTTGTCATAAAAGGCCTGATTTTACAAAATGTCATTTTAAAGAATGAATCAAGAGTCAACAGGAAGTGACATCACTAATATGAGCATTACTCTTAAAGAAACCAAGCAGAAATGGCGCATTTTGTTTAGCCAATCCAAGATTTAGCATGAATTGTTCATACTCTAATAAGCCAATTAGAGATGAAGATGTCTCTGATTACGCATAGGGGGAGCAGCAAGCAGAGTTTAATAAGAATTCATTTTTAATAAGTTGGTTCATAATAAGGAAGACCAAAGACAGAAGACGCACTTCAGTCAGCAAAATGAAAGAGCAGAACTGTGTCCAGCCAACCAGTGTTGCAAACTGACATTCTTGAAGTGTATGGACTGAAAATCATAGCTTCTACTAAATTTTATTGCTTTGGTACTTGTTCTGATTAATGCAATAATTTTTCTAAAACTTGTGAGAAGGTGTTTGTACCTGGAATGAGTGTAAAAACTAAATCAAGACTAGTAAAATTTAAGGTTGGGTTTGAAAGAACCAATCTTTAATTGTAATTAACTTGGGCTCTACAATTAAGTCAAAGTACACTCCAAAATCTTGCAAGAATAACAGTCAGAAATTGTTCTTTATGCATTTCAGATGGAGAGAAAATTAAAAGTTGTAAAGTAATTAACCGAGAGTAGGAGGTGTTAAAAAATAATTTCAGATCATACGGATAATGCCTTGGGGGTAATGCACTGGAAGTCAAAATTACTATTCCCAGATTCTTCACAAAAGTTCAAGGTTTTTTAAAGAACACAGAATTACCCAATTTACCCATCTTCCATACCATGGTTCACAGGAACCACAGATCAGGTTCCCATACATAACAGGAATTCCTATTTATTACAACCAAATAGCTTCTAGCTACAGGTAAACAATTATGAACTGTCAGTGTACAACTCTACTCATTAAAACTCTAACCTCCTGAACACGTCCCACTTACACACACACACACACACACACACACACACACACACACACACACACACAGAGACAAGAAAACAAACATGGTGTTATGGGCAGAGGGAAAGCAAATCAGTAGTCTCTGTTCACAGGATCTGTTCAGATGGTTCTTATGCTGATCAAAATGCAGCTTCTCGAATGCCAACGGTCTCATGAAGAGATCCTTCTTATTATTTTAAAACTCAGCTAATTTTTGAAATTGACTTTTACTTGATTGAAAACAGCTGCCGCCAAACACAGAATGGGCTAGTTAGCTGCTTCTAAAAAATCTCTAGCAATTATCACCAGGAAAGCTGTCATTTCTCTGGACTGTCAGATCACCCACTTCTTTTTATATTTGCAGTGAAATCCACACAAAAGAGCAACAGAATGTGTATAGCCCAGCGAGTTCTGAATGGAAGAAAACACAAACTCATTACAGCTGAAGAAGTGGTGGTAACAGCTCCACTTATCACCTATAACACAATCGATTTTGCAGAGAGTCACCAAAACTATTTGGTTATGTTTAATCCAGGAACCCAGTCACATGACAAACTACTGGTTTGACAGCACCTTTAGTTATACGGCTCTGAATTCTTTCCTCAAATTCTTTTTTAACATCAGAACAGATGACACGCACCTCCAGGCTTAGCTAATGCCTATGTCTAGTTTCAACCTCTCTCAAAACCAGCTTCCCAGAAAGAAATAACAGTGTGGAGCTGGAGGAGCACAGCAGGCCTGGCAGCATCAGAGGCGCAGGAAAGTTAATGTTTCTGGTCGGGACCCAAACCCCAGAAAGAAATCTGTATTTCACTTGAAAACTGAATGAATTCCCACATCATAAGCGTCATATTGCTACTCCTTCAACTCCATCTACCCGTATCCGAGCTCCTACAAAAAAAGAATTCTGCCAGACTAGCCAACTGCAAACACCCATATTCTACACTGATTTAGTAAACTGTGATTCATGTGAATTAATGCCAGTATCTTTTTTTAAAATTTATTCATAACTACAGATTTTTAAAATTTCATTTTCTTTCTTTGAGGGAGCAAGCTATCCTAGATCTAGTCCTGTGTAATGAGACAGGAATAATTAATGATCTCACAGTTAGGGATCCTCTCGGAAGGAGCAATCACAGTATGGTCGAATTTAAAATACAGACGGAGCGTGAGAAGGTCAAGTCCAGTACCTATGTCCTGTGCTTAAACAAAGGAGACTATGAAGGAATGAGGAAGGAGTTAGCTAAGGTAGAATGGGAGCAAAAACTTTATGGTGGGTCAATTGAGGAACAGTGGAGGACTTTCAAAACAATTTTTTATAGTGCTCAGCAGAAGTACATTCCTGTGATCAGGAAGAACTGTAGGAAAAGAGAGAGCCAGCCATGGATGTCTAAGGAAATAAAGGAAAGTATCAGATTGAAAAAAAAACACATACAAAAAAGCAAAGAGTAGTGGGAAACTAGTAGACTGGGAAATCTTTAAAGGCCAACAGAAAGCCACAAAAAAAGTTATAAAGAAAAGTAAGATAGATTATGAGAGTAAACTAGCTCAGAATATAAAAACAGGCAGCAAAAGTTTCTATAAATATGTAAATCGTAAAAGAGTGGCAAAGGTAAACATTGGTCCTTTAGAGGATGAGAATGCCAATTTAATAACTGGGAATGAGGAAATAGCCGAGACATTAAACGGTTATTTCGTGTCGGTCTTCACAGTGGAAGACACAAATAACATGCTGAAAACTAATGGCAAGAAGGTTACAGCAGGTGATGACCTAGAAACTACCATTATCACTAAGGAGGCAGTGCTGGAAAAGCTAATGGGGCTAAAGGTAGGCAAGTCTCCTGGCCCTGATGAAATGCATCCCAGGGTACTAAAAGAGGTGATGGGGGAAATAGCAAATGCACTAGTAATTATTGACCAAAATTCACTGGACTCTGGGGTGGTTTCCGCAAATTGGAAAACAGCCAATGTGACACCACTGTTTAAAAAAGGAAGTAGACAAAAAGCAGGTAACTATAAGCCAGTTAGCTTAACTTCGGTAGCGGGGAAAATGCTTGAATCTATCATTAAGGAAGAAATAGCAAGACATCTGGATATAAATTGTCCCATTGGGAACACCCAGCATGGGTTCATGAAAGGTAGGTCATGTTTAACTAATTTGGTGGAATTCTTTGAGGACATTACTTGCATGGTGGACAAAGGGGAACCTGCGGATGTGGTGTATCTGGATTTCCAGAAGGCATTTGACTAGGTGCCACACCAAAGGCTGCTACATAAGATAAAGTTGCACGGTATTACAGGTAATGTATTGGCACAGATAGAGGATTGGTTGACCAGTAGAAAGCAAAGAGTAGGGGTAAATGGGTGTTTTTTTGATTGGCGGTCAGTGGCTAGTGGTGTGCCTCAGGGATCAGTGTTGGGACCTCAATTTACATAGATGATTTGGCATTGGGGACTAAGAGTGGTGTGTCAAAATTTGCAGATGACACTAAGGTGAGTGGTAGAGCAAAGTGTGCAGAAGACACTGAAAGTCTGCAGAGGGATATAGATAGTCTAAGTGAGTGGGCAAAGGTCTGACAGATGGAGTACGATGTTGATAAGTATGAGGTCATCCATTTTGGAATTAATAACAGCAAAATGGACCATGTTTTAAACGGTAAAATATTGCAGCACACTGCTGTGCAGAGGGACTTGGGTGTCCTTGTGCATGAATCACTAAAAGTAGGATTGCAGGTGTAGCAGGTAATTAAAAAGGCAAATGGAATTTTGTCTGCCATTGCTCGAGGGATGGAGTTTAAAAACAGGGAGGCTATGCTGCAGCTGTATAGGGTCCTGGTGAGGCCACACCTGGAGTACTGTGTGCAGTTTTGGTCTCCTTACTTGAGAAGAGATATACTAGCACTGGAAGGGGGTGCAGAGGAGATTCACTCGGTTGATTCCAGAGTTGAGAGGGTTGGATTATGAGGAGAGACTGAGTAGACTGGGATTATACTCATTGGAATTCAGAAGAATGAGGGGAGATCTTA
>NC_063337.1:40885643-40930642 GCF_021869965.1 Rhincodon typus | reverse complement strand
AGGCCCGAAACGTCAGCCTTCCTGCTCCTCTGATGCTGCTTGGCCTGCTGTGTTCATCCAGCTCTACACCTTGTTATCTCAGATTCTCCAGCATCTGCAGTTCCTACTATCACGGAATATTGACTGCCTTCTCATGTTGTGCGCAACTGGACTGTCCTGCCTTATTTTTGGAATATTTCCCTGCCTTCTCCACCTGCTAAATTTCTTGTTTCAATCAAGCTGAAACAATCAGATTCAAGGAACTTCTTAGCTCTGTACCATCTCAAGAAATCTGCATCAGCATGGTGAAACAAGTATTTGAACTACAGAAAACCTACTAACAAATGCTTCAGATTTGCGTTCCTATCGGAAAGAAACAAATTGGTATATCTCAGACGACATGAATTTAAGCTCGGAGCTGATTTTAAAACTGTAGATTTTATTTAGCATTTCATGTGTGAATCCATAACAATGTAGATTTTGAATACAAAATATTCCAGATTTTAGTTTGAACGTAAATGCAGTTTTTGTGACCCCACCTGGAAGATGCTTTATTCATAATAGCACACTTATCAACATCATGACCTCTTCTTCTTACAAAAAAAATTGCTTTCTCACCATGTGCAAACATAAAACTCTAAAACTTTAAAAATAACCAAACTCAGAATTATCGAAACTACATCAATAAACACCCATCTACGAAACATTTCAAAGAAACAGCAAATTGATTTAAGTGCATTACTTAGAACTCATAATGCCATTTTAGACAGTGCAAATATTTATACATCTTAGTTATATAACAGCCAAGTAAAAACATAGCCACAGTTTAGTTCTGGACCTTACTTAGATAAAAAATGTATTACTTTATTTTGTTGATGGGGATTTTTTTCTCCTCCAGCTGTTTCACCATGGCTTTCTCTTCAGATGGAAGTAATACTAACAATGCTTCACCACCTTCCTTGTACCTGTAAAATTAAGTAAACGCTGTGTTTAAATAACAATCTATACTTAGATTCACATCAACTGAACATCAGAAATTAAAGGAACAATGGTTTTAAAAAAGTTTACTGCAGCCTCTCCCATCCACAAGTAAAAACAGGTGTCTATTTACAATGTAACTCATTTTGCTCAAGATACAAAGGACTTAACAAAAATGTCATATCTATTATTACCTGCTCTTCAATTTAGTCAGTATTTCATTAAATAATTAAAACCAAAAGGAAAAGGACACAGCTCAATGCATTAATTATTTTTGAAATCAGTCTTGACTACAAAAGTGCAACTATTTCCAATGGATTGAAATAACTCTGCTCTTGCCAAGTATCATAGAATAATGGGTATTTGGGCATTCCACAGTTGCAAACTAATAGAGACGTTCCAATGGATTAGTCATTTCGTAGTTTTAGAGATTATATTGCAGTTTAATATATTTCCATTATTCTTCATTCTGCTTCAAAGCTTTAAAATTGTTTGAATGACCTAATTTTAGGATCATTAGTTCCCATAAAAGGTAAACATTATTTATTATACAAAGCCGCTATTAGAGGTCTATTGAAGGATAATAAGCAAATGCCATACATATCTCAGATTACAAAGAGTAAAAGCGCAGGCTCTCACTTTTGTCAAATGATCATAAACACCAACACTTTCAGGTACACAAACAGAATCACAAAAATCAAAGATTGTTCGAAGTCGTACATATATTTTCACAGGACAAAATTGTGATTGACAAACTATGCAAAAACAAACCATATCTATGATCACAGCAATATCGATCATTGAAAAGAAAAATTAAACTCAAGTTTATCTGTGGAAAGCAGTTTAAAGAATGGTCTTCATTTGCAAATATAAAGCATTGAAGTAATGAACTCCATCTATTGCTGTGATCATAGATATGGTTTGTTTTTGCATAGTTTGTCAATCACAATTTTGCCCTGTAAGCATGGAAGTAATGAACTCCATCTGTTAATCTAGACAAAAACTGAGAAAATTTCTTCGAAGGTTGGCAAAAGAATTCAAGTGAAGCTTTACTGCTAGAGGTTCTAAATAGCTGAGAATTACGTTAATCATTTCTTAGCATCTTTTCAAAATAACTCACAAATTTAAAATCTTTAATTAGAACATTCTTTTTCCAAACTAAGTTACAATTGAGGAAAGTATCCACATATTTTAATAAAATACAATGAAAATACTGCACTCAAGATCAATCTCCTGCAATATATTCATAATGACACTAAACCTGGTGCAAGATGTATGATTGATCCAAACTGAGTCCAAACTGGAACAGTAAAATCCCTGACTTTTGACAAAGGCTGTACTTGGCATCAATTAATTACTCTGCTGCAAAGAAAAACACAAACGATGCTGGCAGGCAGGTTAACTCGAGCTTTGGAAGAGGACTTAAACTCATGAAACAGGGGGCTAGAAACCAAGGTGTTGAATAAAATAGCATAAATCAGATGCACTGAGAACTCAGACAGCGATTCTTAGAAATAGCATATAATTGGGTGGAAACAGAAAATAAAATATCTTTCAAGTTAGGTTTGAAATGTATTTGTGAAAATGATGAGCTACAAGGATAAATACTCACACAGAAACATGAAATGATGAAAATGTCACAGGGGAACTCTCTCAGGAATAGTGCCCATAGCATCAAAATATCTAGTTAAGCTATAAAGGACACAGACCAATCCAGAAAGAAAATACTTAACAGCAAACTAAGGAAGGAGCTGCTATAGGTATATTGGAGTCAAAGATTGCCAGACAACAAAATTAACAATTTGGTAAAAGGCAAAGACACAGGAACATACTTAAAAAGTTGAGAACAAGCTGTGGTACACACGAATACATGGCAGATTAAATTCAGTGCAAAAAAAAAAGCATAAGGTAATATGCTTAGTGCATATTTAGTGAAACAGTTTTACGCAACTTACATATGCAAATCACATCCTAGATATTCTTATTCCACATTATTTTTTTGTGAATTCTATCTTTTAAAATGTTTGAAGAGTCTGCAGTATGAAAACTGGCACTATATGCTATAACCATCAAAACCAAGGTATTCTCAAAAATAGATAAAATAAAACTCTGTATCACTTAAAAAATAAAAACCAACTGAAATGAGAATGCACATCAAAAGACCAATTTCCTTTTAAAAGATTTGTATACAAGTTCTAAAAACAATGTTCATCCGTCCTAATAAATTGGCATTTCTACATCAGAAGAAACATAATTAGAAAATAAAAGTAAAACACTTACATTTTTAGAAAAGGGATTTCATACATTGAAATTTACTAAACATTAACAGCATTTTAGTACAGTTCCCCTAAACCTTCCCACAGGACCCTGCACAACTGATAAATTACAGATACTTTGACTGAACCAACTAAGGAGAAAATCTTTTCACTGTTTGTGGAACAGCTAAATCTGAAATAAATGATTTCAAGCAAATCTCAGGTCAGAAAGTGCAAAAAGTTAGGAATACCATAATTTCTAATGTATCAAAATGTTTCCCTTCATATCTTTGCTGGGTTTAATTCACGATTACTTAAAATACACATCACCAGAGTAACTGAATAGAAATTGAACAGTTGAGATTTTACAATAAATGCATGGCATAACAGAATCAACCAGCCAGGTATAGAATTTAGTGTCAGCATTTAGATGCATGGCACAATGATGGATTATATAAATACAGAAACAAACCTCAACTGTCAACGTGCAATTCAATTATTTAGAGATATCTAATTCAGTGCGGACGAACGCAGATCTTTCTATGCTGAGACGCTATCATTTTAGGCTGCGTTCACAAAACTTCAGGTATGTAGTAACTGTCATTTTTGTACATCAGCCTTGAATACTTCCTCATTCCCTTTAGCTTTCCTGTAAAATTAACAAGCTAGAAAACAATCACAAACGCAATGCTCTCTCAACATTCAATCTACATAATTTCATTGTCGAGCATTTCTTATTTGCTATACAAATTCACACCCATATTCATACACAAGTTCTTACCCACGACATATGCTAATGCACCTTGTCTGCAGATCAAACATATGACAAAGGATTGCTGAGATCAGTTTTAAGGACACAGCATCTGTGTTGTAACCAAGACAAGCACTGCACCACTTCCATTCACTACATATTGTGAAATAAAAACAAACTGAAGCAAAATTATATCAAATTGAACATTTGATACAAGATTATCAGGAAGCAATGCAAAAGGCTATTGTGCTTCCCTATTTCCACCAACTAGCTCTATAGTGGATATAACATCTTTTTTACAAAATGTTTTCACTGCTGTTGAACCCAAAATTTGGGACATTTACCTAAATCCATCTTAGCACTGACCAATGACGACATCCATATATATAGTCCTTTCAATACAGTAAAATATTGGCAAGGCACTTCGCAGTCTGGTGGTCAAACAAAATTTACAACAAGCCACATGCAATATTAGAAAATGTGACTGAAAGCTTGTCAAAGAGATAGGTTTAAAATTAATGGTGGAGAGATTAAGATTAGAGTGCACAAGAAGCCAGGAAGGAGTAGTCAGAAATCTCAGACATTGGTAGGAGTGGAGGTGGTTACAGATTGTTTTGGGGGACAGGGGAAATTACAGCAGAAGGATGCAAATTTTAAAATTGAGTGGTTATCTAATGTGAAATGTTACTAGATCATCTATAATCAAAAGAAAATAAACATAGTTTGTACAGAAATTGTAGAAAAACATCCATCTAGTTCACTAATGCCCTTCAGGGAAGGAAATCTTTTATCCTTACTCAGTCTGGCCTACATGATGCTCCGTCATAAGGTCAGAAGTGGGAATGCTTGCTGTTGACTGTGCAACATTCATGTCCAAATGCAGGAGGGTTGGAACAATATTCAGACTTGGGCTGACGAATAGCAAGTAACAAGTACCAAGCAATGACCATGTCCATTGAACAAGAAACAATTTAATCATCAACTCTTGACATTCAATGGCATTACCATAACTGAATCCCTTGCAATCAACATCTTGGCAATTACTATTGATCAGAAGCAGAACTAGATTAGCCATATAAGTATTGTGACCAGAAGAGCAAGTCATAGACTTGGAATCCTGCAGCGAGTTACTCATCTCCTGACTCCCCAAAGACACTCCATCATCTACAAGACACAAATCAGGAATATGATAGAATACACCCCACTTGCCTGGGTGAGTGCAGCTCCAATAACACTCAAGAAGCTTAACCCTATCTAGGAGAAAACAGCCGACTTGACTGGCACCATATCCACAAACATCATACCCTCCACCACTTACATACCGCAGCAGCAGAGTGTAGCAACAAAAGATGCACTGTAGCAATTCACCAAGGCACCAGAGACAGCACCTTCCAAATCCACGACCACTAACACCTAAAAGGACAAGAACAGCAGATACGTGGGAACACCACCACCTACAAGTTCCTGCCAAGCCACTCATCAGCCTGTGTTGGAAATATTTTGCTGTTCCTTCAATGTCACTGGGTCAAAATCCAGGAACTCCCTCCCTGTCTGTACTGACACTAAATGGATTGTAGTGATTCAAGAAAGCAGCTCACCACCTCCTTCTCAAGGGCAACTGGGGATGGGCAATAAATGCTAGCCCATCCAGCAAAGCCCACATTCCTTGAATGGAAAAAATACCTACAATGTGGTGACTGCCCACTGAGAAGATCGAGGAAGCTATTCAGTTCAAGGGCGACTAGAAGTGAGTAACAAATGCTGGTCAGTTACTCTCACTTTCCATGAAAGAATAGTAAAAATAAAAAAAACATTATGTACATTTATTTTGAAAAACTTTTAATCACAGGATGTAGGCATCACTTGCTAGACCAGTATTTGTTACCCATCCCTAAACTGCTCAGAGTCAACCACATTGCTGTAGGTCTGGAGTCAAATGTAGGTCAGACCAGGTAAGGACAGGAGTTTCCTTCCCTAAAGGCCATTAGTGAACCAGATAGGTCTCTCGACAATCGACAATGGTTTCACGTTTATCATTAGACTTTTAATTCCAGGTTTTTACTAAATTCAATTTCCATCATCTGTTACAATGAGATATTTATCTGTGAAATTATAATTAGAGAAGTACACACCTTCACTTTAAAAGATTAGATCTATTTTGGGCTGTGTTCAACTTCCACATGAAAAATTTTAACTATTAGATACGTGGCCTTCTTGCACATTTTTCTGCACCATTCATTTCAGATGCATCCCCTTTTTCAGATATAAATTCTCATTTTTGCAATATTGTACCTAACTAATTATTTTATTGCATAATGTCAAAACCATGCTCTAATAAACAAAGACGTTCCTGCCAGAAGCAGCCACTGTATTGAAAATATTACCAAATACAACATCACATTTCTATACATTCAAAAAATACAGCTTGTAAGTACTGTGGCGATATGTCTTGTGATGTTGGTTTGTTAGAATTCCAGCTACTCTTGCTGTACAGAAACATCAAAGCCTTGTTATGCAACATTTAAAAATAAAACTTGTGCTTCTTTACCATGCAGAAGTACGCTATTTCATATACAGCAAGGCAAATCAGTAATTTCTTCCTTATTTTGCATTCATCATTTGATACACAGTAGACCAACAGAACTGATTGTACAATGATTGGAGGCACGGTTTTAAGGTAGGAGACACAGGGAAATGGGAGGAAGAACTTCTTGATGCAGTGATTGGTAACAACCTGAAAATCACTCAAATTATGCTGGTGATGACACAAATGGTCAGTGATTTCAAAAGGAAATTACATGTACACTTGAAAGAAATAAACCTGCGGGCTCAGGGGGCATGGAGTTGGGAAATGAGGCAAACCAGATGGCTTTATACAGAGTGGAATGACTTCTAAATAACAATGGCTCTATGGCTCTACAACTCCTATTATCATATTTTCCCAGTTTCTAATATAGGGTTCAAAACATTTGTGAATTCTTACATGCTGAATACCCAAAATCTATTAAAAATAGCAGGTCTTCAAACTACATACGCATACAGTAGAATTTGTAAATTAGCAGGGTGATCAAAATTCACGTTATTTTCTCTAATGTTTATTCTAAGCATAACATCTTCAATTGAAAATGAATCTAAAAATATATATTTAATGATTTAAACCAGCATCTCAAAAATCTATGAGCCACAATGGCAATAAATGACAGAACAGGCTGATAAGCCACATGGCTTACCCTTGTTAATTCTTAAGTACTTTATATTCTTAAACTAATAGTTTTGCTCTTAAGATATAAAATTATGATGCCACAACTAGATGGTGAATCACATGATAATTTTGTTTTTGTGGCTTGAAGTGATCATTTCATGATTCATCATGTAATTGCTTTCACTTTGAGACAATGGTATATGCAGCGTTGAAGTAATGTGGCTGTTTAATTCGAGCTTTACTTTCCTACTTGACATTATCTCAAATGATAGATTAAATTATAACCTTATTACTCTTACCCAAGCTCCATAATTCTCTAAGTATTTAACATCAAATTCAGATTTCTTTTCACAATAAATTTAATCTTCAAGCACTTTGATACAATTATGGAAATTTCCCTTAGGTCAGCAGATGAACTGGCAAATGATTAGCTGCGTTAAACCTGGTGGCTCTGGCAATATTTATTTAGTATTTTGACAAGGTTAAGAGCTGACGCATATAAAAGTAGCAGGCTGTTTAATAAATGCAAATGAGCTTTCCGCTCTTGCTTCTCAGTAACTGCTTTTTCGCTCCAATCAGCATTTTTAAATGCTCTCTTCTGACAGTTCATCATTCTCGCCTTTTTTTTTTGAAAAGGTACTTATGGCAGTTGGAAAGAGTTTCGAAAATAACAAGGATTACATGAATCACTCAACTTTCCTTGTTGTATGATCTTTGATTTCAATTGGCCCTTTGGATCACTTGATTAAATTGGTTTGCAGTAGCGCATTCTCTCATTTCTCTGTGTCACAGAATTTTAGGTTCACTTCCATGTTCTAAAACTTATAGGGACAAAACTAAATTGTATTTTTAAAAACATTTCAGAGTTTGGTGGAGATGGCAGTAGAGTCCTTTAATCTTTCAATTCATAAAGTACGGGTGGCAATGGGCAAACGTTACTCCAGCAGTTTCCAGAGAACAGAAATCAGTTGCAGACAAGTAAAATTACTTCTGCGTCAGCTGTTACTTTGAATGTTGTGCAGTTTAATTTGGTAACTATTTAAAATGAAAACAATTTTTAAAAGAACAGTCTGAATAAAAATGACCATTAAAAAGACAATTCAGCAGGGATCAAATGGCTGTGTTTGGAATTCCCTGTACCGTGTCCAATCTTTCAAAATGGATTTGGCTGCTGCATATTATAATTTTCAATTTTCTTCAGCAATTTGAGCTTAATGCTTACCTTGCGGCCTTTAGTGTACATTGTATCTACCTATAGAATCAAACACTTTACATATGTTTCAGAGTAAGTGTGCAACATTATATGTTAAGTGTGGAAGAAACAGATCAGCCTTTCCTTAATTACTCAAATCTGCATGGCAGGGAAAATGCAAGGGAGTGGCACCAGGTGACCTGTCATTGCAGCGCGCTGGCACAGAAACAATTGGCTGAATGGCCTACTCTGCAACCTCAGACTATAAAAGCTCCTCATTGGGTTATAGGATGGAAATTAATTGAACCAGGCTAAGCAGGTGTAATTTGACCCTCAAGAACAAAACTTAAAATTTAAAAACTTCAAATTTGAAATTATAAAATTGTAACCAAGTAACTAAATAAAATTTACCTGATCAAGAAATAAAAAAAGCTAAATTAGGTTTTGAAAGTAATGTTTAAATTAAATATTAAAACCCTAACATTCTAACTAATACATGTTAATTTTCAGCAGGATTAGTTTCATTGCTTCCTGGTTACGAATTATGCATTCTGTTAATTCACCAGTCTTGCACACACATTATTTTGGTTCCTTTTGCTATTTCCAGATACTAACACATAATGCTGGAAATATGAAAACCATTCAAATCTGCAATTTAAAAAAAAACTCATTACATCTAAAAGAAATTAATTTTCCTAGCTAGAAAAGAGGAAATGTAGGATCCTTTAAAAATAAATTGAACATTTTAATCCATAATTTTCCACTTAATATTCATTACATGCATTCAAGCAACCCTTATAATAAGAATTCGTAGGAGAATGATAAGACATTTTGATATGCATTGCTGCACATTATCACAATACCTGGCTGTCCTCCCTGCTCTATGAATGTAAGTATTAGCATCCTCAGGACAATCCAACTGAAGAACCCAATTCACAGCAGGGAAATCTGGAAAGAAAAACAGTCAACTCAAACGGCTTCATAAATAATCCACCCATACATATACTGTATGCCTTGATTTTTATTTCAGTTATGCAAAGTGATGCCACTATTGTAAAGCTTAAAACATTCTCAACATTCTTATCACAAGGATACAGTTCCAGAGATTTCAGTCAGCAGTGAAGGAACTGCATTTGCCATTCATTCAGCTGTCAACTATCCAGAGAACTTACACAGGCTTTTAAGCACAGACTTGCTGTCATCAGGCAGTGCACCCTCTGCAGGACACTTGTGAGCACGGCCAGAAACAATGAGGCTCCTCAAACACTTAGGCTGAGCATAGTACAGAGAAATGAAAGTCTAAAACACGAAGTCTACCTCAGAAATGAAAAAAGGGAAATAAAGATTGGGAAATAAAGATTGAGAAAAAAAGCTGAATCTGACAGAGGTAAAGAGACAATGAAACTAAAACAAAAAAATCTTTAGCTGGGAGATCTGCAAAGAATTAAATTCTGAACATGAAACAGTACACAGGTCAGGTATCCTTTAGGAGAACATCCGAAAACTTTAGATGACCTGGAAGCTGAAGGTCTTTTCGAAAGTGGACGCAAGCAGATCTGTATACACACTAATTTCAGGCCCAAACAGGCCTAAATAGACACTAAAAGTAAGCATTTTAACCTTGGAGGCCTGAACTCAGCAAGTCTACAGGTCTGCTCAGGTCCATTCAAACTTCACTCTTAGGCCTGCTTGGGCCAAGCATACTATTTTTCCAAAAGGCATGAATGGACCCGAACAGACCTAAGTGGTAAGTGAAGCAAAAAAAAATGGCACAAAGCATAATAAGTGCAGAGAAAATGAAATAAAAAGTTTATCAAAAACCTGATGAAATCAGAAAAAATAATGTGAATCCATTCTCAAACCTGACTAGGGTACAACAAGCTCAAGATTTAAATGAATATTTTGCTTTTGGTTGAGAGACCATTAGTAAAAAGGCCTTAGACAGCAAGCTAAGTGAATCCAAAAACAAAAAAAATCTTCGATCTGAAGAACAGTCGATCACAAGGTTTTTGGATAAAGAATTCCTGACCTGCACTTCTAAAATAGTCCACCTATCACCTTCATTACTACTCATTTCACCTATTTTTGCCTATTTATGGATCTCTCAGCCTTTGTATTATCCACAACCTTAGGTGCATCGCTGTTATCCTGTCCAAGTCGTTAACATAGATTATAAACAGTTGAAACCCCAGCAGTCATCGTCATTTAGGGAATCATGACCAGCAAAACTCCATCTCTGCAGCTGTTTCTTTTAGAACTCTATGATCAGATTTCTAGGGTCAAACCTGGTGGTTTGTCAGATATAGACCATTAAGTTTCTCAAGTACTTTTACTCTGCTGTGGTCTTTTCTAGTTCTGTATTTGCCTATGTTGTCAAACAAATTAAACCAACTCTCAATCAGGGGGCTCTAAGTCTAGTGCATAACCAAAACATGTCAACAAAAGGAAATTCACTACAATCTAACCAACTAGGGTTATAATAGTCTAGGGTGAAAACATCAGTGTTTTACAGATAACAAACAGAAACAGAAACATGAAAGCTGTTGCATTTTGGTTATTATGGCAGGAACAGGAGAACTGGAAAGGAGGTGGTCGTTGGGGGGTTAAAGTAGAAGAAAAATTGAACACATACATGAGCAAGCACAAGGGAGAAAATAATTTGAGTGAACAGTATCAAAAATAGAAAATTAGGAATAATAAAAACTAGCCTTTCAAAAGCCCAACAGGTCAGAAAGAAACTTCAAACAAAAGATTTAAGTTGTCTGAAACAACACAGTGTGCAGCTGGAGGAACACAGCCGGCCCGGCAGCATCAGAGGAGCAGAAAAGTTGACATTTCGGGTCAGGGCCCTTCTTCAGAAATGGGGAGGGGGAAGGAAGCTGGGAAATAAATAGAGAGAGGAGGGGTGGGGCTGGGGAAAGGTAAGTGTGATGGTGACTGGTGGATGCAAGTAGGGAGTGGTGGGGATTGGTCAGTGGGATGGGTGCGGTGGATAGGTAGGAGACAAGATGGACAGGTTGAGTTGAAATAGGAGGACATCTGGGATATTCGAGAGTGCAATGCTCCCACGTTGGGAGCAGATGCGGTGGAGGCGAGACAAATATGTTTTTAAACATACCCAGTCCTCGAGCAGCAATGTCTGTTGCAAATAGTACAGCAGCCTTTTTTCTGCAAAAGTCATTGTAGACCTCAACTCGTTTCATCTGCTGTTGCTTGCCGTAAAGTGCAAGGATTGGAATACCAGGACGTAGACGGCAAAATGTGCGGAACAGATACTGGACCTAATATACAGAAAAAGAGTGGAGAGCTCAATAAATCTTCAAATCCCAAAGCACTACTGTTATAAAATGTTAATTCTGATTTGTAGTTTGCCAACTGAAACCTGCAAGATACGTTTTTTTTTAAATTTCACCTTCAGGATAGCAGGAATGCTCCCATCAAAACAATATTTAAAGAACTCAGACCAACAGTTAAACAAATATATCCTGCACTCCCAAACATGAATATATCCATGGACGCAATCTGTAGCATTTTTTAAACCATCCACTCAATGCAATAAAATGCACAGCCTTTAACAATTCCAACACATGAGCATCTGGTGCTCCGTTTCAATTGAAAAGTCAAACCATGCAAACATGCAGCTTCAAGCTTAACACTATTTAAAAAAGAAACAAACTATAATTGTTAGTCCATTGAAACTCAGAACAACTACAAAAATCTCTTTAAACAGAAAACCTCAAAAACATACAGCTCAAAACAACCCTGATTAAATGTCCATGGCAAAGGCAACTATATCTAGAAGACGTTTTATAACATGTTATATTTCTTTTAATTACACTGAATTTCAAAATATTTAAACCAGCATTTTGGAATTATATTCCTCAGTTACTTTCTGTTTCTGTGTAAATTAAATCCACTAGTTACAGATAAGAAGTGATTTTTGAAGCAGTCAGCTAGCTTTTTCCACTGTTCATGCAGAGGCCCAGAAAACCTACACCACAACTACTTAGAAGTGATCAAGTCACTGAGAATTTGTATTCCTCCTGTGGTCAACTTTCTTTCTGGCCAAGTCTGCCATCCAGTTCAGCTCAAGTGCAACAGCTCCGGAGAGGTTTCCATCCCTTCCAGAAAGAGCAAATGGGAGAATGGAGTCGCTGATATGCGCTCAGGGATCAGTCTACAAGCTGGAACTGCTCACAAAGAGGTTATCATACTGAAGTGATTCTCTCAGATACTTTTCAGCAGTATGGGAAATGGGAAAGTCAGACAATGTGTACACACAGGAATAATTTGGTATTCTGAGATCAGCACCCACCTCTTTACAGCTTGAAAAAAATACAATTGTCTTCTTATTCAGGTGATTCTTCACAAAGGAGTACAACATGTTGATTTTCTGGGGCAACTCACAGACTACATAATTCTGTTCAAGTGTTCCAGGAGTACTGCAAAGGAAAATACTTTATAATGTCCTTGTACAGGAAAAAAATAAGTATGAAGCAGGGACTCAATAGTTTATAGCTTTTTGTTACATATATGTAAAATAACTGACTGACAGAGAGCAAGAAGGCATCCTTTATTCCTTTTTACTGTACATGTCCTCTTTTGCCCAGTTTAAGATTCTCTGATAACAAAGGGAAGTACTTTTTGAAATTCATATATTTTAAGCCAAGACTGATACCATACCATGATGAGGGATTTCAGTTTCACATGTCAGAAACTTGAATAAATATTTGCAGAACAAATTACTGACACATAAGAAGGTCAGCAAATTCAAAAAGCAACTGATTAAAACATTCTTCCTTTTATATCAAGAGTCATCATAAAACTCCGAGGCATGGTTCATAATTCTGTTATGGAGGGGCATTACTACACTCCAAAGCAATGGCAGAAATAGATTACTGAGGGAAGAAGTCAGTCTACACCATTCGTTTATCATTTAAAAATCAACAACTGGAAAAATCATGGGGCTGTCATTAGACCATTGTTTAAAATATCAAAGCCTCATGCAGCACAGCCCCACCATGAATGAGCAATTAAATGTGGCACAGCCCAACTGAAAATCTTTGGGAGAAAAGTTGACAATTTCAACACGATCATGAACTTACTGCTTTGGGAAATATGCAGCAAGCATACAAGGTAAATAAACCCAAGTAAGGTTCACATTATTCACAATGCAAAGCAATCCTTTGAGCTACCAATAGCTCTTACAGAGAATGATCTCTTCAGCATTTACTCTTCAATAATCCCCAAAATAATCCCCAAAATAATTCACAAATGATTGCCAAAGGCTAAAACACATTTTTTGTTAGCAGCAAACATGGTATTCAAACAGTACTAATCAATCTACATTGAAATAGCCAGCTGAAGAACATGATTGATATGCAGATATTATACAACGACCAGACATATCCAGAGATCTGCGGTGTCACATTTATAGCATGCTTTTGTGATTTAGCAGTCGGTGAGCAGGTATACAATAATCAGGCTGTTTTGAATAAGAATTAACTAATTCCAGAATAATTAATGTACCTATAACAAGTTTTTACCTCTAGAAAGATAACAACAAAATTCAATATAATTGATATTGATGGTTTTCTGCAATTTACATTTCATAGATTTCAATACTGATTTTCGCCATTTCAGAAATGTATTTGACCTATTCCCGATGGTCCTGGCACAACTGGATTCAACACTACTCACTCAACAGCAAATAAAGAAATCAAATGCACAGTGACAGACAGCACCAAATCTACATAAAGAGACAGCAAGAATGATATGAAGGGAAAGGGAAAGAACAAGATCGAAATGATACAGAAGGGAAAAAGTCGAAGTGCAGAAGTAAAAACCCAAGAACCAGGATAGAGAGGGTACATAAGCGTAATGGACATTTTTTTTCTGTAAAATGACCTACAACTCCATTAAAGTTGGAACTACGTTGTATTTAAAAAAAAACAAACAACCAATACAACATTAAAACATATGCCTGGCATGCACCAGACAAAAGCAATCACCATTTACAGGTATCTCAAGGGAAATAAAGGTCTGAGGATCTGCTACAAGTTTACAGACTTATTATGAAGCAAAACATTAAGAACCTACCTGAATTTAGCATTTTCATGAACCCATACATACTCTGGGTCTTTCAGACTCAATCGTGCCAAGTCCTTAACAGATTTAGTTTGAGTTGCTGAGAAAAGCAAGGTCTGACGTTTCTTTGGGAGGTTTTCTACAATGGCATTCATTGTTTCAGAAAACCCCATGTCCAAAATTCTATCAGCTTCATCCAAGACTGCAACAAGAAAAAGAAAGCATGTCCCAATGAAGGCAAATGATTAAGTACACTACTCCAATCAGTGCACTTTCACAGCTGAAACATTACACATTGCTACATCAATCATTATGGATTCTATTGTACTTTAGTAATTGACAGACACAAGCAAACATATTCAAATACAGGCAGTTTCTTGTAATTTATACAATGGAACCCAGATACAATCGACCCCACTTATGAAGTTCAACTATCCCTTTAACAGTTATAGCGGCATTGACCCAGAAAATTAAAGGGAGTGCCTTTCTTCCAGACAATAATAAGGCCACAGTAAATTGGTTTATCAATGCATTACATATACACACAGTAATAACACTAGTGACTGAGGTTAGATTGGCCACGTACATTACAAATGTTAGCAAATATACTCTCCCTCATCACCCCCTCCCTTCAGTAGGCTGTGGTTCTGTGTGCATCACCTCTGGCCTCCCTACTGAAGTTATTCCAGAACCCCTTTCGGGGTACAAATTTTCGGTACAACTATCCCACTGCAATGTGCTTGTTATGCAGATATCTAATTTACTTTAATTCAGTGTTGGGTCACTCGATCTTTCAAGATAAAATCTCAAAAACGTCATACTATGAAATCAAAAAAACTCAATTTCTACACTTAACACAAGAACCAGCTTTCAATACTGTACAGAAATGTCAAATGGTATGAACTCTGAGCATATTCCATGTGACAATTCATGGAGACAGTCCTTCTTTGACCAATTTCCCTGGTCTAGCAAGATACTTCAGTCTAAAATAATTTGTCTTCAGCACCTTCAAACTCTTCAGCAGGTATCAAACATTCCAGGTACACAAACTCAAAACACCACTTCCATCTTCAAACCTTTTTCTTCACACCAATTATGAAATCTTCCTTTAACTTACTTTTCTTCACACTATAGGAATACTTGCTCCTCTGAAATCCTTTCACTAAGTCTTCCATTTTTTTTCCCAGTATAGAGGTCCTTCCTTAACTTTTTTTTTTAAATATTATTCATGGAAAGTGGTGTTATTAGCTTTTTTTTATTCATTCCCGGGATGTGGGCATCGCTGGCTGGGCCAGCATTTATTGCCCATCCCTAATTGCCCAGAGGACAGTTAAGAGTCAACCACATTGCTGTGGGTCTGGAGTCACATGTAGGCCAGACCAGGTAAAGATGGCAGATTTCCTTCCCTGAAGGATGTTAGTGAACCAGATGGGTTCTTCCTGACAAGCGGCAATGATTTCACGATCAGCATTAGATTCAAATTCCACCATCTGCCACAGCAGGGTTCGAACCCAGGTCCCCAGAACATTACTTGGGTCTCTGGATTAATAGTTAGCGATAATACCACTACGCCATCACCTACCCATAGGAACCCATCGAATTCTAAGCCAGCATTCATTGCCGATTCCTGACTGCCCAGGAGCAGTTAATAGTCAACGACATTGCTGTGGGTCTGAAGTCACATGTAGGCCAGACCAGATAAAGACAGCAGTTTCCTTCCCTAAAGGACATTAGTAAACCAGATGAGTTTTTCTCCAACAATTGGCAATAATTCTCTGGTCATCATTAGACTCTTAATTACAGATTTTCATTGAATTCAAATTCCACCAACTGCCACTGTGGGACTCCCATCCAGCTCCTCAGAATATTACCTAGGTCTCTGGATTAGTAGCCTGGTGGCAATACTAATCATGTCCCCTGCAAAGAACAGCAGCATCCTCCGCAGTCTGCAGTTTCTGGTCTACCGGTGAACAAGTCAGGAAACTTCATTCCAAATCATTCTAATAGTCTCATGTACACCTCCATGTTTTTGGGCATCATTGTTTACAGCCTAATTATGTTCAGATGCTGTTCAATGGCTTCAATTACCACATTATGAATCCTTAATATCAAACACAGTGGGAAATAGAGTGAAAGCTAACGAGATTGCCACAAGGCACGGCGTAGAGGAAAATAAGTCACCCAGTCAATTTTACATATTTTGAATACATAAGTCAAATAAAAGGCAATTCATAAATGCACAAAGAGAGGACCTTGAAAGCAACAGGACAATAAGAGAAAATTTTGACTTCAAGTAGAAGAAAACCTGAATATTTATAGCTGATCATTATTTACTAACACTATTGAAGTTTGATGTTAGAAGTTGTTAACTAGCCTCAAATGGTATCTGACTGATTCAGTTAGCCCATAGTGTTGCAGATGGTGGTCATTTGGTGATTGGATAACATTTGCTAAATAATTCCAACTGTTGCAAGAATTACACTGACAACCATTTAAATTTGACAGTTGGGTTTGCAGTGTGGCACACTTATTAGAAGCTATATATATCAATATGGAAAGCCCTATCCTTCACAAGCAGAAAGAACATGTACCTGCTTCAATGGAAACAAGTTTGGCTACTAATAGTTTATTCTTCAGGGCAGTACGCAGACCAGAGTCAAACAGCCTTGTTTAAATATAAATAAAGCTTGACAGTTAACTGTCAATCATCAAACTAATACATTCTTCTGCAATGTTGCATACTGCAATGCTCTGTCAATTCAGAGTCCTCTTGTCAACCAATCAGCACACTCTTCCTATAAGGCAAAAAAAAAGTTGTTCCCTTCTACATTACTATTCCTGCAAATTGTCCTGATGAGTGCAAGAAGAAGTTTCAACAAAGTGTTTATTTTGTTCAGCACAGTCAGGTTTTGTGCTACCAAACAAATACTAACATTAAGATCAGCATTTTTACACAACATCAATTACATTTCTGAATAGAAAGTACTGCCTCAAAATGTGTCCCTTAAAGCAAATACACATACCAAGCATTTGTAAATCAGAAGCATGGAAATACGTTGTTTCATCCATATGCTGCAGAAGACGACCCGGAGTGCAGATGACAATATTGGTACGATTGATCCTCTCTGACTCTGCTTTCAGATCCTATTGTTAATAAGAGTACGTATTCAATACCTCAAATAAAAAATTAGTATTTGGCAACAGAAACAGATGAAAGAATGGAAGACTAAAATGTGCCCTAATTGCTAACAAAGGCCCTTTCAAAAGTGACAGTAGGATTCTGCAAATTCACTAAATCCAATATCATACATGGTCTAAGCTACTATCAAAAAAATTTTTTAAAAATTCAAATTGGATGGGAAAAATTTATCGCACGTATACTTACCAATGTGAAAGACTGGTAACAAAGGAAAAATGTGGAACAACAGAAGAAATGCGTAGCTAAACACTGATGCTGAAGTACAAAGATATAGTAAATAGTGGTTCAGAAATTACTCAGAAACATGTCAACAAGGTGAGAAACAATGAGGGCAAAGGAAGATCCCAGTGGTTTGAATCTACTGGAACATTCCAGAATTAGGGAAATTTTAGAAGACTGCAACTGATGCATCCAATATCATTACAGCCACCTTTTCAAACACCCCAAGACTCAGGCCATCCCGTCCAAAGGATCCGTCAGCCATTAGCTCCATTCGCTTTCAGTGGACAATGGGAAACCCATGAATGTGTCAAGTGTTTGGATTTCCGAAAGGTACTCAATAATGTGCCATATAAAGATTGCTGCACAAGATTAAAGTTCAAGCTGTTAAGGTAATACATTAGCAAGGGCAAAGGACAGGCTAAGTGACAGGAAACAGTTGAGATAAATGCACAACCTCTCCATTATCACGGAAATACACATAGGAAGGATAGGTGTTTGAGAGGGGTCGTTGGAGTTAGTTTGATTTTAATATTTTTTGTTTTACGTTTTACGAATCATTTCTGCCATTGAAACATAACACGAAGCCTAGGCTGTAGCATCTTTCCATTATGTGACGTGATCTTTTATATCGCTACTGACTATAAGTTTTCATATTTGTCTATTAGCCCTTCAGTTTACGTGTCTCAAACCAGCTTAGTCGCTGTCTTTACACACCTGCCCAAAAATCTCTGCCTCAGAGATAAATGCAACAGCTGTTTCACAAATCTCTTCAATCTTCTTCACAGCTCCTTGGGAGCTGATCACAAGCCATTGTAGCTGCCCGCACTTCTTTCACAATCAATTAGAGTGTATTTCTGCTACATTTATGACAACGACATAGCAGACTGGTCTCAGTTTTCATTTCTCTGGATTTGGAGGAGTCCAATTGATGATGCATCTGCTGATATTACTGTTGGTAGTGCTCGCTTGTAATGAGCTGGAATTGCTGACAAGATAAGCACTTCCTTCACATCTTCAAAGGACCTTCAATGATGTTTGTTCCAACACCTTGTTTGATCCTGTCTGAGCAGTTGTTGCAGTGGTTCACTTCTCTGAACAAGATTTAATTAAAATTTGCCCATGTTGTTAACCACGTGTTTGAAAGACTACGGTTCCACAATATCTCAGGGTGATAGGAACTCTTTGATAGCTTGGTCTTTTGTAAGTCTGCTACAATGTCTGTTGCATGACCAACATGTGCTAATATGGCTGAGAATTCACATTTTTCATTCAAAGTTAGTCCTACTGCCTAAAAGGTTTTCAGTACATTTCTTAAACTTTTGTCATGCTGTTCGGTTTTGTTTGAGACATGAATTAGAATAGCAGATAACCTTCCTTAATCCCTCGAAGATGTTTGTCATTGGTCTTTGTAAGCTTAGGTGTAGAAGGTAAACTATTAAACTGACATCTTCCAAATACTGTTCTGGATATTATAAGCAGTAAGGTTTCTGGATGCCATGGAAGCTGCCAGAAACCACTGTTAGTCTCAGGTTTGCTGAAAATGGCATTGCTCGCTAGCTTTGTATCCAATTAATTCCATTGGGTAGATATCCCTCTCTACTGTTTTATTTTGGTGCACAATATTCACATAAATTCTTAGTGAATTTTGGAACTGATACCATGCCAGAAAACCAACTTGTTTGTTTGACCACTGGTGAAATCATTCCTTGCTAAAGCATCACCTTAATTTTCAAAAGTGGATACAGGACTTTTCCAGATGGCTTCCGTTTCCAGAGTTGGCTTAACCTCTCTAGGTCAATGGACAACTTTGGGAATTCAAATCCAAATCCATCGTGACTTTGAATCACATGTAAAGTCTTATTGACTGCTCACATTTGATACTGCAGTCTTGTAAACAACAGACCTTTTACATTTAATTAGATTCCTGCTAGTTCTGGGAATTGAATGATGGATGGCTAGATGCTTTTTTGATTCAGCCATTTTACTGCATCTAAGAAAACTGACAACCTGCTCCAGTGTCAAGTTTAAAATCTGTTTTGTGCCAATGCGTTTTTATGCCAGCTCTTCAACACCTCTATTTTCATTCTTTTCCGTATGTGGGAAATGTGCTATTTCATTGCTGTCTTACACTTCAGTCTTTTGAATATCACTCATTCTTATGGGATGTTCCATTTTGGGATCAAAATAGATTTATTACGACAAACTGTTTTAAAATGGACAGTTTGTAGGAAGGGCGCACCATATTTTTGGCAGGTCAATCTTCATTTTAATGCTCTTCAAAGCACAGCAAGAAAACAGCCTAATAGCGTTAGCATTGCACGGTTTCCTGGCCTCAGCTTTGGTGTGCTTTCACTTTTGTGCCCAAAGTAATGTACTCTCTCGAATGTCTTTTCTCCATAAAGCCTCTCCATTGCCTTGAATAAAAATAATTCTCTTTCCTTATTTCAGATTTTCTGCTAATTGCACTATTTTTCCTAAAGTCAAATCTTCCCTGAGCTGCAAGACATTTGATGGTGTTTCTTCCAAAAGTCTGACCATAGTCCAATCTCTGATGAAGGCATCTTTTAATGTCCCATATTCAGCTAGCAGTAAAAAATACAGGTCATTAATAAATGAATCTACCCTCTGTCTAGGCTTTTGATTCCAACAATTACATTTTGCTCCCTGTACACTCATATTTTGCTGTGGACTATAGTAAGTATTTAAACCTCTGATAACCTCCTCATAAGTGGCGATTTCATCTTTTACCAACTGCCTTGCAACAGCTTGAAAGATTCTGATAGTTGAGGCACTGTTCCATGGATTCCCCTCATTGGAGACCATTTTCCATACTGTTTAGTTTACAGTCATCATACTGAGATCTGCTTCTCAGTCACCAGCCTGCTCTTTTGATGATTTTTGCAGTGCTCTGTCCAAGTGCTAGATTGCCTTTGATTGTCATCCCACTGCACTGTCTTGTTGCTGGGTCCCTCACTCATTCTCATCATCTGTTATTTTGGTGATGAATCATTGGGTGCTCTGCTTTGCTTAAGAGAGGTTACTGAAGCTTATGGTCTCTTAAAGATTACTCTTTACCCAACATTCTATGAACTAATTCCACCCAAACTCAGCAGGCAGTCTACCAAGTAGCATCGCTTCAGAGACGCTCCATGATGTGATCTCTTACATCATTACATGCTCAGTAATAATTCGGCAACTACGTAGTGGGTCGCACAGAGTTGGGGTCTCAACTATTTACAATCTATGTTGATGACTCAGATTAAAAGACAAAGTTTGCTAACAATACAAAAATAGATTTAAAAGCAAGTGTGAGGAAGACACAAGGGACTGCAAATGGACATGGATAGGCTACGAGAGCGGGCAAAAATTTGGCAGACGGAAGATGAGGTGGGAAAATAACAGATCACCCACTTTGACAGGAAGAATAGAAAAGCAGAATATTATCAGCTTATGGCTTCAGTTATAGAAAGTTTTAAAAATTCGAACATCCTTCTCTGAAGAAAAATGAGGAGAGGTAGTATTCAAAACATTCAAAAATTTTAAAGTAACATATGAATGGAAACATACTTAGTCTAGCCCTAAAGCACACCATCTTTGTATTAAAACCCACCTCTTTCACCTACACCAGTATCTCTATTTGTTTGTCATGAAGTGCAGAAGGATGATACACAATGTTTAAAAATCCAACAGAAATTAAAGTTTCTACTGTTACTAATAGTTGAATTTATCACAAACTCTAGAATGAGGGACATGAGTTACAGGAAAGTGGCCATATTGTTCAGACTGAATTAATTCACAGGGGGAGTAACTACAATATTGAACCGAGAGGAGACTGAGTATATGAGAGACAGAAAGCAAACAACAGAAAATGTAAAGCTTTGTAAAATATTATTTTTGAAACTGTCAACAATTAATACCTGAAGAAATGGCAATAATTAATCTTTAGACGTGAAGAGGTTCATTAGCATATCATTAACATATTATTAAAGGGGTATTAGATGTGAAATGATAGGATTTAACTTTCTGTAGTAAGTTTAGTTTGGATCTAATAGGGAAACAGCAATTCCTCATCACTCAATGCATTTAGGTCAAGTATGGACAGTGAAGTACCATTTTCATAAAAAGGGACTCTGCAAAAAAAAAAGGCAAACACACCTGACATTGTTGTACTATTTACACATAAGTAACAGCAATGGTCATTATCCTCACCCACTACTTTGACAGGAAAATCTGCATAATACATCCAACTAGACAAAGTATTTGTAAACATAAGATTCCTTTTGCTATTAACAAATGCTTTCGATGTTTCTAAATAGATTTGAAAAATCTACAGTCTGATAAAAAGAAATTGCAAATTCAGCATACAATCAGGCATCATCTAAACAAGGTAATATTTAACACTTATGGCAACAATTGTGGAAAACTTGAATATTATACAGTTCCCTGACAACATTGGTCATTATTTGACATGTCAAGAGCTGGCCATTTTTGAGGAAATAACCAAACTATGGCCCAACTAATGTTATTTTAATATTTTACCCTTTGCGTAGCATTATACTTTAATCTCCAAGCACAATAGTTCTAGAAGTACATGGTTATTGCCTACCTTTCCTCCTATTACTAGCCCAGCTGAAAATTCATGATTTTTCCCCACTTTGCGTAGAACCTCAAAGGTCTGATACGCGAGTTCTCTTGTAGGGGATATGACAAGAACACCCAATCCATCTTCCGATGTCCATTGTTGACGATAAAGACATTCCAATATCTGCAGAGTGGCAGAAATACTGTTATTAGCATATGATCAACAAAATCAGCTTGTCTAATGAGTTGTACAAACCTTCCAGATTTCTAATCTTTTTTGAGCAACTTTCCTTTGAATCAAATTATACAAATGGTAAACTCAAATGCCAGGCATCTGAATTGCCATATGTATAATTTCTTGGTATCCAGCAATAAAATTGGGAATAAAGTTATTAGAAAGTATTTGTTTTTGTAAAGTGATATACATAGTAACAATAACAGATTAAATAAGCAGATTCACATCACTTAAAACATAGTGCCCCATCAACCAGAAAAATGTAACATTTAAAATAGTGTAACTAAACAACAGATGCAATAACAGTCCAATAATCAAGAAATCCTGTTACAGGTCCACCCAATTACTGAATAAATATCATAATAGACTGGAATCCAATATACACCTCAGCAGGGGATGTGCAACCCATATTTGATTAGCAACTTGCATTACAGGTAGCGGGTATACAAATTCACAAGAACGTGATGCTGTGTCAGGCTGCACCAAATCATTTATCATTAAAAAAGAAAATTCATAGAATGGAAATAGGCGCAAAGCAGCTGTCCTTAACTCATATTTCTACAGATAGGGCTGGGTGGGGAAATAAAAATGCTTCATTTTTCACACAAACCAAGCACTCAAATTTTATAGTCAGTGGTAAAGCAACAACACTCATCTTTAAGAAAAGCCCCACACAAATCTAGCAATTTCTGTTGTGTGCTTTACCAACTTTATACTTTTCCTAGTGGCAGTTTAAATTTGATGGCAGGTTGAGGGAACCTTTCAATGTGTAGCAGCAGTGAAATGAGCAAGCATGAGCAAGTCAATCACTTGGAAATGTTCATACAGAAAACCAGGAAATTAAAAACTCTTAACAGATGTCATTCTTTTCTCGATTTTCAGGTAATGAAATACATTTAATTAGCACTCAAGCTAAAATAAAGATAAACAAGCATTAAAATAAACATTTTAAATGTGGATTTTTTTTCAAGTTTTGGAGAAGTTTGACATTACATCAATGTAACATTAGTTTCTCAGCCTCAGGTAACTACAAAGTTAGTATTACATTAAAAAAACTATTTAAATTTCATTCTACAAGATGTAACTTCAAGAGTATTTTTTAAAACAGGGAACTGGTGCAAGAGTGAAACTCTTATCAATTCAATTGGTCCTCCATTGATTGCATTCTGGGGGATCTGAACAGAACACACTCTGGAAAAGCACAGAATTACTGACAGCAACTTCTGGAATTTCCCTTTGTTCTGCACTTATGTAGATTCCAGAAATGATATCAATTTGAATGGAATAATGATGTGAATTCTGACAATTTCACTGCCCTTACTATCATTAACTCAGAGCCTAAGATAAAATCAATATTCTGTGACAACGCACACTGTCTTCAGGCGACATGGGGACGGAGGCCAGAGGGAAATTGGAAAGATATTCAAATGAAACATTCCATTCATGTTAAATGTAAACACTTGGTCATTTACATTTCTAAAAATTTATATTTCCATAACTATAGTGGAAACTACTTGTTTAAACCTGTTAAATTGCCATTACAACTGCTCATTAAAATGCACACAGACACAAAACTATTTAGAAACTCTATTACCAAACAAATTTGCATGTTATTTCATAAATATCATTCATATTTGCTTGGTCTGTCAAATCAGCTTTTCATTAATAGAAATCATGCTCCATTAATCCCAGTCACTTACAGGAATAATAAATGCCAACGTCTTCCCAGATCCAGTCTTTGCAGCACCAAGAATATCTTTGCCTTGTAAGGCTAGTCCAATTGTTTGCTTCTGTATTTCTGTGGGCATACGATATTGAGCCTGCAACAAACCTGTGAAGAGAATATGACCTTTACAAATTTCCAAAACAGATTAAGCTAAATCTACGGTTTAATTCAGGCACAGATAATATTGTCAGATGCTTTATTTCTCTCCATAATTCTACTCAATCAGGAGCACAGTACTGAACGGAACTAAAAGGCTAACGACATAAATCTTGCAATATGGAGAATCAAGCAACTTTTCGATATTTATATTTCCCCAGAGCTATATTCCACGCTAGATGAGGTGCATGCTGAAATGATCCTGCAGACTGTAAAATAGTTAATACTGTAATACATTCTTCACCCAAAAAACATGCTCTTTAGATTGTATGCACAAAATGCCACATGAAAGATACAAATACAGTACTAGTATGACTGCACTGCCTTGAAAAGCTGAGGAGGTGCTGCTTTTCAGAGTGCATAGTGGCTGTTCTGGCTTGGAGGGACAGTCACTATCTCAGCTTCAGTGTTAAATAGGATGGGAAGAGACCCTTCAGTCCAACTCAACCATGCAAACTAAGTTTCTCAAACTAAACTCGTCCCACTTGCCTACATTTGGACCATATCCTCTAAACTTTTTCTATTCATGTACCTGTCCAAACACCTTTTAAATACTGTAACTGTACCTGCATCTACCACTTCCTCTGGCAGTTCATTCACATACATACGACCCTCTGTGTGAAAATGTTGGCCCCTCAATTCCCTTTTAAATCTTTCTCCTCTCACTTTAAAAATATGCCCACTAACTTTGAACTCCCCCAACCCAGTGAAAAGACACCTGCCATTCGCATTATCTAAGCCCCTCACGATTTTATAAACCTCTATAAATTCACCCCTCAACCACCTACGCTCCAGTGAAAAACACCCCAGCCTCCCCTTAACACTCAAACCCTCCATTCCTGGCAACATCGTGATAATTTTTTTCCCAATTTATTTAGGAGAAGTGGGCATTTGCTGGCTAGGCCAGCATTTCTTTCTCATTCCAAATTGCCCTGAAGAAATGATGGTGAGCTGCCTTCTTGAACCACTGCAATCCTTAGGAGCACCCACAGTGCTGTTAGGAGGGGAGCCTGTAATCCAGCATAGCTGATCATTAGCCTCAGCTCCATTTTGCTACTCAATTCCCACATCCCTTGATTCTAAGGCACAAAAATGCCTATCTATTCTGCCTTAAATGCAATCAATGATGCAGCACCCACAAGCTTTGGGGTAGAGATTCCAAAAAAACCATAGCCCTTTAAAACAAGTGAATAAAACTTTTCCCAAGTTAGTCTAAAATGATCCGGCCCTAGCCCTAAGACCATGTCTGGATCCTCCTGGCAGGAAAGCAGCTTCTTAATGTCTAATCTATTCAAGACTCTTCAGAACCTTGAATGTTTCAATGAGTTTCCGTCTCATTTTTCCAAACTCCAGCAACACAGATAAAATTTATTCAGGCCCTCCTCACGGGACAATCTTACACAATTGATCCCATGCAGCATCAAGGTGCCGTCGCGAATGCAAAAACATCCTTCCGAAAACATGGAAACCAAAATTTCATTCTGTATTTCAGAGCAAGTCTCATCAAAGCCCTGCATAATTGTAGCAAGACTTCCTTATTCTCGCACCCAACCCTGTAGCAATGAAGTCCAACATGCCATTTTCCTTCCCAATTGCTTGTTGGGATGTCCTGTTTGTGATGTTAACTGAAGGGTAATTATTGGCCAGTACACCTGGACAATACCCCTGAATTTCTTCAAAATATTTGCCAGGGGAACTGTTACGGCCACACTTAAAACAAGGCACATTTTTCGTAAAGTCTTGTACAAAAAAACAGATAGATATCAAGGAAGAAAAATGGACTGATCTGATGAAGAAAGCATTGTGAAAGGTAGAAAAAACATTTACCTTTAATGGTTTTTTTGGATAATGGAAGATCTGAAAATTTGACCACCTCCTTGGCATTTATCTGAAAGTCAAAAAACAGATTTTTACACAAATGATTCACACTGCTTCAACACTCTTGCTGCTAGTTATAACCACCTAAATTCCTTACAAGATTTATTAGCAACTATCTTATATTTATGGGCTTTTGCTTTGAATAGACCTAGAAGTGGAAACATTCTCTTCCCTCATCAAATCCTTTCAAATAAAGTGAATCTGGATTTTCTACACTCTTGGCACGCAAAAAATCAGAATGCAGAAGAGAGAAAGTCATGTGCCAAGGTATTTTTAAATAGTCACACTCTGTTTTTGTAAAACAGAGACTTAAGAAAAGATATAAATGATGTCAAATAAGCTAAGGAATAGAAAGGAGGTTTGTATGCCAAGCATAGTCAAAACTTAGAAACGTATCAAGGATTCTACCTCATCTTGTCACCTTCCAGATATAAATGATTGCCATCAAGCATTGCAACAACAGGTCGAAGAAGAATATGGTCTAATTTCCAAGCCCAATTGGGAGAACGGAAATGTCAAAATTCTTGTCACAAGGTTAATAAAAAAAGTTGCTCAAATGCCAACATTTATTGGCCTGTGGTGGTTTTCGATGCAAACAAACCATCGTTCATTCAATTCTTCAGCTTTGCTGTTTATTTAGAAGGTTTCTTTTCCCTCAACATATTTGCTTAAAGTGAGTGCTGACAAGTATGTCAAAGTACTGACTTCCAAAGATCTAACCGTGCAACAAGATACACAAATTATATCTGCAGTACAAGCTAACCATCAGACAACGAATGGTTTCAATTCACATTTCAGTGATTTTTCTCCAAGCTAATGCACCTCTTCACATGTTCATATGTTTTAATGAGACGTAAATTTGAATTCTGTAGCACAGAAGGATCTCATTAAATGAAAAGCTCATATCACTTTATGGAGGTGGTTAACTCACTTCCCATACCTCTAAATGCCATACATTTTATAATGAGCATTGAGAGTCTACATATATAAAATAGAAATAGGCTTGCTGTCTGAAGTATGTTTAATAAATTTCTTCAGCCTAATAGACCTGATGAAGTTACAATCCAGTTACTAGAGTTAGAATAAGGATACAATCTACAACAAATTGTTGGGACAAACAATCTGGAAAAGGCAAACGCTTAAAAATTATTCAAAAATTTTAACATTGGGGAAACCTTTATAAATCAAACAAGACAATGTAGTCTATGCAATCCATTGTAAAGCCATAGGGCAAAATAGGGAATACTTAAAAGGACTAGACTCCCTGTACATGTGACTAATGGACACATCAGTGCCACTGAGAGAGGGAATGAGAACAAAGCCATTAACAAGCATTTCATTCAACATGGGTTTCACACCTTGCAATTTATGGGCCTTGAGACCAATATGAACTGGACTCCACAACAAAGGAAGAAAGACAATTTTCATTCAAATTTAAAACAAAAGTAACCATCTATAAAATAAAAATACCCAGCCTGATTCAGCCAATGAGGGGCCAAAAAGGGAATTTACCCATGGGGGTATGGGGCACTGCTGAGGTATTAATTATTAAATATTTTCCATCTGTATTTACAAAAAGGAGGGTGATGCTATCCAGGCTATGGTGGCAGAGAAGAAAACTCTGCCACCAGAAGGGCTCAAAATGAATAAGGAAGAAGTGCTGGACAGATTGTCAGTACTTGACAGGACCAAAACCCAATGAGTTGCATTAAGATGGCGTTTCTTTAGCCAGTAAAAATTTTATGAATAGAGTTCTCCATCAAGTTCCTCGAAGTCTGGGAAAAAGTGCAAACAGGAAATTCATAAAAGAACATCTTTTCCCATCATAAGGGCAGGTATACAATGCCAGCAAAACTGCAGAAATCTCCCATTACAGCATCGAAAACAAATCCACCTCCATGGAAGTCCATACCAGAAAGAAGGTCTGCAATCACCAAGAGCAGGATACGCTCAGAAGAATCTGGCACGTGGAATCAATGAAAACAAAGCCTAATCAAACCAGAACCCAACATCCAGAGACAGAGATTCTTTAAAATGTGTGCATGAACTAGGAATTATTTCAAATTAAATTCCCAACAATTGAACAAAATTTAGCAACTTATTAGACATTCATTTAACACTACTGCTGAGAAAAATGAAGAAAAAAATTCCTCCTTATTTATTCTACATGTACAAATATTTAATTCATGAATCACTTAATGCATCATTTCTGAAGGAGGAAGGCAGAGGGCTGCAGTTAAGATGGCACCAAATGTCAAGGATGCCTAGAAATCAGTTAGCCACAGCGGATTTCTGTGAAAAATTTTCTTAAAGGAGTGGGGCACAGGCCTGATCCCTGCTTTGCTCATGGTAACTGAAATTCTCCAGGGGTATAAACCAGCTGCTCACAATTATATTAGGCAGCCCAAGCACCTGAAAAACAAGTCAAATCAATTTTAGGCTGCATGAATTTAAAGGCATTCTTGGGGTGCCAAATATTGGTCCCTGAAATTGAGCCTCATTGCACCCATTTCACAGGTGTAAATTAGGCATGAAATTCAATTTCTACCTTAAAACTTTAATATCCCTTCAACTGACATGAACAAAATCCAGTTCAGACCCAGTAATCCACTTGACCTTCAGCAGATACTGAGTAATATCCTTCTATTCCTTATCAAAGCAAAACAGGAAGGGATTCAGGCCATGGCTAACAAGGGATATTAGGGATAGCATGAGACCCAAGGAAGGGGCACACAAATTGGTCTCAAAGCAGCAGACCTGAGGACTGGGAGTTCAGATTTCAGCAAAGATGGAAAAGGACTGATTAAGAAGGGAAGATAGAACAAATGAGTAAACTCATGAGGTCATAGAAACTGATTGCAAAAGTTTCTATAGATATCTGAACAGAAAATGAAGCCAAAAGTAGGTGCCTGACATTCAGAAACAGGGGAATTTAATGAGGATCAGAGAGATGTCAACCCAATTAGATATGTACTTTGGTTCTGTTTTCACAAAGGAGGACACATACAACATCCCAAAAGTGTATAGGGTCTAGTGAAAACAGGGTGTATTGAGAGAGGGGAACTGAAGGAAATCAGTGTCCAATAGTGAAATGGCAATGGGGGAATTGATAGGATAAAGGCTAATAAATGCTCAAGGCCTGATAGCTACATCCCATATACTTAAGGAAGGAGCCCTAGAATTAGTGGTTGCATTGGTGGTCATTTTTCAAGATTGTTATAGGCTTTGGAACAGTTACAATGGATCGGAGGGTACCTAATATAGTCGCACTATTTAAAATAGATAAAGAGAAAACAGCGAATTATAGACCAGTTAGCCTGATGTTGTTCGTGGGGAAATTGCTAGACTCCACTATATAAAGATTTAACAGTAGAATACTTGGAAAACAGTAACGGGATCAGACAGAGTCAGCATGGATTTACAAATGGGAAATCATGCATGACAAATCTACTGGAAATTTTCAAGGATGTAACTCGTAGAGTTGATACTGAAGAGCCAAAAGATGTGATTTACTTGGACGTTCAGAAGGCTTTTGATAAGATCATACAAAAAACTAGCATGGGGGTAGTGTACTGACATGGATAAAGAACTGGTTGGCAGGCAGGAAACAAAGAGTAGGAATAAACAGGTACAGAGAGGCAGCAAGTGACTAGTGAGCTATCTCAGGGATCAGTACTTGGAATCCAGATATTCACAATATATATTAATAACTTAGATGAGAGAACTAACTGTTAATATCTTCAAGTTTGAAAATAACACAACACTGGTTTGGAGCGTGAGCTGAGAGGAGGATACAAAGATGCTTCATTTGGCCAAACTGAATGACTGGAAAGATGCATGGCAGATAAAGAATAATGTGGATAAATGTGAAGTAATCCACTTTGATAGCAAAAACAGGGAGGCAAATTATCTGAACAGTGATAGATTGTGAAAGACGTAAGTGAGTTGAGGGTTTCCTTGCACACAGGTTGGGGTGGCACAGTGGCTAGCACTGCAGCCTCACAGTGCCAGGGACCCAGGTTCGATTCCAGCCTCGGGCAACTGTCTGTGTGGAGTTTGCACATTCTCCCAGTGTCTGCGTGGGTTTCCTCTGGGTGCTCCGGTTTCCTCCTACAGTCCAAAGATGTGCACACTAGGTGGATTGGCCATGCTAAATTGCCGGTAGTGTTCAGGGGTGTGTGGGTTATAGGGGGATGGGTCTGGGTAGGATGCTGCAAGGGTCGGTGTGGACTTGTTGGACCAAAGGGCCTGTTTCCACGCCGTAGGGATTCTATAAAATAAACATGCTAGCGCAGCAAGTACGGTGTTGAGCTCTGTAACAAGAGGGCTCGAGTACAGGAGAGTAATGTCTTGTTGCAACTGTACAAGACTTTGATGAGATCACACCTGGAGTTGTGCGTGCAGTTTTGGTCTCCTGATTGCAGGAAAGATGTTCTGGCTATGGAGGGAGTGCAACGTAGGTTTACTAGTCTGTTTCACGAGATGACAGGACTAATATTTGAAGAGATTTTGAATATATACCAGCTATATTACTTGGAGTTTATAACAATGAGGGGCAAGGGTCTGTCAACATCAGAAGTCTACTAAATTGTAACAGGACCATAAATGGTAAATGCAGGAAGGATCCACCGGTGAGGAATTTCTTCACCCAGAGAGGGGTGCGCCTGTCGGATTCTCACGCTGAAACATTGAATGTTTTCAAGGAGACGTTAGATATGGTTCTTAGCCCTAAAGGAATCAAAGGGTATGGGGAGAAAGCAGGAATAGGATTATGGAGGTCAGAGCCACTCGGCAGTAGTCATTGAGGCACATTACATGTGTTTTCTTCGCTTGATGGTGGTGTCCTTGAAGCAGGTGGAAACTTCAGATTGTAGCAAGAAGAGGTTAAAGCTGTCAACAAATACTCCCACCAACTATTCCACACAAGATCAGAGTGCACAGCCAGGGAATCCATCTGGGCCGGTCACTTTCTATGGACTCACTCTTAAGGAGGCCAATCAGGCATCGCAGCGGTGACTGAGGGAACAGGGCAGATGACATCATTTTACTGACCTTCTGTTCAAACCGAGTGTAAAATGCATTGACCACCTCAGTCAGGATGTATTTTTGTCCACTATTCTGTTCTGCTTCATTTTGTAGCCCGTTATGTCACGTAGGCCTTTCCACAGACAGTGAGTGCTCGTGTGGTTAATTTGGGTCTCCAACCATGATCTCATTGAATGGTACAGCAGCCTCAGTGGGCTGAATGGCCTGCTTCCGCACCTATTCCTTACGATCTCATTCCCTCAACGTTAATAACTTTATTCCTGTCATGGATCTGGCGATTTTGACAAGCTACCCAGTCTTGTTGCCACGAACACCATGTTTTATACAATGGTTGAACCATGTGTGAGCACTGAATTACAACTCTGTGTACCTGGCCCTCCCTGACTCCCCGACACACCAACTATGTTTCCCCCTCCCCATTCTCTCCCGCTCCTAGTCCCGCACTTTCTCCCAAACATAGCTACGACTCTACTCCACACCTCCACTCCACTCCACTCCATTCCACTCTTTCCTCCTACAGTCTATTCACGCTCTTCCTCACCCTCCCCCGACACACACACACTCCCCTCCACCCCACACACAAGCACATGCCGCTCCCCCCCCCCTACCTCGGGATAACGCTGCACCAACCGGGCGATCACCTCCCTCTCCACTTGCCATTCGGGTTTCCGCAGCTTCCTCTCCTGCTTTAGCCTGGTCTTCTTCCGTTGATATCTCTTTTTCCATTTCTGATAGTTTTTAATTATTTCGCTCCTTTCGGAGGCGGCCGACATCCCACTTCGTTCTCCAGTCAGCCCCATGCCTGGACGGAGTACAAACATCCTCCGGCGCACAGCAATAACGTCACGGGCAAAGTGCGGGCGCGTCCTGATGACACTGTGTAGAGAGGACACGGAAACTGAGCGAGTAGCTGCAAACTAATGAGGTAACGTGGCTCTGTTAGTGAGACGGTGACAAGTGACTAGACTGACAGTACTGAAAATACTAACCTGTTTAAAGTCGAGAGGTTAAGCGACCAAACACAGCTTTTAGGATTATGGAAGTGTGAATAGGAAAATATTGGTTCAAAATTAGATATATTGTTTAACTAATAAGCAAATAAGTTCCCAAGGTATGTCATAGAATCACAGATTTTTACAGCACGGAAAGAGGCCCTTTGGCTCATTGTGTCTACGCTAATCATCACGTCTGTTCTAATCCCATTTTCTAGCAATGGGTCATAGCTTTGTATACTATGGGATTTCAAGTGTTAATCTAAATACTTACATGTTTTGAGAGTTTGCACTTCTATAATCCCTTTTAGGTCATGAGTTCCAGATATCCACAATCCTCTGGATGAATAACAAACTTTTCAAATCCCCTCTCAACTTGTGGTCTGTACCTTAAGGCTGTGTCTGTGGCTATTGAGCCCTTTACGAAGGGGAAAAGTTTGTCCTTCAGAATTTTGTACTCTGCAATTAGATCCCCTATCCCCCAGCTTTCTCTTCAAGGAAAATAACCAAAGCCTACCTAGTTGAATTTGTCCAGTCCAGGTAATATGCTGGTTGATCTCTGGACCTCTCTAGTATAATCACATCCTTCTTATAGTGTGGCAACCAGAACTACATGCAGTACTCCAGTTGTGGCCTAACTAACATTACATACAGCTTCACTAACCTCCTTGAATTCAGTGCCCTCACAAATAAAAGCAAGTATTCCATAAGCCTTTTTAACCACCTTATCAATCTGTGCTGCTACCTTCAACAGTCTATGGACTTGCACACCAAGGTCCATTGGATCCTCTGTACATCCTCGGGCCCTTCCATTCAACACATATTCCCATGCATCTTCATTGTTAGTCCTCCCAAAATGCATCACCTGACATTTCAGGATTAAATTCCATTTGCCAGTGACCAGCCTGTCTGTCGCGTTCTCGTCCTCATGAATTATCCCACCAATTTTTGTGACACCTGTAAATTTACTGATCACATCCTATTTTCATTTACAGGCGATTAACGTACACAACAACAGCAAGGGACCCAGGACTGAACCTTGTGGTATTCCAATGGACACAGACTTCCAGATGCAAAACACACCATTCAACTAGTAATCTCTGCTTCGTGCCACTGCGCCAGTTTGCAATCCTATGTTCCAAAATTGCTTTTGATCCCATGAGCTCTTAGCTTCTTAACCAGTCTGCTATGCAAGACCTTGTAAAAAGCCTCACTGAAATACATGTAGACTACACCAACTGTCACTACCACCATTTACACATTTAGTCACCTCGTTGAAAAATTCAAATTTATTTGACATCATCTGTCCTTTCCAAAGCCATACTGAGTATTCTTGATTAATCCTTGCCTCTCTGAGTTGAGATTAATTATGTCCCTCAGACTTTTTACCAATAGTTTTCCTATCATTTATGATAGATTCCCTGACCTGCAGTTTTCTGGTTTATCCCTACCACCCTTCTTTAAAAACTTTACCTCTTTAGCTGTCCTTCAGTCCTCTGGCATCCCTCCAATGGCCAGAGATCATTTGAAACTTAATGTTAAGAGCCCCCTAAAATCTCTTCCCTTGCCTTCCAAGCAGTGTGGGATACATCTCAACTGTCCCTGGAGTTTTATCCACTTACTGTCTAATAAATCTCCTCTCTCTCAATGCTAATTTGTTCAAGCATATGCTGTAAGAGTCAGCCAGTCAGGTCCAGAGGAGCTTGGAATGGGAACGACTCATAGCAGGGCATCTGCTGCTGTATCATCACATAAACAATGGCCCAGATTTTCCGATTGCCAGACATCGTTATTCTAGGGTAGGTGTGATTGGGCATCAGGACACTGTGGAATCCCCATTGTAGCAGACTCTGAAGGATCTGCCTGGAAAAGTGGAGATTCCACTGGGCAATTCTCCTATGCTTAGAACCCTCTGAAAGTCTCCATTTAAATCAGAGAATTCAGAGAGTTCTGATGAAACGAAGTAAATAGTTACTCAGGAAAAGTTAAACTATTAGAAACGTAGTCTTACTCCTGAGCAACTAATCAACTAACCCCACACTTCCCTCACACACCGCACACCTTCCCCAAGGCCCATTGGTTCAAGAAGCCTTGGGGTCTGGCCTCAGTTTATATGAAGAAATAAAAGAATCCGTACTAAAACAAAGTAATTAATGAAAAGATTACTAGCTACAATAATGCAAATACTACAGGAGGAAAGATGATTTCCAATGCTGTAAAATTCTGTGTAACCATATTTCTTCACGTATATTGGATAGATAAAAATATGAAGCCTTCATACATGCCATCCATAAGCATTTGAGTGCTATTTCAGGATGAGCTAACAAAATTCAGAACTCTCCCTTTCGTCCTGTTTATACCCATATCAAATTCCCTCTTCCGTCCACCATACACATAACATAAATAGTGTGATTCAAGATGGCAGAAGCGATAGGGTAGGGGGTATTCGGGGTATCGGGCCCATCCGCTCCTTTTCACGTGACCAGCTGCATCTTGTTTAGTTTAAATTTTCTTTATTCTTGAATCAAATTCATCTGTTCTTCATTCTACGGCTGCAGTGGTGGAGAGAGGTTGCGGGTGATGGATCCAATCCATTTCTTGTGGCCGTGACGATCACGGCTTGAGCAGCTGTTCGATGAGTTGTGGTCCGTTCTTTTGCTCTAATGTTCCGGCAGCATCTGCAGCGGTGGCAGAGTGAATAATCTCTTGGTCCGTGGAAGGTGATTTGAACGGTTGGTCTGTTCTTGGGGTTTGACATGGTCCCCAATCCTCGAGAGTTGGGACAGTCTCCTGGCCATGGTGACAGCCGGAGTGTTGGCGGCGATGAGGTGGCTTTGGCAGAGACGAGGTGCTGGGACTGGTCAGCGGCAGCGGGAGCTGCTGCAGTGTGCTCCCACCTTGGTGTTGCGGCCTCAGGGACATCTTTGGCGGCTGCATGCTACGGCAGCGTCCTACAGCCACATAGGAAATCAAGAAGCCATGGATGGAACAAAAATGTGAAATTTTTCCTAACTATGTATGATTTATTTCTTCTTATAATTTATACAATTAAAATGGTGCCAAAGTATAGCGAATTATGCACGTTTTACTGTATTTTTATAAACACGTAACAATAAATTCCTAGACTATATACTATATATACCTTGCAAGAACTGAAATGTCCTTCAACATTGTACAGACACTGGAATAAATCATTAAAGCTGCAGTCTAACTGAGCCAAATTACAGCAACCTATGCACATTTTAATGTATTTTTATAAACACATGTAACAATAAATTACTACACAATATGCTATATATACCTTGAAAGAATAGAAATGTCCTTCAACGTTGTATAGACACCAGAACAATGCAAAATCTAATTGAGGGAATAAGACATGAATGACAATGAAGGGGAGTGAGGAATTGGTAGTACAGTAATGACAAAAATTGAGAAATGGATTAGAGGGATTGGGAAGGCGTCAAAGGTTAAGAGTAGAACCTTGGGATAGGAAAGGAAGGTACATGTCAGCATTATGGTAAAAGCAAAATACTACCATGAAGGAAATTATGAAAGCAGAAAGTGCTGGAAAACTCAACAGGTCTGGCAGGTCTGTGGAGAAAGAAAGAGTTAAGATTTCAAGTCCATATGACTTCAGATTGAAGGGAGATAGAAACATGATGGGTTTAATGTGCAGAAAGGTAGGGTTGAGAAAGGAAGAAAAGATAATGTCTGGAATTGGTCAGAGGTCGGGGAAATTAACAACGATATCATTGGACAAAAGGGTAAGGAACTAATTGTTGTAGTAAAGGAGCAAAGCATTGGAAACAAAAACAAATTGCTGGAAAAATCTCAGCAAGTCCAGCAGCATCTGTGGAGAGAAAACAGAGTTAAAGTTTCAGATCTAGTGACGCTTCAGATCTGATTGTAGCTAGGAAAAGGTTGGTATATAGGCTGAAGGTTGGGTAGGGGTAGGGGCAGGGGCAAGGAGTAAACGGTATATGGAGATGGAGATAAATCACTGCTTCACCTGGAAGGTGTGTCTGGGGACTTGGATAGTGAGGAGGGAAGAAGTAAAAGGACAGGAGTGGTATCATCTGCGACTGCATGGGCATGTGCCGTTGGGATGTTGGGAGTGGAGGAGCAATGCACCAAAGTGTCCTGGAGGCAACTGTCCCTGTGGAAGGCTGAAAAGTGACAGGAGGGACATATGTGTGGTGGTGCCATCCCACTGGCAGCTAATCATCCTTTGGTGGGGATAAGGGAGACCTGATTGTTGTTGTGGGAGGGAAGAGAAAGGGGGAGGACCAAAGTGCGGGAAATGGGTCGGAACCAGCTGGTAGCCCCGTCAACTATGGTGGTGGTGGGGGGAGGAGGAGGGGAGGGTGTCCTCAGTTCAGGAAACAGGTGGACATTTCAGAGAACTTCTTGTTGAAGTTGGCTTCACTGGAGCAGATGCGATGGAGACAGAGAAAAGGGAGAATAGAGTCTTTACAGGAAGCAGGATGTGAAGATTTATAGTCCAGGTAACTGGGATTCGGTGTGTTTGTAGTGGATTTTGGTGGCCAGCCTATCCCCAGAAATAGAAACAGAGGTGTCGAGGAAAGGGAAGGGTGAGGTCAGAGATGGACCAGATGAAGATGAGGGCAGGGTAGAAATTAGAAGCAAAGTAAATGAACTTTTCTAATTCTGAACAGGAGAGGGAAGCAATGATGTCATTGATGTACCTGAGTTGCGGGTGGGGGCCAGAACAGGACTAAAACAAGGAATGTTCCACATACCCCAAAAAGAGATAGGTATAACTGACGCCCATGTAGGTTCCCATTGCTACCCCTTTTGACCTAAATTAAGTGAGAGAAGTTGTTCAAAGTAGTGACAAGCTCAGCCAGGTGGAGGAGGTTGGTGGTGGATGGGGATGGCTCAGGTCTTTTTTCTAGGAAGAAGCGGAGAATCCAGACACCATCCTGATGGACGATTGCACGCCCATGGTAAAGAGGAGGTGGCTGGATCTTGCAAATGGGAAGTTCTGAAATTGACATAAAGCTCCAGAAGAATCTCAGATGTACGTTGGAAGGGACTGGATAAGGGGAGAAAAAAATTGAGTCGATGTGGAAAGAGATGGGTTCTGTGAGGCAGCAGCTGGCAGAAACAATGGGTCTGCCCAGGCAGTCCTGCTTGTGGATTTTGGGAATGTGGTAGAAGCAGACTGAGTGGCATTGGGGGACTGTGAGCTTGGAGGCAGTTGTGGGGAGATCATCACATTAACTGAGATTAGTGACTGTTGTGGACACAATGGCTTGGTGTTCCATGGTGGGATCACAGTCTGGGAGGGGAAAGGAGGAGGTATCTGAGAGCTGGCGCTCAGTCTCTGCAATGCAGAGATCAGTCTGCCAGCCAACAACAGCACCACCCTTGTCAGGAAGCTTGGTTACAATGTCAGCATTGGATCTGAGAGCATGGAGTGAAGTCAGTTCAGACGGAAGTGGGTCAGAATGGGTAAGGGGGTGATAGAGAAATTGAGGCAACCAATGTCAACAGTTCTGATGATCAGGCCAACTGCAGGTAAAAGGCCAGAGGGAGGTGTCCAGATGGAGACAGAATGTTAGAGATAGGTGAAGGCATCTGTGGGAAGGGGAGAGGACATTTGTCCAAAGGAATAGGCACAGAGTGAAGGTGATGGAAGAAGAGTCCAGCATCATGTTGTGCCTGAAATTTATTGAGGTGGGGGCACAGGGGAATAAAACTAAGATCTTTGCTGAATACAGAACATTCAGCATTGGAAAGTGGAAGGTCAGAAGGGATAGTAAATACGCGACAGGAGGTGGGATTGGTAGAGGGAATGGGAGATGAGAGGGTTCCAGAGGGCCATGGGTATCTTGAGTTCCAAGCCATTGGCCCAGCGTACACATGGATGGCAGAATAATAAATAGTTCTGTCTTAAAGCAAAAATTATGAAAGATACAAATGACACTTGGTAAAAAAGAATCAAAATTCATGGTATGAAGTTGTGAACTCCTTGTTGAGTCCAGAAGTCTGTAAAACATCTCATTGGAAGCTGAGGTGCAATTGCTCAAGCTTGTGCTAAGCTTAGTTGGGAGAAGGTTTACGAGATTAATACCTGGATTGGACTTGTATCTGTTGGAGTTTGGAACAGTAAGAGATGACTTGATTGAAATTTACAAAATCCTGAGGGGATTTGACAGTGTACATGTGGTAGTATTCTTTCTCTACTGTGAGAATCCAGAACTGAGGTGACCTATGGTAATACCACCCCCCAGCCTGAACTAACTAACCTGACCACTCATTTATCCCTGACCATGTGACAAACACCCCAGTCCAATCCATACCACCCAACCAACTGAGCACCATCCTACCCAACTATCCACCTCAACCCAATTGTCACCCAACTACCTCCTCACCAACCCAACAACTACTTGACCATCCCCTCAGCCCAATCTCACTATTCACAACCAACTGAACATTTGGGGCATAATTAGCTTATTTAAAAGTCATCATTACAAATTATGATTACAATACAAATAAAACAAGAAATCATACTTCATGATGTAAGGACAATTATTAAAATTATACCTTACATTAAAGAAAAAAAGGATTGGATTGCATAATTACAATCATTTTTTGCATATGACTAAAGGTGATGCATGGCAAAGTGCAAGTCTTCCTGGATTACAGAGTAAAAAATGAAAGGTTGCCAATTAAAAGAAAGAAATAATTGCTCCCTAAAAATGGAGCATCATAAATACACTGTTACAAGAAATGAAAGCTTTAATAGGAAACTTAACTAAGCAAATTAAGGTGACAGTACCGGTGAGGTAATGTCCCAACTAGTCAAGGCAGGTCTTTCATGTCCCAGACAACACTGCGTGCGCCCTCTTCAGCAATTCCCAACACCCAACAAAATACACAGAAAATAGGAGAAAGAGCAGACCATTCAGCCCATAGAGCCTATTCCACCATTCTATATGATCATGGCTGAAACTCTCTGTCAACACCATAATTCTGCTCTCTCCCCCTCCTTGAAAAGATTAATGTGTGCTCCTCTCCATATACTTCTGCAGTTTTTATTTACAGCCAGTTCTGGTATAATGTGCCATGTGACAGTTGTGTTCCTGCGTAACAATGCATTATAGAAAGTTGCGCTATTGAAATAACGGGGTCTATGGGAAAAGCGGGATTAACAGCAGACCACGAAAAAAACACTCAAAATTGCTCAAAAATCACTCAAAAGTCTAACACAAAGGTTAGCACAGTTTCAATAAATGTTTAATTCATATCTAATAATGAAATAAAAGTAAACTTAACACATTACCTTGAAAAAATATCAAGATGACTTGGTGGGGGAGGAGGTTTTGAGGTTGCCCTGTTGTTAATGCAGGGGCTGAGGGTTGTCATCATCATCATCCCCTTCAGGTGCAGTTGTGGTTGCAGGGTTAGGGTGAAAAATAATTAATCCAGAAGTGGATAGCTGTGGTTCATTGACTTCTGACTGTTTCTTGGGGGTTGACTTAAAGTTTTTGCTGCTTTGTCTTTTTTCTTCTTTCATGAAGAAGCTATTCATAGGGTGCCAAATAAGATCTTATTCCACAAATGCTACCTTGCTGTGTTCTGCATTGTAATCATTGTCCTCTAAGAGCTGCAACTGCTTCTCAATTTCCCTCAGGATAGAAGACAAAACAGAAGTGGAAAGCTCTCATGGTGCTGCATCCTCGACTTCATCTTCTTCATCTCCAGTTTCCACTTCCCCCTCAGCAGCAAGTTGTTGTGGACGAGCCGTAGAGAGGTCTTTACAGAGGGACTCAAGTAGCTCTTCAACATCCTCACTCTCCACTTCTTCAAATCTAACTTGCTTTGCAAGACCAACATAATGTTCTTTGATTCTTGGGAGCTCCTCTGATGGATCAAAGGTTTTAAAATCTTAAGAAAATCTGGGAGAAGATTCCACCAAAATGCATGCAAGCAGGCCCAGGCCTCCACGACAATGTCACTTGCATTCTCGATGTTAAAGCTCTTCCAAACGTATTACAGCCTTTCTTTTACATTCACCACCTGAAATTTTATCACCAAGATGCTTCTAGCTAACATTCTTGTTACTTCTTCCTCACATTTTTGTGGGTAACATGGCAGAATTTGCAAAAAAAATGAAAATCTCAGAGTACTGTACCTCTCATAGAAAGTGCTTCATGACAAAGGCCACGAAATGATCACATTATGCCGGTATGGAGACTCTATCAGCGCTAACATTACGCGATTTCAGGACGAAGACCATGAAATGATCATGTGATGTCAACACGTACTCCTCCACGCACCGATGGAATCATGTTATAGCCAACGCAAGTTCGCGTTTTAGAAATAGCTTTCTCCTATTCGTCAGTCACATTTTAGCCAAAAAGCTATGTCGGAACACACATAATAGCAGAAACAACTGTATTTACTTGACCTGTTCAGGTACATTAAGACACACCTCCAGAGCAGGTGGGACTTGAGCCAAGACTTTCTGGTTTAGAGGTGGAAACGCTACTTACGTGCCACAAATGTCCTTCATTTGAAATAGCTGTAAAAACACATTGAGACTGAGAAACCTTCCCTCCCCTCTCCCGCGCAACCACCCACTGCCTGAAGATCTTAATGGCCTCCTTAGTCAAGCCACATAGTAGTCCCACAGAAAGTTCTCACAATCTGCCCACTGCCTTCTGCACCAAGCGGCCAAAGATTTGAGATAGCCAGAAATTGAGGAGCAACATCTTCAGATTATAAAAGAAGGACTGCAGCCTGACACATTTTGCTGAGATACAGGACAAATTCCACTAGATGACCGAAATTACATGCAACCTAGAATTCCATGAATGGGGAAACAATCTGTTGCACAGGACTGCTGTTGCAACATCCTCCATATCAAATCCCTGATGGACAAGGGAAGGACTCCCAAACTGTCAGCATCTGGGAGCCCTCCTTTTCCAGATGGCAGGATGGAACACCATGGCTTGCCAGAGATGTGCACAAGACAAGTGAATGGATGGTCTGCAAGAGCATTCCATAGATGGAATCCTTCTGCGAACTGAATGGCACAGAGGTGATCATGAGAGGCAGCTCAGGTTATTGGGCATGGTACTGATGGGAAATTCCTTCCAACTGGATATCAATTCAAATTGTAGAGTCCTGCACACCTGAATCAACTCAACGAGTGCAGTCAGGACCAAACTCCACATTTTTAGATTCTCAACCCTTCTGGGTGTTAGCGAATGGCACCCAGTGATGCATGTTGTGGCTGTTCCTCCAGGGACATCCAGCTCAGGCCTCCATTATCGAATACGGCCCCAAGTCTGGTCACCTTGACAGCTCATATCCTCACCTCCACCAGCCACACAAACCCATGAGGACTGCCACCACTCCTGATTGGAAAGACTTCCAGCTGGAGTTGATGTTGTTCCAAACCCTGATCAGTTCTTGTTAAAAGATGGCCACCGCCACAAGGAGGCTCTGGGTTCCCAGTTTTATAAACAGGAGCTGCTTGACGTACTTGAGGTTGTACAGTTGATGAAGGAAATACCGCACCAACACACACCATTTAGGAGCAATATTCCCCTCTCATTATTTATGCCAGTGCACGGACGTCTGATGTCCATGAGGGGCAGCACCTTCTGAAACCAAAATCATCACACACGCAGCTTCCCAGAGGCTGCACAGCAATGTGGTGCTTTGAGGGACATTGTTTAGGAGGAGACTCAGTTTACAGGTATCCTTACACAGTCCAAAAGCAGAAAGTCACTGCCTGGTGTGAAGGCACTGACTGCCTTCCTGAGCGTGTCCATTCAGTTCAGAAGAAGTCGATGAGCTTCTTCTGCAGCTTAATGACACACTCAGGTGGAGAATGTGACTAAGCAGTTCCACAGCATTGGTGCTACCAGTTGATTTATGCTCTTGATCTCTACAGGACAGCACTCACAGCAATCTTGTCTAGCACCATGGGGCGAATGGTAACTTTGACCCCCAGTCCCTGCAAGTTCATTGACCAGGTGTCTTTCACAGTTCTAAAATGGATTCCCAGGTCATGGTGGTGCTCTAGTAAAAAGACCTGAGCTCCTCCGTCAGGGAATCCAACCATCACTGATCCACTAGGAGAACAGACAGTTTTCCCCAGTTGATCCTGGCAGAGGTTCGTTTGATACCAAACTGGTCTCTGTAAGCAAATAGGATCTGTGACCCCAAGGAGTACATCACTGATGTAAGCTGAGAAGACGATGTCCATGCTTAGTTTGTGCAGAGCCAGTGCTGCCAACTTCTTTCACAGGAAGCACAGGGAAGTGTGGTCAGGTGGCCAGCATCAGAAATGGCTACGAGATTGGTTAACAGCTCAAATCAAGAATGCTGGGAATTTAAGTCAAGCTAGTTTAAACTCTGACCGTGGTTAAAACTGCAGCCAGGGCATGTTGTGACCTATTCCGTAAGCTGTGACCTGCAGATTCCTGTGTTGCCCAAGAAGTGTACTCAAACCTTTTACCCAGGTATTCTTCCCTTGCGTGACAGACAAAAGCCAGGGAACCAACTCAGAATTTAATTAAATAAACCCTTCTTTAGTTAACTATTTAGGTCCTAATACTCAATATAAAACATACATTCATTGCAACATTTACTTCATACTTCATCTAACTTAACTTCAACAATAACTCGCTACACTTAACTTCACTTTACTTCAACTTAATTCACATTTAACTCTAATTTTATAAGTTTGGCTTGAAACAAATATTACCCCAATACAAGTGAAGGGGCCAACTTTGCTCTCAGTGTAGATCTTGCCTCGTGGTTCTTTGTCTTCTCTGAAGATCACTTCAGGGCGCGTACTTTGGAAATGTTGGTCTTGATGACTTTTCCTACCAAATCTCTTGTTCTGCTGACTTGATCTCAAAAGTCTGCTTCTCCTCTCACATACTCCTCTGGCACTCAGCCAATTGACAAGACCCTGATCACATTGTTTGATAATGGAGTTTTATTGGTTAAAAAATACTCCAAAATGTTAAACAGCCACATTCTATGCTCCACACAAGGTCATATGATGCCAGTCTGTCTAACCAACTGCCATGATACTTGCCTTATTTGCTTTATTGTATCTCTTAACTCATCTCGTAGCCATTTCTGCTATTGGCCACCTGACCACAAAAGACTCCACACACTTGTCATATGAAGCATGGGCATCCCTGACACATTACCTCAAACTCTCCAGGCCTGGCAACATCCTGGTAAATCCTTTCTAAACTCTCTCTAATTTAATAATATCCTTCCTTTAACAGGGTGACCAGAACTGTACCCAGTATTCCAGAAGAGGCCTCACCAATGTCCTGTACAACTCAACATGATTTTCCAACTCCTATACTCAACTGTCTGAGCAATGAAGGCAAGCGCGTTAAATGCCTCTTAACCACCGTGTCTGTCTGTGACGAAAATTTCAAAGAATTATGTAACTGAACCCCAGGTGTCTCTGTTCTACAGTCCCATGCAATTGAATGATGGCAGACTTGGGGAGGACAAAATAGTCAATAAAGTCAAAGGCTGCACTAGATTAATAACAACAAGGAAGGATAGTTCACCTCTGTCACAGTCATGCGGGATGTCTTTGTGACTTTGATATAGAGCCATTTTATATTATGGAAAGGCAAAAACCTGATTCGAAGGCTTCAAACAGAATTCCAGGAAGAAATAGGTGCAGATTTGGAAGGTGACGTGTTGAAGGAGAGGAAAGACAGATTGGACATGGAACAGTAGTTTGTTAGGACCATGGTGTCAAAGGTTGGTTTATTGAGGTATGGGGTAATAATGGCAGATTTGAAGGAGAGATTTGGTGCCTCTATCTCTGGGAGGGAGACAACTATAAACAATGTTAGCTGATGCAGAAACCAGGAGGGGGATTTATTAAAAATAGTAAACTTGTCATCAGTAAATGCAGGAAAGAAACAGCTTGTCATTGGAGCAGAATAGAGAAGGTGAGTGGCGGCAGCGAACAAGTTTGTCTAGCCTGAGCTAGGGTGGGTACAGGGCCTTCTTTAGGGGTAGTGGCAAATAAAGGCCAACAATCAATTTGCCTGTCCTTTTACCTTCTGAGCTTGCATGGTAGCTTTTTGTGATTCATTGGCGAGGACTCCCAAATATTCCTGTTCCGTAGCTTTCTGCAGTTCTTCTCCATTTAAATAATATGTAGGTCCTCTGATCTTCCTGCCAAAATGCATTGCCCCGCATTTCTCCACATTATATTCAGCCTGCCATATTTTTGCCCACTTGCTTACCTGTCTATATCCCCCTAGGGATTGTTTAATGGGCTAGATGTCTGTCTTGGAATACAGAATGACATCAACAGCACGGGTTCAATTCTCATACTGGCTGCAGTCACCATGTAAATCCCACCTTCGTAGCCTCGCCCCTCTCAGATGAATTGCATCTCAAACTATTTTTTAGTCATTTGTGGGATGTGGGCGTCATTGGTTGGCCAGCATTTATTGCCTATCCCTAGTTACCCTTGAGAAGGTGGTGG
>NC_063337.1:40836693-40885143 GCF_021869965.1 Rhincodon typus | reverse complement strand
CAATTTATAGTTTGCAAAATACCATTCACCAATGCCAACATCTGAGTGATGATGTGGAGGTACCGGTGTTGGACTGGGATGGATAAAGTCAAAAATCACATGACACCAGGTTATAGTCAAACAGGTTTATTTGAAATCACAAGCTTTCGGAGCACAATCCCCTGCGTCAGGTGCAGCTGACAAAGGAGCTGTGCTGTGAAATTTGTGACTTCAGATAAACCTCTTGGAAAATAACCTGGTGTTGTGTGATTTTTGACTTTAATGTCTGTGTGTGGAAACTTCTTAGGCTGAACAAAGAACAGTTGACAAATAGAAATCTTGAATTTCTCTGCACTAAATTTTATATCCAGCTAGTGGACCTTACTTGGGGTGAAAGACATCAATCTTACCTTCAAGTCTATGGCAAAATGGCCAAGTCCTGTTAGACAGTCAGCTGCCATAATCTTAGCCTTTTTCTCTTTGTAAGAAGCTTTGTACATTAAAAAAAGGCTTCTTCCAGAGAACAAGGTGCACGGCTGGATGAACACAGCAGGCCGAGCAGCATCATAGGAGCAGAAAGGCTGACGTTTCGGGCCTAGACCCTTCATCAGAAATGGGGGAGGGGAAGGGGGATCAGAAATAAATAGGGAGAGAGGGGGAGGCGGATAGAAGATGGATAGAGGAGAGGATAGGTGGAGAGGAAACAAACAGGTCGAAGACGCGGGGATGGGGCCAGTAAAGGTGAGTGTAGGTGGGGAGTTAGGGAGGGGATAGGTCAGTCCAGGGAGGACGGACAGGTCAAGGGGGCGGGATGAGGTTAGTAGGTAGGAGATGGGGGTGCGGCTTGAGGTGGGAGGAGGGGATAGGTGGGAGGAAGGACAGGTTAGGGAGGCGGGGACGAGCTGGACTGGTTTTGGGATGCGGTAGGGGGAGGGGAGATTTTGAAGCTTGTGAAATCCACGTTGATACCATTGGGCTGCAGGGTTCCCAAGCGGAATATGAGTTGCTGTTCCTGCAACCTTCGGGTGGCATCGTTGTGGCACTGCAGGAGGCCCAGGATGGACATGTCGTCTGAGGAATGGGAGGGGGAGTTGAAATGGTTCGCGACTGGGAGGTGCAGTTGTTTATTGCGAACCGAGCGTAGGTGTTCTGCAAAGCGGTCCCTGAGCTTCCACTTGGTTTCCCCGATGTAGAGGAAGCCACACCGGGTACAGCGGATGCAGTATACCACATTGGCAGATGTGCAGGTGAACATCTGCTTGATGTGGAAAGTCTTCTTGGGGCCTGGGATGGGGGTGAGGGAGGAGGTATGGGGGCAGGTGTAGCACTTCCTGCGGTTGCAGGGAAAAGTGCCGGGTGTGGTGGGGCTGGAGGGGAGTGTGGAGCGGACAAGGGAGTCACGGAGAGAGTGGTCCCTCCGGAAAGCAGATAAGGGTGGGGAGGGAAAGATGTCTTTGGTGGTGGGGTTGGATTGCAGATGGCGGAAGTGTCGGAGGATGATGCGTTGGATCCGGAGTTTGGTGGGGTGGTACGTGAGGATGAGGGGGATTCTTTTTTGGTTCTTATTGCGGGGACAGGGTGTGAGGGATGAGTTGCGGGAGATGTGGGAGACACGGTGGAGGGCGTTCTCGACCACTGAGGGGGGGAAGTTACGGTCCTTGAAAAACGAGGACAACTGAGATGTATGGGAGTGGAATGCCTCATCCTGGGAGCAGATGCGGCGGAGGCGAAGGAATTGGGAATAGGGAATAGCATTTTTGCAGGAAGGTGGGTGGGAGGAGGAGTATTCTAGGTAGCTGTGGGAGTCAGTGGGCTTGAAATGAATATCGGTTTCTCGGTGGTTGCCCAATATGGAGACAGAGAGGTCCAGGAAGGGGAGAGAGGTGTTAGAGAACATCTCCTCCCTACCTGCCCACCTACACTCACCTTTACTGGCTCCATCCCCGCCTCTTTGACCTGTTTGTTTCCTCTCCACCTATCCTCTCCTCTATCCATCTTCTATCCACCTCCCACTCTCTCCCTATTTATTTCAGAACCCCCTTCCCCTCCCCCTTTTCTGATGAAGGGTCTAGGCCCGAAACGTCAGCCTTTCTGCTCCTATGATGCTGCTCGGCCTGCTGTGTTCATCCAGCCCTGCACCTTGTTGTCTCGGATTCTCCAGCATCTGCAGTTCCTACTATCTCTCTTCTTCCAGGGAACATGTGCTTTATGTAATTCCCAGCAGGTGAAAAAATATTTATATGAAACCTGAGCATACCAAAGGTATGCAACATATCAATGTAATACACTGTATTTAGATTTAGATTTACATGAGTTTGAACATATGGCAGAAATGTCTAAGTCTTGCAAACGTTATGTATTGCATTTATTTAGTGTAAAATACGAAGTTCACGACATGTTAAAATGCTGAAAACTATGTTCTTTACAAAAGCATAATTGTTTCCCTCTGTTTTCATAATTAACTGGGAATGCTATGGATAGCAGTTTTAGGTGTTGAGTCTTTGCAATCTAAAAGTTATAAATATGCCCATAGGTGATGTACATATCACTTGCTGGTTTATGCTAATGAAGAAGGGTGTTTTACCTGAAAGACTGTCTAGTACTGAATAAAGTAACTGCAAGCTTGCATTCAAGATTTACAATCATAGATGTGGATACATTTTCTAATCAATTAATTCAAACATTTTAAAGCAATTACTCTCCTCTTGAATTTAGAACAGAAGTATGCATTACCTGGCATATATCTGTTTCAAACTCCAAAGAAGAGTATCTTTAGGTTAAGATAGCAATCCTTAATGAGAATTAAGTCTAGCTGAAACTGTTCATGCTTGGGCAGAATGTTTTACTGTGATTTTTAGTTCATTAGAACTCCTGAGTGATTTTGAATTTATTTGGCTAAAGTGTTGAGGTTTTATTTCTCTCGCAATAATTTATGGATAACTTGGGCTTCCCATCTGCCATTTGATGCCTTAGAAATCAGGCAAGCAGGCAACATGTGTCCAGCTGTCTGTCATTCTAAACCAGTCACGAGGGAATGTGCTGGAGTTTTGCCACTTGACTTGTTTCCTTCTGAAATTACTGTCCTCGATATCTCTTTCAAATTAGTTGTTGGACAGCAGAACCTCTGTACTGTAATTTAGCAGAGAATGGAATCTTGTGATTTCTTGGTACATTCTTACATTGTACGTTGAGAGTAACTTTGCTGATTACCAGTTTAGACCTGACAAACTTGTGTTAATGGAAAAATGGAAAGAATATCATAATGGTAACAGACTGCCTTTTCAACTTGTGCTTCCTGTGATTTTTCCATTTAAATTGCAATGAGCGGCCCTTCTAGATATTTTTAGTCTCTTGTATACTTTGTTTGTAAGTGAAATACAGAGAGTTGGATAATGTTGCACGTGAATGTCATATGCAGACCCCAAGTTCTGAACGTTGTTTAGAAATGGTGGAAGAATTGTAGATATTCTGAGAATTTCTTCAAATCTGGTTGACAAGTACTCGCAAAATTTGAAGTAATATAACAGCTTATATATTCCAAATGTAGGCCATTCATTTAGAACTAGCACAGTAAAATAAAGTGCCTAGGAATTTGAATAATAATATGGTTTTCTTTCCTGCAACTTAGTGGCCTGAAAATTGTATTTGCTGATGCTCTTTGAAAATCTACAACAATGTTTAGTCTTATTTTTCAGATTTACATTGATAAAATGTTATGAAATTATTAATATGCTTGTAATTTACAAGAATCAGACCAATTTTTTTCTAACATCTCCAGTTTTGAAGGCACCAGCTTGATCTGATTTTAAGACTAGAATGTTTTGTCTTTAGTCTAGAGAACCTGTATATCAGAGGTTCCCAAATTGTGGTTTGTGACCCCTACTTTTATTATTTTTGTGTTTTTGAATTACTAGCCCAATGAACTGTTTAAAATAAGTGCAAAGGAAAGACTTATTTTAACCTACACCAATAGTCAAAAGAAGCAAGCTGTTTGTCCATCTCTCAGCAGCAACATATTTTATGCTTGTCATAGTTGTGACCTGTGCAGTGAAACTAATTTTAAAGGTTTGTCTAAATGAAATTAATAAAAAAGAATCGGCAGAAATAATTGTTGAACGAGTGGCACTTTGAAAATGACAAAGATAAGTTTTATTTTAGTATTTTAAAAATGAAGTACAAAGTGTTAGAAATGACCAGAAAGATTCAAGGGAATTAGGTATATTTTATTTGTTAGTTTAAGAGGTTTGGTACTTCATGCTATAAAACAGAGACCTTAGGGTTATAAATTCAACTTTGTAACAATGAGTCAGCTTGACACATATCATCAGAAAGTGGTTTCTCTTAGGAAAGCCATTTGTAACAATGGGTCAGTCATGGTTGAATAAATTTTGCTCTAAGGGACTTGTATTAAAGCAAATTAGTTAGCATAGTAACACATACATTTTAAATGATTAGTTTTACCGTGACACACAATTTATGAAGCATTCCACTTTTAAGTGAAGTGTTCACCTTGCATGAATACTTCCAAATACACCACCCTTTTTCATGTGTCCTTGGGTTTGTAATGACAGGCCAGACTGAACACAAGGAGACACTTATGGTACAAACAGGAGTTTAGCGGAAAGGAGTAATAAATTATCAAGGGCATCATGTACCAGAAATGTTTGATAATGGATTGCGATACCATCCTTGAAGTAAACTTGGGTGCTCACAAATAATTGCAGAGGGAAAAAGTAACATTCTATACTGCTGTTTAAATGAAGTGTCAAAACTCTTGCAGCACAAAATCCATATGCTGGTAGCAATGTATTAGTGTTGTATTATGAACAAAAATCAAGCTGATCATCTCAGCTTCACTTCACCACGGACATTCTTCCGGATAGTACCTAATGTACAACCATCTTCAGCTGCTTCATCAATTCTCTTTCCTTCACTATAAGCTCAGAAGTGGGGATGTTCACTGATGTTTGTTGATGATAGCACACTGCTCAGCATCATTTGGCCTTCTGCAAATGATGACTCCCCTTCTTCCTGAAGAAGTTGTGTTCATATGTGGCAAGACTTGGGCTGCATTCAGGTTTGGGCTGACAAGTAGCAGGTAGTATTTCTGTCACACAAGTATGAGGGAATAACCACTTTGAACCAGGGTGAATCCAACTGTCACTGCCTTCACATTCAGTGGCATTTCCTTTCACTGAATCCCCCGCTGTTAACATGGTAAACCAGGGACACGTTAGCTCCATTGCCCAGAAACAACTGAAATAGCTGCCTTAATACTGTGACTGCAAAAACAGGTCAGAGGCTAGGAATTCTGTGGCAGGCACTCCCTTTCTATCAGCAAAGCCTTTCCACCACCTAAAGGTCACTGGTGAGGAGTTACTAGAATACTGTGTGCTTGCCTGGATGAGTGCGACTCCACTATCACTCCTGAATCTTGTCAGCATCCAGGACAGAATAGTCTGCTTGATTGACATCGCATCCACCACCTTTATCTTCCAGTTCCTTCACTACTGACAGGCATGGTAACAGTATGTACCAATGGCAAAACATACAGCAACAACTCTCAAAGTTTCCATTGAGAGTACCTTCCAAGTCTCCAGCTTCTACCACCTAGAAGGATAAGATCAGCAGATATATAGGGACACCATCAGCTGCAAGTTCCACTTCAAACCAGACAGGTCTTGACTCAGAAATATATCAATCGTTCCTTCACTGTCACTGGGTCAGAATCCTGCATCTCCCTTCCTAAGAACACTGAGAGAGTGCCTATATCACATGGACTGCAACAGTTCGAGAAACAGTTCACCACCACATTCTCTAGGGTGGCTAGTGATGGATGACAAATGCAGGCCTACCAGAGGTGCTGACCCACCCCCCATGAAAGAATAAAAAGCATATCATTTGAAGCCTTAAGTAAGTTCATTTGTTGTGCTATGAGTCTATTTTTATTTTATGTATTGACTGCAGCAAGTTCCTAACTTTTGAGGAGCAGCTCATTTGGATATTAAAATGTTGTCCCCCTACATTTCTCAAAAATGGGAGTTGCTGGAGAAACCTAATCAAATGCTCAGCCGTGATGGTCCTGTGGCCTTCTAGGAAAACAGTTATGTATTTACCTGCTTGATTGTTGCACTGAACATTTCATGAAACGACTGAAATTAGGTTTTATTTATTATGTTCTAGGCAGATTTCATAACCATTATATTTCAGACACGGATTTTCTGTTTTTTTTCCTATTACTTTGTGTTTGTTTTAACTTTGAATTTCATTTTCAAAATGAAAGTGATGTTGTCAGTACTCACCATCCTTATGGTGAAAATAAGGAAGCACAGTTGCAGCCAAAACTGGATTTTGTGAAGCAGCTGCCCAATCCACCCCCATCCTCTCATTTCTCCGAAATGGCCAGGAGAGAACATTAAATAACACAAGATTTGAAGTTTTGGAGATTATTCATGAGTTATCTTCAAATATGTGTTAATAGTGATCAACTTTGTCTCACCACCACCATTCTCAACTCTGTTTTTGGTAAATTGTAAGTTTGATTGCCTAACATCCACTACTGGTGGATGCCCAAAAGCCCACTTATTGTCTGCAGGTTGTTGGATGTACAATAAACAGTGATCACAGTGCTTTTGCTGTGCAAAATCTGAGTGAATGCATTTCATTTTTGCTTTAATGGAAATCTCTTGTTGAAACCATTTCAGTGAGGTAGCTGTAGAAAGTCATAAAGAATCCTTTATTTTGAGGAGGGGCAGGGAAGAGTGAAAGATTTAAATGGACATCTATTCTTCCACTGAATTATGTGTATCATCATATCGTTACAGAAAAGTGTCGATTTCAAGCCTTTCGTTATGTCCAGAATCTTGATTTCAAGTTAGAAATAAAGTTTTACAAAGTTGCATACTGTTAAACTAATGATTTATAGAGAATCAGTCTTGGCTATTGCATCTCACTTTTTAAACAAGAGTTGGAGACCAGGGAAATACAGCTCTATCTCTCTCCAACCAAGTATCATCTCTTGTATTCCTGCTTGATGGCATAACTGTCAACCTGCAGGTTTGACAGTTTTGTTATCCTGCTCTTAAAGGATTTTTTATATATTTGTGTTGTTTTCTGTGGTGGTTCAGAAGTTGAGGGCAATTTTAAGCAACCTCTTATCCTTGTGACATTTTTGGCTCCATTTTTAGGCCTTGTATTTGAGATAATCCTGTAGCAAGTTTCTGATTGTTGAAGATTTTAGATGCTACTTTTATTGCCTTGCTAAACTGCATCTCTGTCAAGGTAATACGCCTGTGTGACCAACCAAAAATCCTAGAAAATTAGTCATTTAAAGCCAATCTCCAGTCCTTGATTTTGTTGAGTTAATGTTTGGTTAGTATTTTAGAGTGATTAGCAAGAGATTTAACATGCATAATGCATGGGCAACTGTTCTATTACACTTCCTCACAGGAGAGAATGTCTGCTTACAGACTGTTCCAAGGTATGTTTCTATTTGCTTTATCAACTTCACTTTGCCCCCAATTGACAGCATTTCAGACTTTCTCATAGGTTTAGACGTACTGTCAGGGCATGAATGTCCTTTCATTGAGAGATCTCGATGTTGAATGATGGCTTGTCTGTGATTTTGCTCTCTGTGTGGCCTAACTCTACTCCGATTGGTTGGCACAGTCATATGACAGGTGTGCCTGAGTTTGGCTATTCCAGCATTAACAGTCTGGAATAACAGATAACAGGGTGTAGAGCTGGATGAACACGGCAGGCCAAGCAGCATCAGAGCAGCAGGAAGGCTGACGTTTCGGGCCTAGACCCTTCTTCAGAAATGGGGGAGGGGAAGGGGGTTCTGAAATAAATAGGGAGAGAGGGGGAGGCGGAAAGAAGATGGATAGAGGAGAGGATAGGTGGAGAGGAGACAGACAGGTCAAAGAGGCGGGGATGGAGCCAGTAAATGTGAGTGTAGGTGGGGAGTTAGGGAGGAGGTAGGTCAGTCCAGGGAGGACGGACAGGTCAAGGGGGCGGAATGAGGTTAGTAGGTAGAAGATGGGGGTGGGGCTTGAGGAGGGGATAGGTGGGAGGAAAGACAGGTTAGGGAGGCGGTAGGGGGAGGGGAGATTTTGAAGCTTGTCAAGTCCACATTGATACCATTGGGCTGCGGGGTTCCCAAGCGGAATATGAGTTGCTGTTCCTGCAACCTTCGGGTGGCATCGTTGTGGCACTGCAGGAGGCCCAGGATGGACATGTGGTCTAAGGAATGGGAGGGGGAGTTGAAATGGTTTGCGACTGGGAGGTGCAGTTGTTTACTGCGAGCCGAGCGTAGGTGTTCTGCAAAGCTGTTCCCAAGCCTCCGCTTGGTTTCCCCGATGTAGAGGAGGCCACAATGGGAACAGCGGATACAGTATACCACATTAGCAGATGTGCAGGTGAACATCTGCTTGATGTGGAAAGTCTTCTTGGGGCCTGGGATGGGGATGAGGGGGGAGGTGTAGGGGCAGGTGTAGCACTTCCTGCTGTTGCAGGGAAAAGTGCCGGGTGTGGTGGGGCTGGAGGGGAGTGTGGAGCAGACAAGGGAGTCACGGAGAGAGTGGTCCCTCCGGAAAGCAGATAAGGGTGGAGAGGGAAAGATGTCTTTGGTGGTGGGGTCGGATTGCAGATGGCGGAAGTGTCAGAGGATGATGTGTTGATCCGGAGGTTGGTGGGGTGGTACGTGAGGACGAGGGGTTTCTGTTTTGGTTGTTATTGCGGGGACGGGGTGTGAGGGATGAGATGCGGGAAATGCGGGAGACACTGTCAAGGGCGTTCTCGACCACTGAGAGGGGGACGTTGTGGTCCTTGGAAAAACGAGGACATCTGAGATGTACAGGAGTGGAATGCCTCATTCTGGGAGCAGATGCGGCAGAGGCGAAGGAATTGGGAATAGAGGATGGCATTTTTGCAAGAAGGTGGGTGGGAGGAGGTGTACTCTAGGTAGCTGTGGGAGTCGGTGGCTTGAAATGGATGTCAGTTTCTAGGTGGTTGCCAGAGATGGAAACGGAGAGGTCCAGGAAGGAGAGGGAGGTATCAGAGATGGTCCAGGTGAACTTCAGGTTGGGGTGAAAGGTGTTGGTGAAGTGGATGAACTGTTCGAGCTCCTCGTGGGAGCACGAGGCGGCGCTGATACAGTCATCAATGTAACAGAGGAAGAGGTGGGGTTTACGGCCAGTGTAGCTATGGAAGAGGGATTGTTCCACGTAACCTACAAAGAGGCAGGCGTAGCTTGGGCCCATGCGGGTACCCATGGCCATCCCCTTTGTAGGAAGTGGGAGGAATTGAAAGAGAAGTTGTTGAGGTCTGGAACTTCAGCTTATCACCAGCATTGTCCTCTTGCATTTCCAGTTCTGCCAGTGAGACTGCCAGGTATCCTATCATTTGAATGAAATGTTAAGCTAAAGCATCAGTTGTCCTCTTGTGAATGTAAAAGATCCAATAACACTAACTGAGCAGGGAATGTTCTCAGTATTCAGTCCAATATTTATTTCTCAATTAATATCAATAAAATAGATTATCTTACCATTTGTCTTGTTGTATGGGGGACTTACTGAGTAGCAAGCACATTTTTGTCTTGCAAAAGTGGCCTGTCCTACTTTGATTAGAGTTGATTTATTATTGTCACGTGTACTGAGATAGTGAAAAGTATTGTTTTGCATGCTAACCAAACAAATAATACCTTACATAAGTACGTCAGGGTAATAGAACAGAATGCAGAAAATAGAGTTTATGAAAGATGCCATAAGACAGAAAATGCTTTCATTTTGGTAGATTAACAGAAAAGGTGAAAAAAAGAAACAGGATTTAAAAAGGACGTTAATCTAAATGTTACCAACATTTTGTTGCTAGGAGCTAAGTAGAATTTTATCAAAATAGCTGTTTATACAGGGGCCTGAACAAGTGACTGTAGGTTATTTTATATGAAGGGTATTACAACTGAGTCTGTATTTGCACTTTGCGATTCAGATAACTAAAGTAAAATTAGCATGGGCGTTTTCATTTATTCTTTCTGCATATATACTCCAAGGCCCCTTCTAGACCTTTTTTTTATTAAACTTTTTTTTGTTTAGAGCACATTTTCACTTCAGAGGTTTTCTGGATTGTTTAACTGCTTACTCACAATGAGATGTTTTTAGTTGTATGTTATAAGAAGGCTGACTTGAAAACACTAACAAAAAAAGTGACGATGTTTCTACACCTCTACTGTTGGTTTTTCTAGGAAAAACAAATTTGGAAAATAGTGAAAAAATTTATACCTTTATGATGAGATTTAATTTGGGTTTCGTGAATGTTTTGCTATCTTTTTCTAGTATTTCTTTCTTTCCTAGCAGCCACTGGCCTAGTTCTGTGCTGTTTTTGAGTAGGCCAAATTGTAGTGATAATGAGTTTTAAAGAAACATTTACAGCTGTTTCAGAGCTATAACATTCTTTTTGAATATTATAGATTTGTAACAAATATTAATTTGTCATAATGTATACATGTGATTGCAGTCCGAATTTGTTTGTATAGCCAAGACCTTTTTTTTTATTTTGTAGAAACTTGATGAAAAAGAACAGGATAAAATAAAGAAAACAACAACAAAAAAGACAAAAGTCAAAGAGGCAAAGAAGGTCCTGAAGAAAAAATTTAAAGTGAATACAAAAGTCACTTTCAATGAAGAGGGAGAGGTGAGTTTCAGGTAGAAACATAAACAAGTAGGTTATTTTTGTGACTGATTTTGTTGCACTAATTAAACTTTAGTCTGACATTTTATGTAGAATATATTTTCGCACAGTAAGAAATAAGTTCTTAAAAAATTGAACTGAATTGGAAATGATTATATTGGACTTGAAATGTTAACTCTGTTTCTCTGTCCACAGATGCTGCTAGACTTGCTGAGTTTCTTCAGCACTTAAGTCTTTATTTCGGATTTACAGCATTGTTGTATCTCACTTTTAGTATAGAAAATGAAGTGCTTGCTAAATGAGATGAGACAGCAGGTAGTCACAAATACATGTTTTGAATCACGTGGTACACATCAAAAACTTATCAGAATGAATCCTTTTGAAAAATCTTTGAATTTTCCTGTAGGCAGTCTTTTCTCAGAAGCTGTTGGGAGTCTTTTCAAATTCCTTGTCTTAACAGCCTGGCCACTTATTCATATACATTATCTTCACAAAGTTATCTTGAAGTCGTGAAAATTGTCACCAGTTCGATGTAAAAAGTTTTTCTTTATTAAATCTACATTTAAAGCAATTGCATCACAGAGTATTTGTGCAAAATCTAAATTTTTGTCATACTTAACTAACTTGGGTTAATTTCATCTTAATATTGGATTTAATCATATCCGTTAAATTAATAAATATTTGAATATGGCAAGTGAAACGGACATAAATGTAATTATTATATTATTTGAGGTATGGTTAGCTAGTACAGTTACTGTTAGTTTATTCATACTATGTTTAATCACATTGCAGAACATGTGATTTTGGAAATGACATTTTTCCTCTCCAGTTTTTATCTTGTCAACCAAGCTCTATGTTGTCATTTCTAGATCTAAAAGGAATCAATTCTGGTCAGTTTTCCAGTAGTGCTGCTAATGTTGCTCTGTATCAAATGTTGCCTTTTTTGGAGAGTGATATACTTAATTTCCTGTTTCCTGCAATGTTCCTAATTCAATCATGTAACAATCAGCTGATAAATTTAGGAGGTATTGTATGAATATGTCTGTCCTAAGCAAAATGCACTTCAACTTGTTGCTACTTAATCAACTCAATTGAAAGGCTAAGGTAAGATGCTACCAAGGGTTTTAAGGAGAGAGGAAAAACTCGAGGGAATCTTTGGACAAACAGAAAGCGGCAACAAGAAGAGTCATTAAGTAAAATAATGATGAGAGGAATCTTGATAGCTACCACTGTAAGTTTGGTGGCAAATCATTTGGTGAAAAATTGTTTAGAAGTGCTTGTGGCCAAACTCTGAAAGTGGCTTTCGAGATGTATGAGGTAGTAAAAGATTATTCACCAAGGTACTTGAAAGCAGAGTTTCAAATGCATAACAAAAAGAAAGCTAACACTAGCATAAGTGGCCATTTCAAAGACATTGCCAGATATTGTAGAGTGCACAGAGATTCTGAAGATCATGGCTAATTTGTTAGTTAACAGCAGCTTTTAAAAAGCGAGAAAATACTGGCTGAATAGGTTTCTAGTCAAGCCAATAGGAATATTATCTTCATAGCAAAAGGAAGCTGGATTAACTAAAAGTTCAAAAAAATATAGAAGTGGTGCCAAAGGGCACAGTATGTTTATGAGAAATGTATTTCAAGGATTGGGAAAGCCAGAGCTAGAGCTGTGTTTGGACTCCAGCTACCAGAGGATACATCAGCTCTGAAAGGGAGTGGGAGTAGAAAAGTGAACCAAAATGTTGCCTTGCTCTTTAGGAGGGCTAGAAGGCTCAGGATGGATGGTAATTGGAATGGAGAATTTAAACATTCTGTGAAATATTATCTTTGAAAGGGACTAGGGAATTAGAAGTACAACTGTTTAAGGGTCGAACAGACAGCAATTAATATTTTTCACTGTAACTCTGTTTAGCATTTCTTATAAGTGAATCAAAAGAATTTGCAAGCAGATTGAGCTTTGGATATTGAAACTAGTTAAAATACAGATTCAACACGAGACTAAAACAGTAGGGTCATTCATCAAATGAAAGGATCATTCCTTTACTCACTTTACATGATATTCCACATCTTACGACAATGAATGTCTGCAGGAATTAGTTACTCAGGTTTTTGTTTACTTTTAAGAAATTATTTGAGTGTTGACATGGGTTTGGAGATTTGAACCTGATTTTTTTCTCTAAACTTAATGCTGAATGATATATAAAAAAAGCTATACCTCTCAGTGATATGAATTCCTTAAATACTGAACATTGCTTGCCTTTTGGTTTGTTGCTTTATAGGAATCTATTGAGTGTGGTTTAATGTCAATTTCCCCTACCGGACTCCCTATTTTAAAAAATAATTGTGCACATTCTGTTGATCTCATTGTGGAAAGTAATTGATTTAAAGTTTGGATTAGAATTTGAATTTAGACCGCAAACTTCGTTCCAAAGCTGACTTTAAGATATTGGTGAGTCATTATTTTTATAATGGGTGTTGCATGAAGAATGTGCATTTATTTTTATGTTTAGAACAATAACTTCTTTCAATAATTGATTCTGACAATTTGTTCATTAAGATCACAGTGGGAGCAATTGTTAAGTAATGGTTAATATCAGTCTTTTTATTTTACCATTAACACTTCACACAATTTCTATTCTGAAGGTGATTCAGCAGTGGCCACCAGTACAAAAGAGCAAACTAGATAATGACCAGGATGATGACAAGGGAGGAATAAATATGGAGAAAGCAAAAGAAAGGCTACGAGAAGAGGACAAATATGACAAAGAAGCATATAGAATGAAGATAAAAGAAAAACATCGAGTAAGTGTCATCTGGTAATTTTAAAAAATTGGACTATAACACGAATATTTAAAATTGTTCATTGAGAAAAGAACAGCTTTGAAGTTTATGTTGAAAGTAGCATGGATAATGGAATGAACTGGATTCAATATCGCCTCTCAGAAAAGGTTGAGGAATAAATTTATACACTTTTCTGATTAATTAGATTTTTTAAATTTAAAAAAAACTTTGAAATAACTTTCAATTTACCCAAGGGCAGCATAATTTTCATGTGCACAGCTGGCTAGGCTCTTTTCCACAGTGCAGTCTGCCAGAGATCTGAGAGAAACTGGTATCTCTGCTGCCTTTCTCACTCTGTATGCCAGTCCCGTTGTTATCGACTCCCCCACCCCCAACTCCCTTGACTTATGGTAGAGCTTTCCGTTTGCTTACTGGACAAACCTCACTCTAGATCGATACCGATTCTTTTGTCCATTCTGTAAAGAAAAGATAGAATTTGTTTTTATCATCTCTGAGCAGATGAAAGATGAAAGGATGAGGATTATGAGCAATGATGAACACTTTAGCTGTAATACAATGCTTACAAGCTTTAGAAAATGCACTCTCAAACTTGTATTTTTTCTTGGATTAATTTCTTATTTGCTGGAAAAGATTAGGGTTGATTAAATTTCTCCTCAACTCCCTGTTGGTATAAGTCAGCAAGTATATCTTCTCTGAGTGAAAAAAAAGGTATTCAATTACCAAGCTGCCAGTGTAATTCTCAGGCGAGGCTGAACCTACAATCTGATTGGACTGCGTTACTTAAGTCTTAAAGCAATCTCTGCATTGAATCGAAAATTTGAAAATAACATCAAAAAATCCAAAAAATACTCCGGTCTGGCAGCATCTGTCGAGGGAGATACAGCATTAATGTTGCATACCTGTGCCCTTTTGTCAGAACAGTTCTCATGGAAAGTCTGGACCTGAAAATTATCTCTGCTTCTCTTTCCATTAGATTCTGTCAGACCTGAGTATTTACAGTATTCAGAGATAGTAGGAACTGCAGATGCTGGAGAATCTGAGATAACAAGGTGTAGAGCTGGATGAACACAGCAGGCCAAGCAGCATCAGAGGAGCAGGAAGGCTGACGTTTCGGGCCTAGACCCTTCTTCAGAAATGGGGGAGGGGAAGGGGATTCTGAAATAAATAGGGAGAGAGGGGGAGGCGGATAGAAGATGGATAAAGGATAAGATAGGTGGAGAGGAGACAGACAGGTCAAAGAGTCGGGGGTGGAGCCAGTAAAGGTGAGTGTAGGTGTGGAGTTAGCAGGGGGATAGGTCAGCCCAAGGAGGACGGATAGGTCAAGGGTGGGGGATGAGGCTGGTAGGTAGGAGATGGGGGTGGGGCTTGAGGTGGGAGGAGGGGATAGATGGGAGGAAGGACAGGTTAGGGAGGCAGGGACAAACTGGGCTGGTTTTGGGATGTGATTGGGGAAGGGGAGATTCTGAAGCTTGGGAAGTCCACATTGATACCATTGGGCTGCAGGGTTCCCAAGCGAAATATGAGGTGCTGTTCCACTATTTCCAGTATTTTCTGTTTCTGTTTTCAGCATTGCAATATTTTGCATTGGCTCAAAAAATCTAGAATCTGCATGAATTCTTTTCCAACTGAGTTACATGTAGGTTTCTTTCAAACACTGAGTTTCTTTGTCTCGTGTGCACCTCAGAGTCCCAAGTCACATTGAGAGGAAACACATGACAGTTCAGCAGCAATTTCTCTCCTTCCATAGGTCAAGGAAAATCCATTCACTGGACTTCTGCATTCTAATTGATGCACAGCACAAAATATTGTCATTGTCATTGTCAGAGATTGTCATAGCTCTCGAAACCTGTGTTCAAATCCTAAGAAAGTAAGTTGAGGCTTTTTAACTTGAATTGACAGAGTGACCTGGGTTGTGATAAGATGGTGGGATCAGTAATTTAAGACAATTGAAGATGTAGAATTTATTCTCCTTGTTATTTAGATATTTTTTAAAAATCATTTGGGTTTTCCTTAATTCTACCCACTTAGGCTTTCTCATTCGCTATCTTAAATTTTTTCATTTCCTTTCTTTATTTGGTTTTAATACACTTTTTATAATCCTTTAGGAAGAACTCTGCCATGTTCAGCCTTCAATAAGCTATTTTTTTCTTAATCCTAACCATTAAGTCTCTTGCCATTCAGGATTCTCCAATCGTGGTCCCACCGTTTTTCTTTACAGGAGCATATTTGACTTGTACTTCTGCTATTTCATCCTTACTATTTCTCGCTGCTGTAACAGTTTAGTGGCATTTCACCATACTGTCTACTCATTTAAATAGCCGTTGATTTAGGAATCTGACTTTTGTTTTCTGGGAGTACATTTGTTCTGAGTCCTTTCTTTCACCTCCTTGAACACTGGCACTGCTCGGACATTCATTTACCCTTGGGAAGCTGTGCTCAGTTCATTTTTGACAAATCACATTGGCCTTGCCTCAATTCAACACCTTTCGTCTTGGTCTAATTTTGTCCTTTTCTCTGAATTATGGTCTTTATAGCCATGTTATGATCACTACACCTTCCCAGCTTGATTTCCTGAAGCTAAATCCAGCAATGTCTCTTGTTGTTTTGGGTCTGCTACATTTTGGCTGAATGCAAACATTTTCCTTAATGTATTTTAAGAATTTTACATCCTCTATATAATTGTATCCCAATTAATCCCAGTGAATTGAAATTTCCTAGTATTATTGCTAAATTATTTCAACATTGTCATCAATTTATCTTCATACTTGTTTTCCTATTTTCCTTGGATTGGTAATCTATAGTATATTCTTGGGTTTCAGCTAAGTCCCATTGTAATACAAATTGGTTAATATCTGGTCCGAAGGCAGGCTGTGTTTAATGGAATCATTGACCACCTCCTATTCCTATGTATTCATTGCAAATCAATCAACCCTTCTAAATGTATTACAGCTGTCACAGTAATTTATATATTTTCAGTTGTGCATCATTCTATCAACAAGAAATCTCTTAACATCCCTGAGCCAAGTATCTCCAGACCCCAGACAGGTTCCCCTAAGTTATCATGGGTGCAAGTGGATTCCCCATATCACAAAGGTCCTGGGTGAGAATGAATATACTAGCTCCCTATCTTTTTTCTCCTGCCACTTCGGTTGCAACAAGATTAATTTAAAATGATCCTTCCCTTATGGGTAGTTTTCTCCCAGACAAAATGTATTTATGTTTTAAAAGGAGCAAATTTAACCAGGGTTTCTTGACATAACAAAAGAGTGAGTTTATTACTAATAAACATGGAAAGAAATAATAATGCAGCCCACATACACACAAATTGGGAATAAGAAATGAGTATAAAAGAGAACTTAAAAGATATACTGATCAATTTTTCTGAGTGGTTCATGAAGAGTAGATAGGATACTGATATTTAAATAGTCGATTTTGAGGCAGCCCCTCATTCGGTTTTTCTGTTGCATCTCTCTCTCTCTCCCCCTCTGTTTGAAGATTCCCTGATGTTCTACAGGTATAACCTTCCATGGGTCTTTGCCAGTCGGCAAATCTTTTTTTGGCCTGTAGAAGCCCCCTTTCTTAAGAAAACTTTTTGGAATTAAAGGTTGAAAAATTAGAATAATACTCTGGTCTGAAGCTTTGTCATGACAGGAGCAATGGATAATAAAGCAAGTGACCAAACTTGGCTTTTCTGCACAGGTTTTTTTTTTCTAACTTCTCTGTGTTGCAGATAGCTAATGTACTCATTTTAAATTTGGATGCAAGGTACTTCTGTTGTATTTCAGCCCCTGGAGTCATCCAGTATATATTCTACAAGCTATATTTCACTTAATTTGTTCCTGTTTCTCTCTGAGCATGCATTTAGATCAGTTAATTTTCTGTTTCTCAAAGGAATTCACTAGTCATAGGTGTTCTTCATTGTGCTGATGATGGCACTGAGGCATCAATTTTCTGGTACATTCAGTCTCTGTTTCACAACAAAATATCAAGCTCCTGTTTAATAACCTCTGCAGATTCATTTGCAATAGTCTGAGTCTTCTAAAAATTGCACTTGGTAATGTCTCTGAAACAGAGATCCAGGTCAGAATATATCAATCTTGAAATCTGCTACAGAACTTGCTGAGCATTGTTGAAATGAAATGACCAGACATCATCAGGTTGGCAGGTTGAAAACAAAATGCTTTACAAAATTATAAGTCAGAAGCTAGGCAAAAACAGGGATATGTGAAGAAAAATTGAAATTCTAAATTTCTGTAAGGATTGCAAAATATTAGTCCATTATTAACACACTTTTACATGTGGAGGGACTTATTTCAGTAAATGAGTGGGCTTCCTAATGTACAAGTATCTGAGATTTTATTGACAATGAAAGTAGAAAAACTCAAAATCAGTGTCCCAGGAAATTTTATTTACTCTCCCCTTTGAATAAGCTATCCCGTTGATAGATGGCAATCACATTATGATGTTTACAGAAGGAACAATGGATTGGCAGGAAAATTTGCATGATATAATATAAAAAGTTTAGCTAGAAATTATTTCCATAGATTACGAAGAGATCACTTGCAGAATCATAACAGGCCCTATAAAATGTCATAGATCAAGTAAAATCGAGAAGCTTAGAACTTGAACACCAGAAAAGAAAAGGTAACCTGAAGGAATCTGTTAGATGAACTAGTGAAGATTAAAGTGGATGCTGCCGATCTGCCTGTAAAGCGCATAAGACAAAACTTTTCACTGTATTTCGGTACACATAATGATAATAAATCAATTCAAATTACACTGGAAGAAGTAGATGAATTTGACTACTTGGGACAAATGAAAATAGAAAATGATGGATGCAGTGCCATAGTCAGAACAGGCTTAGAGATAACCATAAGCAATTTTGTGAAAGAGAATGATGTGTTAACAGCAGGAAAAGAGCTCACAAGATGGTTCCTTCTACTGACTTTTCCATATGCTTGAGATACCTGGTCAATAAATAAATATCTGAGGAAGAAAATGGAAGTCTTTGAAAAGCTGACACTAAGACAAATGTTTTAAATTCTAAATACAGGCCACAAAGCAAATGAAGTGACACTTGAAATTGCAAGAACAAAGCAAACATTTAAAAAAAAACATTTTCCAGGCAAGAAATCAGTATTTTGACCATTTAATTAGAGCTGAAAAGGTTTTTAAAATTCTTTCACGGAATGCAGACCTCTCCATCACAATTAGTATTTTTGCCCATCTCGAATTGCCCTTGAACTGAGTGCTTGCTACTTGAGAGGGTTGTTGGGAGTCAGCCACATTGCTATTGTTCTGGAATCACACACAGACCTGACAGGGCAAGAACAGTAGATTTCCTTTGCTAAAAGACATTTAAAAACAGTTGGATTTTTAAGAAAATGATTCATGGTCAGCTTGTTTGAGACTATCTTTACATTCCAGGTGTAATTATTTGAACTTTAATTCCACCAGCTGCTGTGCTGAGATTTTAACCCATTTTCCCATTTATCTGGGCCTTTGAATTACTAGTTCGGTGATGTTACCACAGTACTACCATCTTTTTAGCCAGAGACTGAATATACCAGATAACTGATGCCACATGTGCCATCAAATCACAATGAGGCATACCTATGGCTAGTAAATTCCTTTCAGAAACTTAACTGATCTAAATGCATGCCAAGAGAAAAATAGAGACAAATTTAAGGAGAAATGCACCTTTAGAATATATGTTGAATGACTCTGGGGGAAAAGTGCAAAATTATTATGACAGCTGTGATATATTTAGAGGAGTTTGATTCATTTACCAGGAATATGTAGGGCTAGGAATAGGCCACTGAGATGCTTAAACTGCCCTACCATTGAATGAGGTCTGATTTATACTTCAGTGGTATTTACCTGAAACCCAAGAATGTACGATAGATAGTCAGTCAGACAGAAGTAGAAAAGAAAACATGTAGATAAACTGCTGAGAAGTGCTGAAACCATAAGGGAGTAATAGTATATAGGAAACCCAAAACAGGATTGGGTACTTGTGGATTTAGCTTTAGGAATTGAAGCTAGGTGTTTGAAGTTGGTAGTGATTGTGACCTGGTTGTAATGATCATAATTCAATTGGAGTTTGGTCTGGAAAAGGGCAAAAATAGATCAAAAAGAGCAGTTTTGAATTTGGGAAATGCCAATTTTACTAAGCTGAGATGTGATTTGTTTAAAAATGAAATGAAATCAGATCTGAAGTTAACTCAGTATCAGAGCAGCGGAAGGTATTCAAGAAGGTGATAGCAAGGTGTAGAGCTGGATGAACACAGCAGGCCAAGCAGCATCAGAGGAGCAGGAAAGCTGACGTTTCGGGCCTAGACCTTTTTTCAGAAATGGGGGAGGGAAAGCGGGTTCTGAAATAAATAGGGAGAGAGGGGAAGGCGGATAGAAGATGGATAGAGAAGATAGGTGGAGAGGAGACAGACAGGTCAAAGAGGCGGGGATGGAGCCATTAAAGTTGAGTGTAGGTGGGGAGTTAGAGAGGAGATAGTTCAGTCCAGGGAGGACGGACAGGTCAGGGGGGCGGGAAGAGGTTAGGTGGGAGGGGATGGGGGGGGGCTTGAGGTGGGAGGAGGGGATAGGTGGGAGGAAAGACAGGTTAGGAAGGCGGGGACAAGCTGAGCTGGTTTTGGGATGAGGTAGGGGGAGAGGAGATTTTGAAGCTTGTGAAGTCCACATTGATACCATTGGGCTGCAGGGTTCCCAAGCGGAATATGAGGTGCTGTTCCTGCAACCTTCGGGTGGCATTGTTGTGGCACTGTAGGAGGTCCAGGATGGACATGTCGTCTGAGGAATGGGAGGTGCAGTTGTTTAGTGGGAACCGAGCGTAGGTGTTCTGCAAAGCTGTCCTCAAGCCTCTGCTTGGTTTCCCCGATGTAGAGGAGGCCACAACGGGAACAGCGGATACAGTATACCACATTAGCAGGTGTGCAGGTGAACATCTGCTTGATGTGGAAAGTCTTCTTGGGGCCTGGGATGGGGATGAGGGGGTAGGTGTAGGGGCAGGTGTAGCACTTCCTGCTGTTGCAGGGAAAAGTGCCAGGTGTGGTGGGGCTGGAGGGGAGTGTGCAGCGGACAAGGGAGTCCCGGAGAGAGTGGTCCCTCCAGAAAGCAGATAAGGGTGGGGAGGGAAAAATGTCTTTGGTGGTGGGGTCGGAAGTGTCGGTGGATGATGCGTTGGATCCGGAGGTTGGTGGGGTGGTACGTGAGGACGAGGGAGATTCTGTTTTGGTTGTTATTGCGGGGACGGGGTGTGAGAGATGAGATGCGGGAAATGCGGGAGACATGGTGGAGGGCATTCTCGACCATTGAGGGGTGAAGTCCTTGAAAAACGAGGACATCTGAGATGCACAGGAGTGGAATGCCTCATCCTGGGAGCAGATACGGCGGAGGCGAAGGAATTGGGAATAGGGGATGGCATTTTTGCAGGAAGGTGGGTGGGAGGAGGTGTATTCTAGGTAGCTGTGGGAGTCGGTGGGCTTGAAATGGATGTTGGTTTCTCGGTGGTTGCCAGAGATGGAAACAGAGAGGTCCAGGAAGGAGAGCGAGGTAGGGGGACAGCCCAATGGTATCAATGTGGACTCCACAAGCTTCAAAATCTCCCCTCCCCCACTCCCATGTCAGCATGTCCCTGCCTCCCTAGCCTGTCTTTCCTCCTACCTATCCCCTCCTCCCACCTCAAGCCCCACCCCTATCTCCTACCAACTAACCTCTTCCCGCCCCCTTGACCTGTCCGTCCTCCCTGGACTGAACTATCTCCTCCCTAATACCCCACCTACACTCACCTTTACTGGCTTCATCCCCGCCTCTTTGACCTGTCTGTCTCCTCTCCACCTATCTTCTCCTCTATCCATCTTCTATCCGCCTCCCCCTCTCTCCCTATTTATTTCAGAACCCCTTTCTCCTCCCCCATTTCTGAAGAAGGGTCTAGGCCCGAAACGTCAGCCTTCCTGCTCCTGTGCTGCTGCTTGGCCTGCTGTGTTCATCCAGCTCTACACCTTGTTATCTCAGATTCTCCAGCATCTGCAGTTCCTACTATCCAAGAAGTTGATAGAGTGTGTTCAGAACAAATGTACTCCCAGAGAAAAGAAAAATGGGACTACCAAGTTACAGCTGCATAGATGTCAACGACCACATAGTGGGACAAAGCAAAATGGAACACTTATGTCAGATATGAAAATCTCAATATTGCGGAAATGCTAGAGGGATATAGGAAATGCAAAGGTGAAATTAAAAAGAAATTAGGAAAGCTAAAGGAGGATATGAACATTAATCGTTGCTTAGTAAAATCAAGAAAACCCCAAAACTATTTTCTAAACATATAAAGCAAGTGGATATTAAAAGAAAGAGTGGGGCCAATAATAGATGAAAAATGTTATTTACATGTGGACACAAGGCGTTGTCATGGTTCTTAATAAATACTTTACGTCTGTTTTCACAATAGAGGGGGGATGATGCAGACATTGTAGTTAAGCAGGTGTAGGAGTGAGGGATATTAGATGTAAGAGAGGAATATTGAGGGTAATATCATCCTTGAATGTGGATAAATGACCAGGCATGAATGATACCTATTGCTGGCTGCTTGGAAAAACAAGGGAGGAAATAGCTGAGGTGCTGCCCATTATTTCTAAACATCTTGGGCTACATCCACAACAATAGGAGGATTGAAAGACTGCTACCATAGTTGTGTCATTGTCAGCCATTGTGGTGGGAGAAAAGTTCTGAGGGACAGTAAAATTATCATATAGGAAAGTACATATTATTCAAGAATAGTCAGTTTGAATTTATGGGACAGTACAATGATCATGAGAGTTAGGAGCAGGGTTAGGCCATTTGGCCCCTCGAGCCTGATTTTTTGATAATATGACCAGGAGGGTTGACAAGAGGAGTGGTGCATTTGATGTAACCTCTGGGGATTTTAGTAAAGCTTTCATTGGGCCTCATGTGCAAGTTGCATCCGGAATTGGCTCTGTGGCAGGAAACAGAGGGAAATGTTCAAGTGTTTCAAGGCTATTTTTAGTGGGTTCTACAGAGGTGTATACAAAGTCCCTATCTGTTGATGATATACAAATTATTTGGATTTAAATATAGGTGTATGATTAACATGATACAGAAATTGGTTATATGGTCATTTGTGCAGAACAAGTGACAAATGGAATTTTAAAAATTCATTCATGGGATGTGGCATATCTGGCTGGGCCAGCATTTAGTACTTACCACTAGTTAAGAAGGTGATGGTCAGCTGCCTTTTTGAAGTGCCTCAGTCCGTTCGGGTTTTAGTCCAGTGATGCTGAAGGAATGGTGATACATTTCCAAGTCAGGATGATGAATAGCTTGGAGGGGAACTTGCAGCTGGTGGTGTTCCCATATATCTGCTGCACTTGTCCTTCTAGATCATCATGGTTGTGGGTTTGGAAGGTGCTCTCTGAGTAGCCTTGGTGCATGGCAGATGGAATTCATTCTAGAGAATTGAGAGATGATGAATTTGGGGACAGCAAACAAGACAAATGCATATGTAATGAGTGGTGGGATTTTGAGAAGTGCTGTAGATTCAAGGGAACTTGGCTTGAATGTACAGAAAAGGTGGTTAAAAGGCAATTAGGAGATATTCCTTTATTAGCTATGGTACAGAATGAAAAGAGCATGGTGATACAAGATTCTAGCTACCAGATACTAGTCAGGCCACAGCTAGAATATTGTATATAGTGTTGGTCAGTGTATTATAGGACAGATGCGATTATACTTAAGAGGGACTAGAGGAGATTTATGAGAAGTTGCCAGAATTTTAGCTTTGGGGAGAAAGATTGGTTGTTTTCTTTAAAACAATGAAGGCTGAGGGGGAATTTAGTTTAAAAGGTAAAACTGAATCAAGGTAGAATGCTGAGGATTGAAAGCATCAATATCGAGTGGTCTGCACTTCAAATAATTTGCAGAATGTTTAGCGAGGTCATGAGGATTTGTTTTACCCAGAGGTCTGAGGAGATCTGGTACTCTTCCTGAAAAGGCAGCATTTAAAATTACCTGGCTATGCAGTTGTGTATGTAACTACATGGTTGTGTAGCAAGAGCTGGCAGAGAGATTTGGAACAAGGAATTCCAGAGTTTAGAGGGAATACAGCAACCTTGATGCTGAACGCTGGAATTTAATACCAAGGTTCTTCACCTCCCTCTCTCCCTATAAAACACTTCTTAAAACACACTGATAAACCTTTGGTGACCTGCTGTGAAATCTCCTGCACTGTGGTGCTAAGGTCTGTTTGACATTGTTGGGAAGTACCTGGAAGTTATTACTGTATGAAATATGTTACATAAGTGTAAATTGTTATTGATGTTGAGGTCCATACAGGTTTGTTGCAAGACCATCATTGTCTTTAAGAGAGTGAGCAATTATATATATATATCTAGTAGCAAAATCATAAGCTTAGGATATAAAAGGGAAGAATACCTTCAGTTATATGAAACTGCAAGAAATGAAAGTGACATTTCTTTTGAAATGCATAAATTGCAGAAAACTAGTATGCCGATAGTGTAGATAATAGGAAGGCAAATGAATTTTGGCATTTATTCCTGAAGGAATAAAGTATAAAAGTAGTTAAGTGTTGCTGCTTCTGTACAGGGCATTTGAGAGACCGCACTTGGAATATTATGTACGGTTTTGGTCCCCTAACTTGAGAAGGGATGTAGTTTCATTTGAGGCAGTTTAGAGGAGATTCGTGAGAATGATTCCAGAGGTGAGGGGTTTGCCTTAGTTAGAGATATTGATCAGGTTAGGCCTATACCTGTTGAAGTTTAGAAGAATGAGAGGAGATCTAATTGAGGTTATATAAGATGCTAAAGGGAATTAACAAAATGGCCATAGAGAGGATTTTATTCCTGTGGGACAATCTTGAACAAGACGTCACAGTTTTAGGATAAGCGTTAGCAGATTTAAAACAGAGATGAGAAATTACTTCTCTTGGAGGGATGTGAATCTGTGGAATTCTCTACCCCAGAGTGTGATGGATGCTGGGCATTGAGTGAATTTAAGGAGGAGATAGACAGACTTTCAACAGTACCGATTGAAAAATTATAGGAGAAGGCAGAAAAATGGAGTTGAGGCTGAGATGATATCAGCCATGATCATATCAAATGGCAGAGCAGGCTCAAGGAGCTGAATTGCCTTCTCCTGCTCCTAGTTCTAATATTCTCCTGCTTGTGTACAAGTAGACCACAACTTTTTAATAATGAATCATTGTATAACTTAAAATTGGTCATGCTCGACCTGTTTCTGCACCGAATTGGCTGGAATAATTTATCTTCATGTTGCAAGTTTCATGGTTTAATCCATACCTTAGACCAAACTGTAAATTTGAAGTACTTACAGAATATATCACCTAGATTGCATGGCCTCCAGGTTTCAAATGAGTTCATCAGCGCCTTATCCCTGAAATAATGTCTGTATACGGTAAATTTTAAATTAAAACTTCCAGCAGTACCATTTGATTAAAAATTCTGTAGTTGATTGTTGAAGCTGGCAGCTGAGCAGATTATTGAGTGACATGTCCCTCACTGAAAGTAGTCATTATTTGTGTCCTGCTTTAATGTGTGGGAGCTGATATTGATTCCACTTTGCAGTTGGAATAGAAAGCTTAATGTTTGATTAATATCACTGTCACATGGAATACACAAATCACATCTGACATGTGACTGAGAAAAATTGTAGGTTTTATGGATGATTATTTATGGCCCTTTAACTCCAGTCTCCTTATGAGCCAGTTAGCAGTCTACAATTGATATTGATACAGATCACCTTTTTAAATTGGTCACTTGAACCTTTATGCATGTGTCTACCACTGAACTTACAAATGCATACATTTCTCATATACAGTACTTTTCTAATGCTAAAACATTAGAGCTTCTGAGTGGTAACTGCAAAACCAATTTTTTTTTTTACTACTTACCTGTTTGAATTTGAAAACATAAACTCATCTACTTTAGCACTGACCTCCCACTGAACTCCTGTCCACACAAAGTCCATTAACATTTTGCACATGTAGTTTTAAGTGACAAAAAAATTTTCCTTGAAAGAAGAAACAAGATAATATTTAAGTCGCATTTTTCACTACCTCAGGATGTCCTACTTACAAGAAATGCCTTTGAATTGTATGCACTCTTGTCATGTGGAGAAGCTCAGCAGCTAAATTGTGCACAGCAAGGTCCTACAAATATTCTGTGTCACCATATCCTTCTGCACCTCTTCCCCCAATCCAGTGGGACTATCTGTTCTTTCCAGTTTGGCGGTTAGACACACCTTTGTTCTGTCATTTTTGCATTCCAATCACTTAAACTGCATTTACTTAATCTGCATTGTCTGTCTGTCTCTGTCTCTCTCTCACTCTCTGACGCGCACACACACCCTGCTGCATAAATACTGCTCTCTCCTTACTTCACATCAGCTCTGAAGAAGTCATCTAGACTCAAAATATCAGCTTATTGTTTCTCTGCATGGATGCTGGTATTTTTTTGTTTGTTTTCAGTATAGTTTCCAGCATCTGCAGTAATTTGCTCCCACAAACAGCAATGATTTAATGACCAGATAATTTGTTTTAGTGTTTTGGAAGAGGGATAATGGCTAGTTCAGGGTGTAGAACTCCCTTACCTTTTTTTAAACAGTGCTGTAAGATCTTCAAATTGCATAGATAGGGTAACCTTACCCAAATGACATCTTTGCTAGTTTTACAATCTGTCAGTGTTACATAGAAGTCTTAGCCTAAATTGCTTGTTCAAATATTGGAGTGGGTCTTGAACCCAACTGGAGTCATTGCTGGCTTCATTACGTTGTTTCACCAAGGCAGCAACAGATTCCCCTGCATTATCAACCTAAAATTCTTGAAAATTGCATCCTTAAAAAGCTTGGAATCACAATGGACCTAAGCACCATTCAGGCAACCATTTGGGTAAATAGCATTGGCTGTATATCTCAGTTATGCACATTTTCCATTCAGTGGTTCACTCTGCAGCTGAGTTGCAAGATAAACGTTCATGGGCAACATCATGCCAACATCTTATGTATTCATTGATACCCAATAGCTTGCAGATTTTGAATCATTTACTTTTAAATAATGGTTATTTTTAGATGCAATCTTGCAGTTCTACTTTCAAATTTACCTTACTTTTAGTCGACAGTGATTCTCGATAAAATTTGGTTTATTGATTCAAAGCATTTGTAAAAATCTGGAGCAGTGGATATTTCTAACGAAGAGATTAGTTGGTTCATAGGGCCATGATTTACGTAACAGATTAGGTTAGAGGAGGAAAAAATGTATGTAAAAATGCTAAAGATTAACATTGAAAGAACAGCGAATTTCTTGGAACTTATGGCAGTTAGAAAACCAGGCAATTCATTACAAGCAGTCTGAGGTGATTAACCAAACCTAAGGACTTTGAAATGGCATGGCACACTGGCTAACAACTTTTTGAAAAATAAGACTTTGACTGGAGGATGCCAGTTTTGCTGATGTCCTATGTAAGAGCAATAATGTTGTTATCTTTCCCAAAATAAAATGAGTCGGAGGAGATAGCGGGAACAGCCTATGTAACCTATAAGAGAGAGTGATTTAAATAAAGTTAAACATAGATTTGTAAAGATAGTAGTCAACATTAATAAAGATTGCATCTTTGTGATTGATAAGTTTTCATTACATAGGAAATGAAGTTGATTGCAAATAAAAATAGTTTTTTCCTTATTTGTTCAACCTATGTATAAAAATGAACACTCCCTTCATCTAAAGGAGAAAATATCTGAGATTTATTCCCTTTTGTGACTTACATAATTCCGAAATCATCCATGTCAATTCTGTTAACATTAACAACTTGCATTTGTATAGCACCTACACATAGCAATGCTTTACCAGAGTATGTTCAAGCAAACTTTACCATTGCATCTCAGGAGGAGATAGCTTAGTCAAAGAGGTGGGTTTTAAAGGTCAATTTAAAAGACGAGAGAAGTAGTGAGGCTCAGAGATTTAGGATGAGAATTTCAAAACTCAGGGCTGAAGATACAGCTGATAACCACAGAGAGATTAAAAGTGTTATACAAAATGCCATAATTTGAGAAGTGCAGAAATATCGAAGTCTTGTAGGGCTGGCAAAGGAAACAGAGAGAGAAAGAAAGAAATGAGGCTTTGGGCCTATAAGCAAGGGTGAGAATTTTCAAATGAAAGTGTTGTCTTACAAGGAGCCAATGTAGGTTAACCAGGACAGTGCTGAAGGGGATTCAATAAGAGTTAGGGCACAGCAGCAATAGTTTGAACTTAGGTTTGTAGTGGATGCAGATGGACCAGCCAGAAGATGAACAGACTCGTCGATTACAAAGGTAACATAATCTTCGATAGTTTGATAGATCATCTATTGATGAACTGAGGCAGGTGGAAAACTATATATTAATACATGGGGTTCATTTTGGATTAAATTTTCACTTATTGTTAGTAGCTGTGCATTCTTAACGTGCACAGCAGTTTATAATGCTATTCTTGGTTTTTGGCTGCATTCTATACTACTGCCAGTGTCTTTGAGAAGGTTTATTTCTCTTGTGTGTGCAGTATTGGGGTATCCAAACTCATTGCCTCTGCTTGTATCATCAAAATAGTTAGGTTTGGGCCCCTTACACCCCTAGTAAACACAACAGCTTGTTGTCACATTTCAGAAGTGCCCAAAAAAGGCCGTGTGCAATTTTTTAATATTGCAGTTGAGATTAGCCTTGATCACCTTAGGCAGAGACACCTCTTGAAGAGACACACTTTCATTCCTGTTCTGAAAGATATATTACAGGTGAATTCTATAAAAATGGCATTAGCCAGTGTGCACGTGTGTCTGACACAAATATCTAAGAGCACAGCCAAGCCATTCAATTCCAGTGCAAACAGATTGTACTTTTGGTTTGTTTGATTCCATTAATTCTCTGTCCCTGCAAGCTCTGATCCATATTCTCTTTCCTGTATGAAGCGCTTGACGTACTATTGCCACCCAAATCTGTGCTTGTATTTCTCATGTTGACATGTTTGAATTATTCCAATATGATCATAATAAACTTTCCCCTCATCACTCTGATTGTCTGTAGCTTTTGACATGGTTGGCCACTTCGCTTTTCTTTAAAGCCTATCCTCTATCTTCCAGCAGGATGACATTGGCTTCACTTGATTCTGTCGGTTGTAACCACAGAATCATTTGTATTGGTTTCTCCTATATCTGTGCTATTATCTCGTGTTCTTTAAGTGTTTTACCTTGACCTCCTCCAATTTCTCGTCTCCATCCAAAAACACGTCAAAATGTGCATGTATCCTGACAACACTCATCTCTGCCTCACCACCACCACCTTTTCTGGCTTGTCTGGCAACCAATCATGAAGGAACAGCAGTTTCTTCCAAATACTGCAAAAACCATAGTGTTGTCTTCAGTCTCAGCCACAAACTCCGATCCCGAACCATAAAAGAGTCCATCCCCATTCTTGGTTACTGGCTGATGCTGAAACAGACCATTTATAGCCTACATTGACTCATATTCTGGGAATGACTCGATTGTAAAATTCTCATCTTTGTTTCCAAATCCATCCATGGCCTTACCCTTCCCATTTGTATAATATCCCTCAGACCCACAATGTGCTGAGATCTCTGCACTTTTCCTTTTCTTGTACAACCCTGATTTTAATCCCTTCACCATAGGCAGCTGTGACTTCAGGAATTGGCTGAGTGACAGGAGGCACAGAACAGAGATAATTTGCCAGCGACACTAGTTGGCAGGGTATGATTAGCAGTATCTCACAGGGATCTCTGATGGGCCCACAACTGTTCATGCTAACTGTTAGTGATTTAGATGACAGGATAGAGAGCTGCACATTCACATTTGCAGATGCTACAACAATAGATGACATTGTCTGCAATAGATAGAAACATAAAGTTGGAGAGCTGTATTAATAGATTAGAAGGGCAAAATGTGACAAATGGATTCATCTCAAATCCAGTTCAATATGGACAAATGTGTAATCATCAAATTTGGACCTTGAAAGGATAAATCAGAGTACTGGGTGGTGAAAAACTAGTAGTGGTGGAGGACCAAAGAGACTCAGGGATACAGTGGGATGCTCTTTGGAAGGTCAGTGTGGACTTGATGGACCGTATGACCTGCTTTCCACACTGTAGGGGTTCTTGTGATTCTGTTACATATACACAAATCATTAAAGTGTTATGAATAATGCAAAAAAAAGCACTTCAAAAAGCTAATGAAGTGTTGACCCTTGTATCTAGAGGATTAGAATACAAGAATTAGAAGTCAAACCGCAACTATGAAAAGCCCTGATTAGATCAGTAGTTGAGTATTATGTTTAATTCTGGCCATCATCCATTAGGACAGAATTATTGCCTTTGGAGACAACCTAGTTTTACTAGAATAATACTGAACTCCATGGGTTAAATTATGGGAACATATTCCATAAACTAGGACTGCAGTGCCTGGAATTTAGAAGATATGGAAGTAATTTGCTCAAGGCTTTCAAGATACTAAAGAAATTAGCAAGATAGTTTAGAGAGAAACGGCTTCCACTCGTTGAGGAATCTCTGGTTTAATAGACATGGCTTAAAATTGAGATCTATGCCTTTCAAGAATTGAGCTAGAAAGCAGTCTGCATGTAAATGTTGATTGAAGTTTGAAACTATTCTAGAAATGCCAGTTGGTGTTGGATCAGTTGTTTTTGAGTTTGAGATTGACAGATTTCTTTTCACCAAAGGTATTAAAGAATATGGAATAAGGGTAAGCAAATGGGGTTGGGTCACAAATCAGCCTGGTCGCATTGAACAGGGGTGGAATATGCGTGAGGGGCTAATGGCTTCTCTTGCTCATTTGTTCTTAAGATGTTGAAACAATTTGGGGGAAAAAGTCTTTAAATTAAGTCTGACCCCAGAGACCCACACTCTTTCATAAGTGGGGCATGCGTTTATCTGCTTTCCTGGCTGTGTCGCTGTAAATTATATTTTGACTTCACTTTTTCTGCACTGTCTCCAAGCCCAGTAGAAACTGAGCTGAGACAGCCAAGATTAATTTTACATTGGAACTTTCAGCCGTCAGACAAAAGGTAGTTGTATTCGGTAAGTATGGGCAGAATTACCACAGGTCTCAATGCTTGGTACCATTCAAATCTCACAGGAACCTTTTAAAATCACAAAGAGCAAAAAATAGTTATGAACTGGCAGTTGTTACCTTAGGCAAAAGGGGAACAAAAATTATTTTTTGCTGAAAAATAAATTGAACACGAAGGATTGATTCACTATACATTTTGTGGTTCTTGCTGTTCAACTACTTCTAATTGAATTCATTTTTTCCTTCTGTTTTCAGCTAAAAAGACTTAAGGAGAAAGCAGAAAGAAAGGCAACCAGACCAAAAGATGTAAGTGTATTACTCCTGTAAATAATCAGCATTCCTGTCAGGTAAAAGTATATAATTCACATGCCGTACTGTAACAACACTAAAGTATCATAAATACAAGTGTACTGATAATCCGGTACAGAAGTTGACATTCAAACTGGAATTGTCATGAAACAGAGTTGTCAATACTGATGATACAAATAAGTGTTTCTGCAGCTGTAGATGTGACTCCAGCCTGTTTGAAACAAGGGAGTATGACATCATTGCTATTATGACATGGTTGAGGGAGGGGCAAGGCTGGCAGCTCCGTATTCTAGAGTATACAATTTTCAGGCGGTGTAAAAGAGGATGGTGTTGCGATATTGATCCAGGCATCAATTACTGCAATAAGGAAGGATGTGATCTCTTAGAAGCCCCCTCAATTGAGGCCAAATGGGTACAACTTAGAAACAAAAAGGGGCAATCACTTTGAGTGTATTACAGACCCCCAAACATAAGGGAGAGATACAAGGGTGGATATATAGGCACTTTTCAGAGATGTGTAAAAATAATAGGGTATTAATAATTGGGGATTTCAACTTCTCTGATATTAACTAGGATAGACAAAGTGTGAAAGTTAGAGATGGTGGAATTCTTAAAATGTATCCAGGAGATGGTTTTAATCTAGTACATAGAAAGAGCTACAAGAGTTGAGGTGGTGGTGGACCTAATTTTAGGGAATGAAGCAAGGCAAGTGGTTGAAGTGTCAGTGGGTTTTATATGGGAGACATGATGATAGCGACTGTAACTCAGCAAGTTTTAAGGTAGTTATGGAAAGGATAAAGTTGGACCATAAATAAACGTGTTGATGCGGGGGAATGTAGGTTTTAATGTAAGACAGGACCTGGCCAAAGTGAACTGGGAACAGCTACTTGTAGGAAACTCTACATCAGAGCAATGGAGGGCCAACATGTTGCTATAAAGATGAAGAGAGGCACCCTTGGATATTGAGGAATGTACAGGATTGGTTAAGGGAATAAAAGAGAAGCTTTGAGTCATACAGCATGGAAACAGATCCTTCAGACTAACTCGTCCATGCAGACCAGACGTCCCAATCTGACCAAGAACAAAAACAGAAATTGCTGGCAAAGCTCAGCAGGTCTGGCAGCATCTGAGTAGAAAAAAATCAGAGTTAATGTTTCAGGTCCGGTGACCCTTCCCCAATCTGACCTAGTCCCATTTACCAGTATTTGGCCCATATCCCTCTAAACCTTTCCTATTCATATACCCACCCAGGTGCCTTTTAAATGTTGTAATTGTACCTGCCTCCACCACTTCCTCTGTCAACTTGTTCCGTACAGGCACCAGCCTCTGCGTGAAAATGTTATCCCTCAGGTCCTTTTTAAATCTTTCCCTTCTCACCATAAACCTATCCCTTCTAGTTTTGGACTCCCCCACCCAAAGAAAAAGACGGTGGCTATTCACCCTATCCATGCCCCACATGATTTTATAAACCTCCTATAAGGCCAATCCTAAGCCTGTGTGCTCCAGGGGAAAAAGGTCCCAGCCTGTTCAGCCTCTCCCTGTAGCCCAAACCCTCCAATCCTGGCAACATCCTTGTAAATTTTTTTCTGCACCCTCTCAAGTTTAACAATGTCCTTCCTATAGAAGGGTTACCAGAATTGTACTCAAAATTCTAAAAGTGGCCTCACCAATGTCCTTTAGAGCCACGACCTGACATCTCAACTCCTATACTCATTGTTCTGACCAATGAAGGCAAGTGTGCCGAACGCCAGCTTCACCACTCTGTCTACCTGCGACTTCACTTTGAAGGAACCATGCACCTGCACCCTAGGTTTCTTTGTTTGGCAGCACTCCCCAGGGCCCTACCATTAACTGTATAAGTCCTGCCCTGGTTTGCCTTACCAAAATGCAAAACCACATTTATCTAAATTAAACTCCCATCTGCCACTCCTTGGCACATTGGTCCATCTGTTCAAGGTCCCATTGTACTCTGAGATAATCTTCTTCCCTGTCCACTACGCCACCTGTTTTGGTGTCATCTACAAACTTACTAACTGTACCTCCTATATTCACATCCAGCTCATTTATGTAAATGATGAAAGGCAGTGGACCCAGCACTGATCCTTGTAGATACTGAGGACTCGAAGCCCTAGAGGTGTTAAGAAAGTACAGGTGATTACTTAAAAAATAAATTAGGAAAGCAAAGATAAGGCATGAAAAAAAAGCGCTGGTGGGTAAAATGAAGGAAAATCCAAAGGCATTTTACATGTATGTGAGGAGCAAGAGGATAACTAGGGAAAGAGTGGAGCCTTTTGGGGATCCAAGTGGCAAGCTTGGATGGAGCTGAAAAATGTAGGTGAGGTTTTAAATGTATACTTTACATCTGTATTCACAATAGAGAAAAATGATGTACATACAGAAATAAGAGAAGAGGACTGTATTATACCTGAGGAAATTGCAATTGAGAGGCAAGAGGTATTTTGTGGTTTTAGCAGGCTTAAATGTGGAAGGATGTGACTGCACTAACGAGGACGCAGAGGAGATTTGCCAGGATGTTGCCTGAGCTGGAGCGATGCAGCTATGAAGAAAGATTAGATAGGCTGGAGTTGTTTTCCTTCGAGCAGAGAAGGCAGAAGGGGGACCTCATTGCAGGGTACGAAATTATGAGAGCCATAGATTGGGTAAACAAGGAGAAGTGTTTCCTTTAGTAGACGAATTAATGACGGGGGTAGTGGAAATAGATCTACGATAAAAGGCAGGAGATTGAGAGGATTTAAAGAAGAATTTTTTCACTCAAAATATGGTGGGTGCCTGGAACTTGCTGCCTGAAAAAACCATGGGAAATATCTCAACATTTAAGTGTTTGATCATTTGGAGTATGCAAACTTATAGGCCAAGTTCTGAAAAATGGGACTAGAGTAGATGTTGCACTTTATGATCGAGGAGGACATGATGGGCCGAAGAGCCTGTTTTCCATGTTGTAGCTCTATGACTCTACTGACTTACTGCTATGTTATAAGTACATACAGTGGGCTGTTTTTAAAAAAGAAATCTAGCCCCAACATTTTGTTTTATTTTATAAGTGATGTCTCAGAAACAAATAACAGTTTTGACTTTAAGGTGTTGAAATCGTGAACTACAGGCTTCCAGTGGTAACTTCAGCCATAAGAGCATGTTAGAGCTCTAGCTATCTTTTATTATTGACAACTACATTAGAAAACAGTATATCAGGAATATTTTAATATGATGATCACCGCTTAGAATTAATTTACTGTTTATCTCTTTCTGAGTTATCATGGCAGTTTTTTTACTCACTGAATATACATCCTGTTTTTCTTTTTTCAACCCCTTGTGATTTTGAAATGCGGCTTGGTGCCAACAAGTAGTTGACATATACATAGGTTACTGTTAGTGAGAATTGTAAATGCACCACACAGGAGTTTCTGGCAAACCACAAAATATTTTACTGTGGATGTGAACAGTATTTACATTCTCAAAACTTTATTCAGTTTTACTGAATATGTAATAAAATGCTTGTGCATAGAAAGTTGGCAGTGTTCAAGTCACAAAATCAACAAGTTTCATTTCCTTTCCCTTCACGTCACTGTAAAATGCTTTGGAGTAGTTCAATTTTCAAATGTTTCTGAATCAATTTTGGGGTGCGTGGGAGGGGCAGTGCCCAAGGGTACACTATACTGGCAGTGTGTGCTCACATCTGCATGACCTAGTACTTGAGGGTTGAAATCTGAAGTTGTGTGTAGTATCTGCACTCATTTCGAATTGTTGGATAGATGGACCAATGGCACGTTGATTGGTAGAGCAAGTTCATATTGGTTACTACCTCATGTTTGTTTCTTCTACAAATGATGCCAGCCTGGTAGTGTCCTTCAGAACTTGGACAGCTTGGTACTTCTGCCAGACCACTCTTGTTGGTGGACATTGAGTTGCTGATTCCCCTCCAGCCTCTTTTCCCCCATGCCATGGGAATACTAACTTATGCATTGGGAGCAAGGAGAAGTAGGCCATTCAACCGTTTAAGCCTGCGCTGTCATTGAATGAAATCATAGTATTTTTGTGTTTTGAATTCCACATTCCCCACCTACCCCTGATGATCTTTGATTTCCTAGCTTAAAAAGAATCCATCTACCTCTGCTGGAAAAATTTTCAATGGCCTTGCTGTTACTGCCTTTTGGGACTGAATTTCCAAGTGTTACAACCCTCTGAGAGGAAAAAAAACAAAAGAACTTCACCTCTTTCCTAAAAAGGCAATCCATAATTCTAGATTCTGCCACAATAGGAAAAATCCTCTACTCATCTACCCTCTCAGGACCTCTTATGGATTTATATTTTTCAATTAAGTCAGTGCTTATTCTTCTGAATTCCAGCAGATACGAGCACTAGCGGTCCACCTGCTTCTCATAAGATAACCCACTCATTCCGAGTACTAATCTGGTAAACATCCTCTGAACTCCCTCACTGCATTTACATCCTTCATTAAGTGACCAAAACACTCTGCAATACTCCTGATGTGAGCTCACTAGTGCCCTGTATAACTGAAGTACACGACCCCATTTTTGTATTCAACTCCCTTCACAATAGATGATAACTTTCTATTAGCTTTCCTAATTATTTGCTGCACCTGCGTAGCAAACTTTTGCGCACGAGAGCACCCAGATCCCTCTATCTCCCTTGTACCAACATAAGGTTCATGGATTATCTGAAAGCAGTGCAAATATATTTTCATGTGTATAATTATCAGGGTAAGTAAAAATCAAGTATAAACTTGGCTGTACCTGAACACAGAAATTGAAGTCTCAGCAGGATAAGACACAAACATTTGAATTAATTTGTCATTACTGTATGCACTTAATGAATAGTGCAGTCATAAAATGAAGAAACCGTTTATCAAACTAAAACAAGAATTAAAAATGTCACTTATTGCACATTGCAGAATGAGAATCCAGCTTTGTATATTGTGTTGCTTGATTATTGCAATAAGGCAAATATGTTGAGCTTAAAACAAGCGTACAAAAAGTGTAAAACTGCATATGTAGTTTAGCTTAATTCTCAGCATATCAAGCAGACTCTATGAAGAGAAAAGATGAAGTAATATTTAAGGTACAAGCCCTTCAGAATTATAAATGAATTTACTTCATGCTTCCCAAATAAACGTAATCTTCTTTTGTGTCGTAAATAATTTTCATATTGTTTAATTTGAATAATTGAGGTGATTTAACCTTGAACTTTATTTAACCTCAAAAGAAGTACAAATTTTTTTGAAGTTTATTTAAAAAAACATCTAGCCAATTATCATCATCTTGTCGTCTCTACTGGAGATACTTGATGCCATTAGCCTTTTTTAATAATTCATGAATGTTAAGTGAATATGGAATTCGTCAATGTATTCTTGCAATAATGTGGCTACTTTAAATTTATCTAATAATTTTATATCATTGATATAGAAGAAGATACATATTTGAGCTCCCCACACAACCACTGAGAATAGATCTATTCTTTCTTCTTCCACCCTGACCTTCACCCCTACACATTTTAGCCCATTGCTAAAAGTACCATAATTAAGATCTTGTAGTTTTCAAAGAAAATATATTTTTATTGCCTCAATATATTTATCAAAGTATGGTACAATACACACAAAGTATGCTATCTCAGTAAAATCAGCCATGGACAACGAAAGGGATTATAGACAGCAGAAAACTATAAGAAAGGGCTTACAAAAATGCAAAACAAAAAAAGCGCAGTTTCTGCCGAATGGGAAAGTATAAAACCTGCAAAGGGCCACAAAGCAGCTTATAAGTGCTACTAAATGGGATATTGAAAGGAAACTTTCCAGGGACATCAAAATCAATAAGATCTGTTATAGTTACGTAAAGGGAAAGCAGATGATGAGGAGCAATGTTGGCCCACTAAAGATGGAAGGTGGGGATATTATCAGTGACTCTGTGAAATTGGCAGACATGTTGAATAATTACATTGCCTGAGGATTTACAGTAGAAAAGCATTAATAGTGGATTGAGAACAAGGACTGAATAAAATTAATGTAAGTAAAACATCAATAATGAGGAAATTAATGGAATTAAAGAGTGACAAATTCCAGGACCTGGCAATTTCTGCCCAAAGGTATTAAATGAAGTAAGGGAGCACATTGGAGATGCCCTAACTGTAAATTTTCAGAGTTCACTAGATGGAGAAATTGTCCATCTGGCTTGGAAAAGTGCATGTCATTCTACATTTTAAGGGTGAAAGAGGAAAACCAAGTAATTACAGACATTTAACATCAGTGGGGAGATTGTTGGAGTCTATAATCCAGGATGGGATAACTGAACATCTTGAAAATTTTGTTAATCAGCTGCCAGACAGGAGCTGTGTCTTTTGCACTCACATTATTTACTAATGACCTTACAGAGGTTTATAAAGTCACGAGGTGCATAGTTAAGGTGAATAGCAAAGGTCTTTTCCTTTAGGGTTGGCGAGTTCAAAACTAGAGAGCATAATTTTAAGGTGAGAGGAGAAGGATTTAAAAGGGACCTGAGGGGCAACTTTTTCACACAGAAGGCAGTGTATATATAGAATGAACTGCCAGAGGAAATGGTAGATATAGGTACAGTTACGAATTTTAAAAATATTTGGAAAGCTACATGAATAGGAAAGGTTTAGAAGGATATGGGCAAATTGCAGGCAAATGGGACTTGTTTAGTTTGGGACATTTGGTCAGCGTGGATGAGTTGGATGGAAGGCTCTGTTTCCATGCTGTATGACACTATGATACTGCAGTTTTGAGTAACCTTGATGCTTTTTCTATCTATGAATCATACTTAAGACAGAAAAATGCAATTTGGCTTGTGCTTTCTCCAACAAGACTGCAAAAAAGGGGTCCAAGTGCCAGTCTATCTTTAGCAAGGTAGTTGTTCCTTGGGTAGATAATTTACTGTTTTAGAAAATTAAAGCCTGTTCTTTTATCATTCACAGGTAGTGATTCTTGTCTGCTGATACCACATTAAATTCCTGTCTTTGTGTTTTTATTATTTAGGGATGTGGGCTTTGCTGTTATTGATAGTTGTTTTATTTGTTGCGTAAATATCAACTTACCTGTACTGTAAATTTAATTCAAGGTCTTGTAGGTAAGACATTATCCAGACTTAAGCAAACGTACTCTTATTTCACAGGGACATAAGTTAGAACTATCCAAGCCAGGGAATGAACCTTTTTTTCCCATAAAATTTGTGTTACTATTTAAATTACTATGGACATGATGTCAACATTGAAAGATCTGGGATGATAATACTATGAATGAAGTCATGATTATGTAAATTTCTTAATTCAATTTCAGAAGTATGCACTATTTCTGGAAAGATTGTATGATAGAAAATTTGTATTTTCAAAATACAAACTAGCATTGTAAAGTTAACAAAAATATTTAATGATTCTAGAATTATGCAAGTAGTTCTCTTGTAATGTTGCATATGGCCAAACTGGTGAGATCACCAAATATTGTAACCATTTTTTCTGATAGGGATTTCAAAGATTTAAGTAGCTCCTGCATTGTATCACTTGAACTAACTCCCATTTCATTTCATGACCTTTTGCCTTCATGTTTCCCCTCTAGCGCTGCTCCTCTCATTTACATTGTTACTCCTAGGCTTTATTTTAGAATCTCTACAATGTGGAAACAGGCCCTTCGACCCAACAAGTCCACACCGACCCCTCAGAACATCCCACCCTGACCCATTCCACAAACCCACCTAATCTACACATCCCTGGATACTATAGGCAATTTAGTATGGCCAATCCACCTAGCCTGCACGTCTTTGGACTGTGGGAGGAAACCGGAACACCTGGAGGAAACCCACACAGACATGGGGAGAACGTGCAGTTGCCTGAGGGGGAATCAGCCCCTTGGCGCTGTGAGGCAGCAGTGCTAACCACTGAACCACCGTGCCGCCCCTACCTGCTTCCGTCTGAATTATCCACTCAATCCTAGATCCTCATCCTCCCTACATTTTGCCTGTGACTTTGCCCTTAAACATCCATCCTCCTGCCTTTCTATCCTGAGGCTGGAGGCCTTTCAGCCCTAATGGTTTTCACCGTGTATCAGCTCAATCTGTCCTTCAGCTTTTGAAGTTCAATCAGTTTTTAAAATAAATTGTAATCCATTTAGGATGAGGAAAGCAATTAGAATGTAAGAGCAAGGATGTGATGATGAGGCTGTATAAAGCACTGGTCAGACTGCAATATTATGAGTAGTTTTGGGCCCTATTTCTAAGGAAGGCTGGCATCCAAAGGAGGCTCACAGGGATGATCTTGGCAATGAAGGGCTTGTCGTACAAGGAATGGTTGAGGACTCTAGGTCTGTACCAGAGGTTAGAACGATGAAGGGCTTCTCATTAAAACTTAGAATATCGAGATGGTGCTTGTACTAGCCCAAGAGACTAGGACCCGAGGACACAGCCTCAGAATGAAGGGATGACACTTCATAAAAGTTCATCACACCATTGGAGTTTTTGGAGATACTTTTAACTTTTGTCATGAGGCAAAGAAAGGTCTTTTGGCCCTCTGCTCTTCAAACTTATTTAAATAGAGGTTTCCAATTTTCTCAGTTGATGGTAACATCTTTGACCATACTATCTCCTTGTCTGGAACCTTGTAATACTTTTCAGTTTGATACATTTCAAAGGCTTCTTACAATCTGTGTATTCCACCCCATCTGACACTACCTCACCAAACACATAGGAACAGGAGTAGGCCACCTGGCCCTTTGACCTGCTGCACCAGAAGAGCTGTATGGTTTGACCTATATCTTAATTTTTAAAGAATTGATTTGAAGAAATTACTAAGCTTGGCCATGTGAGTGAGCTGAATTAATATTAGGAGAAACTTATTTTTTCTAATCAACCTCTGGAGCAAAAGGGACTTGAACTTGGGCCTCTCAGTCTAGGGTAGCTGCCCTGCACCACAAGAGGGCCCCTTACTATCAGTAGAAATAGCCATTATCTAATATACTTTCGAAGTTTTGTTATTTCATGCATATGTTAATGAGGGACCGATTTCACCAGTCATTCATTGTTTAACTAGGTCCAGCAATTGTAGTTGCTGTTGGTGTGACTTTTTTTTAAATGGGTAGTGCAATGTGGGCTTTAGTTTGATTAGTTTTTGCATGGTCTGTGTAACTAGATAAGAAATTACTTTTTTTATTGAAGTATATGCCTCTTTAATTGGCTCCTTCACAGATTAACTGCCATTTTTCCTAAGGAATGTCATCAGCGATCCCAAAAATATAAACAAAAAAGTAAATTATTTTAATCATGTGATTTCGAAAGACAGACTCTTAACAAAACTCCCTGTCAAATTTTCTGCTGACTTCATAAAATGTGGTGTTCTCTAGTGGACATGTTTGGCAGTGCATTTGTGTCATTTTGCAATCAACGTTAAAACCTGCTTGGGTCAGGAATGTAAAAATTTTGATTGCTGCAAGGTTTTATTAACATTAACTCTCTGACTGTGTTAAAACTGCTAAGATCAGGCTTGCAACAATTTGAAGTCAACTGTCATTGAAAACAAGAACTTGAAGTTATACCACACCTTTAAAATCAGATATTCCACAATGCTTTACAGGATTGTAATCAGACAAAAACTGACGCTGGTCAAAAAAATGAGAGATTTTAAGGAGCATTGTCAAGTGAGACAGAGAGTTGGAGGTGGAGAAATTAAAAAAGAGGGTTCCAAAAGCTTAGACAGGTAAAGACAAGCAAGACCACAATGGCAGGACAAAGGAAATCAATGATGTACAAGATCATGATTAGGCAAACGTTGAATTCTTGGAGCATTCTGATATAAATACTGTTTGAAGTATTTGAGTAGAATTTTTTACAGTGCAGTAAAGACTAAGTATTTCAAGGTATCGTGTAAATAAATTGTCAGATTTTATTGTATTGTATTTTTATTGTATTTATTGTATTTTTAGGATGATGATTTTCATGAAACATAACAGTTGAATTAAGCTCGTTTGTGTATAATTAATAATGTTCTACTTTAGAAACCTGTCACTCTGTTCCAAAGATTGGATCTTTTCTGGCCACTGAATTTGTTCGTGAGCATTTGATGCTATGATTGGATGGATATACTGTCAAGTTGACATTTACTAGAGTCCACATCAGGCAAAACTATGACCTGTCTTCCAGTTGCATTGCTGTTGGCTGTACAAGCAGAGCTCAATATCTACATTAGAAAATCATTGCAGTTTGCAATACATATAATAAACTGAATGAAAGGAAGTGAAGATTATTTTATTAAAAGCTGTCTGCAGCATGGATGGTCTAACATTACAATAGAAAATGAGATGCAGGGATTTAAGCAGGATAAGTTTGTGTAGGAATATAGATTGAGATACAGAGGTTTAAACAGGATGGGTTTGAGTTTTATCTGCAGGAAAAATGAAGACAGACTGATTCACTCAGACATGATATAAATTGTATTGCTGTATTGCTTTATTCAGAACTGCTGTTTCTACGTTCTGTACTGTTTCCATTTTTGTGTTTTCTTTTTGTTCTGGTGACAGTAAGTTTTGTTTAAAATGATCTCAGTTTACCTCAAGTACAATGTTTACACATAGTTGTAGCAATATTGACTGAAAATGAAATGACCACAATCCATTTTTAAATCGCCACAAGATTATAGCAACTGGTTTGTGTTCTCTGGATAATCTAGGTGATTAAGGAGTGATCCAGTTGAGTGTTTGAGATGATTGCTAGTGTAGAGAACGATGAACAATTTCCTCTGGGGGACTGCAGAACTAAGGGGCATAACTTGAAAGTTAAGACCCAACCATGCAAGGGTGATGTCAGGAAGCTCTTTTCACAAAAAGGGTGTTGCAGATTTTTGATGGATGCTATATGAATGCAAGCTGCAATTACGTTATCTTCTGTTCTAACGTCACCCAACAAGTGTGCAAACCACTTCGACCTATTTCATACGGGAGTGGTAATGGACTTCTAAATAAACACATTTAGATTTCAGCATCATTGTTTTTACGAAAATGGTTAACCATTTTGAAATGTGCAACAAATGAACTTAACTGGATTGAAGTCAATCCTTCAAGTTTAACAAAGCTGTACTTCCATTAAAAGACATTTCTCTGATCTGAATTAGACATGTGATTCAGTGTATGCAATGCTATCTGCCCAGTCTGAATTTGGTAAATTACGCTAATCCAATGAAAGCCAAGTTAGCCAAGATATTTTTAGTTACTGTTTACCATTGGCTCTTTGTTTTGATTATGGGCTAACATTTTTTCTAAAATTAGAATTCAGTAGGCCTTAGTAACCAATGTCTTTGGCACCTAATTACAAATTGAAACTGCAATAATCTGTCAATGTATGGCACCGTCCTTCAGATCAAATGGGAAATAAGTCTCCATCAATCTCCCAGGTGGAAGTAGTAGATCTCATTGTGTTATTTGAACATTAATGTGGAGGTGCTTGCTGTGCCATTCAGTACGATCATGGCTGATCAGATTGTGGGCTTAACTTCACATTCCTGTTTACTCATCATGACCTACCATGACCCTTGACTCTCTTGTCTTTTTTCCTGAGCCAGCATCACTAGACAAGTTATCCAGGCATTCATCTCATAAGGTTCTTTTTTATTCATTCATGAGATGCTGGGCCAGTATTTATTGCCTGTCCCTAGTTGCCATTGAGAAGACGGTGATGAGCTGCTGCAGTCCGTGTGCTGTCTTTTACAGTTTATCGAATGCAGTGACCACATAAACATGCAACTCCTTTTGGGATTTCACAAGAGTAATCTACATTGAATTTACGTGAAGTAGCCAATATTTTATTTACCATTGTGACAGTGCTCAGTGTTTAGTCAGCTATTAGGTTTACCATTTTTAACCTGATTCACTATACAGATTTAATTTTATATCCAGCTGTTTTGCCAGTCTGTATTCTGAGCATTTCTTATAGTCATTTTTACGACATAGTTGCCCTGTTGAAATAGCACTGACTTTCACCTCTTCTGAATGTTGGTTTTCTAACATGTTAGTTATATGCTAACATTTCATACCGTTATCACAATTCCTTGGGACAACTGCGATTTAAAAAAAAAATAGATTAGAGCAGAGTATGCTGCAAAGTTCACATTTCAGGTCAATGCCTGTTGATTAGAATTGAAGATCTGAGGGAATAACAGCCTTTAAGCAAACAGAACCAGGAAAAAGTGACCAGAAAAGAACAATTTTGGAAGATCAATGGTTTATTAAAGGACCGGAGTGATTTCAATGACAAAAACGCAAGATGGATCCAAGGAAGTGTAACTGGCCAGAGCAGAATAAGGAGAGAGAAAGATGGAAAATTTGGTAAATTGCACAGTGCCTCTGTGTCCAGAAATTTCACAGACAATGGGTGGGTTAACCCAGGAGTATAAGCACTAGCCCGTTCCTATTTCAAATGGCACTTAGCCAGCATCTGCTGTCTGAGGAGTTGTTGACATATTATTCTTTGAGCTTCTTTATAACAGTTTAGGAGATCAAGTCAGGGATAGAGAACTAAAACAAATGATCAGAGGTGTAGGGTCATGCTCTTTGCAAGAGAATTGGAGATAAAAGCTATATTAACACAAACTGTTTTGAGTAATCATCTTAATTGTAAAAAAAATTATCAAAAAGACTGATGAGGTTGTAACAACTAAATTTCTGCAAGAATATGGTGCTAATTCATGTGTTGAAAGCCAGTTCTTAAATTGTGTTAGCAAAGATTGCCCTAAGCTCCAGTTGCTTCTTTTCTACACTTCCTGCATCTTCATACAGAATGCGCAATTTCATCCATCACTGTAAAATCTTTTAAAAATATTATAGACATTGATTGCTGATCATGATGTGTTTATACATCTAAATGATGATGTCACCTAGTTTGTCAAGCCAGCTGCCAAAGGCTCAATTTCTGGACAGTCATATACTTCTCTTCAGTTTACTGAAGAAAGTACCAATCAAGTAGGTCAATCAGATCACCAGACAAAGAAACAACAAATGAATGTCTCACATTTATTATTAGAAAGAAGTTTCCAAACTTATAATATGTTTAAGTGGTTTTTAACTGTATTCTTGTAATACTGATATTTGCAGTAATGATATTTGCATTACTGTTCTTCACATTAGTTTTCTGCAGCTCAGTGGTAAGGACTTTCATTTATATTTCCTCTCATATCACCATTTTATCTAGTCAAAAATGCTATTTTTTACAGTTTTTAATTTCACAGATAAATGTTTCATTGTCAGTCTATTCCATTGTTTTCATTGTTAAATTCTAAGTAGTGTTGAGAGCAGCCCATTATGACTTTGAACATATTACACTCCAGAAAAGCTGCAGTAGCCTTGTTCAATTACCCATTTCGTCTGTGTCCTTAAAAAGAATAATTATTGGCTGTTGGCAATAAATAGTTGTTTGTGACTTGAAAAAGATATCTGTCAGAAATTTGGTTGTAGCAAATTGTATGCTGCTGTTTCATGGTGACAAATGGAGTAGTAATTTACAATTTGCCAGACAACATACTGTCAGTGGCTTTAAGTATTTGGGAGTTTACTTTAGTGGAATTTAGGGAAATTACAATGTTAGAGTGTTTACTGTCTTAACCAAAAAATGGCAGGATTTTTAGTGTCATGCTATACAAGAATTCAAAGCTGTGGTACATTACAGAAGTTTGGCCTTTCTCAAATTACAGAATGCTATTTAACTTATAAATTATTAGACATTTTATAGCTGATAATGACACTCGAAATAGGGCTTTCAGGGCTAACTGGTATTAAAACCAAAAAAAATGCTGCTAACCAGTAGTAAAGAAAATTATATTATCCCACTTATTCCAATCCTCCATCAGCTACTTCCAAAAACATCCCATGTGTCTCTTTGATCTGGACTATACCTCTTCCTACTGATTTCTAGATTGCAAGATCCAGGATCACTGCAAAGCACCCTCACATTTAAAGCAACAGAACGAATATGTTACATGCCAGCACATGATTATCTTTTATGAAAAGCACATTAAACTTAAACACTGTCAGACAGTAACGCAGGCTCCAACCAACAGATTGTTCATTTGCTTGCTTTAATTAAAGAAACTGTGTTATGTCTAAAATAGTGAGTCATATGCTTCAGTGTTCAACTTTGGTACGTCAGTTTAAAAAAAAGCCTCACCAAGTTTCTATATTTAGGTTTTAAACCAGAAGCTCATTCTTTGCACAGGGAAACGTGCTGCAGTATTAAATTGAACTGGCTTTTTTGCTGCTGCATTCTTAAACCCAGAGCTTCGTTGCTTGCTGAAAAGCTGTATCCTCCCCAACTCCAGAGACTGTCCCTTAAGTATTCAGATTGCCAAAGCAGTGCAATTCATGAGCCTTTGAAGATGAAAAAAAAATTCAAATTCAGAAGGTTACTCCTACATTATCAATATTAAATGTAAAATGAAATTTTGACAGTGGCATATGTTGCTTGCCATGCAATGTGAAATATGCAATTGTTTATCTCAGCACTTTAAACTTCCTATTGTGCTTTTCCTAACACTGGCAATTAATTATTTTTCGATGTAACAAAATAGCAAAAATTTACTTGGAGAAAATCATATAAAAATATTTAATCATGGATTGGGACCTGGCCTTGTAGACCATAGAGCCACATCAGTTAGGGTAAATTTAGAATTAAAGTACCGTATCAAATGCAGTCTCTGTCTAGAAAAGTTATGCATTTCTACAAGAGGAAACTTCCCTGGAACAAAAACATTGTGTCATATGAGATTAACTTTTAGCACCTTTGTGATTTTTTTCCATTATTAAAATATTTAAAAATCCGATTTTTGGCTTTTCAGATAAAATTCATTTTTTCATTCTTTTTCAAATTTATTTTCCTATCCTTCCTTTCTCCCCACTGAAGCTGCTTCACCAACTGCTGTTTCTGTCTTTCCTTCTTCCTTTGCAGTTCAAATACTGAGGGTTGCCCTAATCACAAGATCCAGGAAACAAAAGGTTTAAAATGACAGATCTTCTACAGGCCAAGTGTGCTGTAAAAAGTTGACTGCCTATAACTATTTCAAAGACTACTTTATTAATATCCAGGAGACCCCCAAGAACATACCGTAAATTTGAACAAAGATGCAAAAATGCTCTCGGTAAAGGGTTCTTCTACTTATCAACTTCCAGGTATTGTTTCTTCTAGTTGCAAGCATTCTCTGCTTCACTTGGTTAAGTGTTCCTTGGTGGGAGCAGTAAAGACACTGGTGCAAGTGGAATACCTGGTAACTGAGAGAAATTTCACTTAAATTCTTGCCAAGATTCAACCTTCCAAAATTCTGATTCAGTATCAGATGGACTACCATTTGTTTTCTTCCAGACAGGTTTGCTTTGGACAAGTGAAATGCATTACCATCCAAGTAGGATTCAAAATATGGACACTGTATTGCTGTGAACCATGACCGTAATGATGAATGCCACATTCTTATAGGATACAAGATGCTTCATGTGCACTTTATCTGATGCACTTTCACTCTTTACTCTTCAAGTTGGCTTTACACCAGATGCTGTCTGACAGCCTCCATTAGTGGTTTTGGGGTTTACATTTTCTGATTGATACATCTAAAGCTTCCCTCACCATTGCTAAGACAAGCAAATGACACCATCTTGCAGTGCAGGGGCCCACTTGTCATGCCCTTCTGCACAAACTGACATTTATGTGGATATGCTTCAACTAATGTTTTGACAAGTAATAGATTTCATACCCATTTCTAGAAAACACACACAATTAAACCGGGCTATAAAAAAACTTGGTGCCTTATTTGACCAACAGCTAGGTTTAAATTTTACATCCTATCCATTACCAAGAAAGATTGATGATTAAACTGGATAAGCAGCAGGACTGGATATTATGCATCCAAAGATGCAGTGGGAAGTGAGAATGGAAATTGCAGAAATACTAGCCATAACTTTTCAGTCTCCTTTGACTCGGGTGTTGTGTCGTAGGACTGCAGAATTGCAAATACTACAGCTTAGTTCAAAATCAGCGTAAAGGTAAGCTCAGCAAATACAGGACAGTAAATTTAACTTTGGTGTTGGGAAACTTCTAAAACGATAATTTGGGATGAAATTAATAGTAATTTGGGAATATGTGGATTAATTCAAGAAAGTCGGCATGGATTTCTTCAGTTTTGCTGGAGAAGAGTAATATTAGACTTGACATTATCTCTGTTTCTCTGTGTTGTCAGCTCTAATTTTCTTTCCATCGTGTGAGTCACCGAGGTTTCCAGAATTGGAAGTCATTGCTTGCTGTGGTTGGAATACCAGATCTGCTGATTTTCTCCAGCAGTTTCTGTTTTTATTTAAGATTTCCAGCATCTTCAGTATTTCATTCTTCTTCGCACTCATGAGCTGTTGAGATACCTGGAGCCAGTGACATTGTTGTGGGCAGGCAGAGATCTTTGTCATTGACAGTCGATCACTATTCCCCAGACCAATCAGCTACTTATGACTGGTCAGATCTCCTTTTGGACACACCCATTGGCTCCACCTTATCTGTAGGAACCTCCCCCACTGCCTGAACAAACAATACATTGAGTACTTACATTGAGTGTCGGATAACTTGCTTTTAAAAAAAATTGCAGTAACGCATTCGACCATCCTTGGATTTAAAAGTACCCTTTTTTCCATTTTGCTCCACAATTATAAATACATAAAAATAACAAGATATGATCTTTACAGGGAAAAGAAGCAAAAGTGACACGAGCGAAACCTCACAAATGAGTGATAGAATATTTTGTGAAATGGTCGATTATTTTATTTGAAGCAGCTGGTCTGTTAATATAGCTTCAGAATTTGTTTGGCAGTTCAATTCATGTGACATAAACTGAAGGACACAGCTAGCTTGGAATAGATGTTTGTAATGACATATCTTTGACGAGGTGTAGAGTCAGTGACAAGCTATAGTTCTTGATGGAAAGCTTTGTGGTTGTACTTTGCTGGTATGGACTCATTTAGGGACATCACTGCCCAGGTCATTAGTCAGTCTGGAGCTGGCAGGCAGACCGTTTTCTCAATAACTAGTTATTAAGTGTTTGCCGTGAAAGAAGTGTAAAGGATCTGGGCTATATATTTAGAGATAGCTAAAGAGAAAATACGAAACTGAATGAACTGCAGATACTGGAAATCAGAAACAAAAACAGAAATTGCTGGAAAATCTCAGCAGTTCTGAAGAAGGGTCACTGACCCGAAACGTTAACTCTGATTTCTCTCTACAGGTGCCTCCAGACCTGTCGAGATTTTCCAGAAATTTCTGTTTTTGTTAAAGAGAAAGTACCTTGATTTTATATTTTAACTTGTAATGTATGTTATTATAGTATATTCATTATGGTTAAGATGAGACTGCACCCACGTGGGGTATCTTGTGCCAAATCCAAAAACATAAAGCTTATCTAAGCAGTTACTTTTCATGAAAACCAAAAGAACTGCGGATGTTGTAAATCAGGAACAAAAACAAAGTTCTGGAAAAGCTCAGCAGGTCTGGCAGCATCTGTGAAGG
>NC_063337.1:40835143-40836293 GCF_021869965.1 Rhincodon typus | reverse complement strand
GAAGGGTCACCGGACCCGAAACGTCAACTCTGTTTTCTCCTTCACAGATGCTGCCAGACATGCTGAGTTTTTCCAGCAACTTTGTTTTTGTTCCATTTACTTTTCATGGTTTAGCTTTCTTATGGAGGGGATTTTCTTTGGAAGAATGTTTAAGTAATAAGTGATAACCTGGCCTAAAAAATAAATGGTTCCAGGGAAAGAGAAATCTGATCTACACTAACCTGTTGCTCAGGAAAAGGCAGCCTTGCTGTTAACACATTGTTTTGTCAAAAATATTTCACAGGAGTACTTGGGTTAAGTAATTGGTAGGAAAATAAGACTGGTGAATGTGATTCAGTTGGATATTTAGAATGTCAAGATTGTTGGCACATTATAATTACTATGTAGGTCATTTTGCTCATGGGTTCTGGGTTACAGGTTATAACAAATGTGTCAGCTATTGTGTTTCCAACTCATTTGCATAATGGTCAAAATTAGAATGACCAGTGAAGTTGTACTGAGCAAATTGATGGATCTGCACGCTTACAAATTTCTGGGTCCTGATGGTCTACTTCATTAAGAAATGGTAGGATGATGGTTGATGTGTTGGTTCTAATTGCACAAAATTTCGTAGATTTAGTGAAAGTTCCATTAGATTGGAAGATAGTGAATGTGACTCCTTTGTTCAAAAAGGAAAAGAAACCGAAAGCAGGAAACAGCAGGCCAATTAACTTAGCATAGGAAAACTGTTAGAATCTACGATTAAAGATGTTACAGCAGGGCACTGAAGAAATTCACGATAATCAGAGTCAAGGTGGTTTGCGAAAGGAAAATAATGTTTAACCTATTGGGTGTCTTTGAGGAAGTAATGTGTGTTGTGGATAAAGGGGAAACAGTGATGTACTGTTCTTAGATTTACATAAGACATTTGGTAAGCTGTTCATATCAATGATTATTATGGAAAAAACAGTTCATGGTCCAATGGATGCCATATTGACATGGATATAAGATTGGCTGCCTTATAGTAAACAGAGACTATATATATATAAATCATCTTCTAGTTAACAAAATGGATTTTTTTTTACAATTTAAGTAGTTGTTTGGTACAGCAGACCTTGAGCATTGCTGCAGAAAGATATATTTTGCTCAAGCTTTTTCTCTCCTATATTTA
>NC_063337.1:40820668-40834643 GCF_021869965.1 Rhincodon typus | reverse complement strand
TTTTAATTCAGCAGAGAACAATTCATACATTCTTATTTTGAAATAAATAGATCGATAACAACAAGAGCGCTAACGGGGGTATAGCTCAGTGGTAGAGCATTTGACTGCAGATCAAGAGGTCCCCGGTTCAAATCCGGGTGCCCCCTAATTTTGAAATTCTGAATGTGAAATGTTTTCTTCTTTTGTGACAAATATTATTTAACATATTGTAACTTTAAAACCTGAACAAATTAGAGCATATGATATTGAATCGATGCTCTCATAAGGGACGCAGATAATTATCTTTAGAAAACAAAATTGTAGGATTACAGAAAACAAGGGCAAAGAAGCGGGACTAACCGCCAGAGAAATTGCACAGACAAAAAAATGACTCGTAAAGGGACAAGTCCTACCAAATTGTAACCATTCTCTTCTATTGCTTTGAACACGAACGTTTCTCCGTTTACACAAAACTAGAACAGAGGACTCCAAATTATGCAGTTAATTGAATAAATAAGCCATTTAAACTTCTGTTGTATCAATATGTTCTATAAAGATTAATGTTGATTTTCACATGCAACGTAACCATTTTAAAATGGTCCTCAGAATACTATTAACTCAGACAAATATAAGGATGCTGATAGGACAAAATTAATCTTTGATATAAAAGCAAAAAATTAATATTGCTAAAAAGAGCAGTTGCCAGAACTATCATTCTCGCATTCATCATGACAAACACAAGAATGTCAAATAATCACAATTACATAAGAGGGTACTGATTGGTTGCTAAGTTAGCTCTGATTGGCCAAAACATTTCATAGCGCGAGCAACAGGGACTTGTAGACCCCAAGGTTTCACAAATTGCTTTTGTTTGCAGAGAACAAGTCCCTGTATAGAAATAGATCATATTGTCAGCTCATTCAAATTGTTATTTATTGGTTCAAATTTGCCATACGTACATTTGTTTTAGTGAGTGTAAGCCGAAAGCTTTGGCAACCTGTCTCTCGTGAAACCAAGAATACTGCAGATGCTGGAAAACTGAAATAAAAACAGAAAATGCTGCCGATTCTCAGCAGGTCTTACAGAAGCTGTAGAGAGAAACGGAAGTTGTTTTCGATCTATGACTTTTCACTAACCTGTGAAAGGTTAGACATGTAATGGGTTTTCAGCAAATAAAATGCGGAGGAAGCAAGAACCTGATTTTGACATCTGCTGTCACTTTCACTTCCACCTCTGCACTGGAGAACATTCCTTACTTCACATTTACATTCCTACATTCTCTAACGTGCTAGGAACCAAGCTCAGCATGCATTGGATTATAGCAGATACAGATAGCACTCACTTTGCCACATTGCGAAAAAAAGGGCAGTACAAAAATAATTCAAACCAAATTTGTAAATCAAATAATGCCTTATTACACAGAAACTTCATGTGTGTTAGTGCATTCTGAGTGCATGTCTTCCAAGTGCCTTTGCTCATTATCATTTTTTATCCAGTGTTAGACGAGTGAGTGCAGCATAGCTGCTGGAAGGCTACTAGTTTTAAATAAGACCAACTGTAGATGACCTTGCAATATGATTTGGAGCAACATATGGGTCTATAATGCCCAGGAACATGAAAGAAGAAAGGCACCAAAACACAGCTGTGGTATGGGCAGGAGAATCAAGATGTCCATGGGTTATGTTATTTGCAATTTATAAATCAGGAGAAATGATGGAATAACAGGAAGTGGGATGTGATGAGAAGGATTATGGATAAGGATACCTCATCCTCCATAGTTTCAGTCCTACTGCTGACAGCCTCAGTGATGGTTACCCCATTGATGGCAACCATTGTCCTCCATTATAATAAGGTAATACAATCTGTTTGGTATTGTGATAGTCACAGTTGAATAGCTGGCAATGTGTTTAACCTGGGAGATGTGGTTGTGAGGCCTTCAGTATTAAGGTGTGGGAAAGTGCAGCTATGAATGTTGATCAAGCATCTTGCCAAAACAAAGATTGCTTGTAGGTAAGTTATGGGGATTTGACACATTGAATGGTCTTTGGGGCTATTATTGTAGTTGACAAGATATGGCATTGAAGATGAATTCATTGACTATGGACCTTCAGGTCAGGTCATTGAACTTCTTGTAGCACTGCATCCAGGACTTCAAAATATGACTCATGGCATTGACTTATATGCCTCTGATTCAATTTCCTCATGTGCAATTATCTGGAAAGCCTCTTGGCTCCCTCTGGATATTGTACTTCTCTTCCTTCTAACCCCATCACCAAGGGCTCCGATATAGTACTGTCCAAGAACTTTGGAGCGTGTTCTCTCGCATGTTGTACCATTATACAGTCTTTCCAGGGTCAAAATTTATCACTCCTTTCAGAAACACATTCAAAATTGAAAGTTCTGTTATTTTTGGTGGTAGTCCAGTTTAGCCCCAGTCTGTTATAATGATATAGTTTAAAAGCTTTTTTTTTGTTTAGAGTTGAAAGCTATGCTTCGTTTTTTTTGAAAAAATGCAATGCGATTTTTAAAAGTCCACATAAACAGGCAGACAGGGCATCAGCTTAATGTCTCTTTTGACAGGTGCAGTAACAGACATTGAAGCAATCCCTCAGCATTACATGAAGAGTTTTTTCACTGGAACCTAGGAGGTTGAGATGTAGATAGGGTGAATGGCAGGTGACTTTTCTCTCGAGTGGGGGATATAAAGATTAGGGGACATATTTTTAAGGTGAGAGAAGAAAGATTTTAAAAAATGACGGGCAATCTTTTTTTTACACAGAGAGTGGTTCATTTATGGAAATAACTTCCAGAGGAAGTGCTGGATGAGGGTACAGTTACATTTAAAAGACATTTAGATAATTTAATGAATAAGAAATGTTTGGAGGGATATGAGCCAAACATAGGCAGGTGGGACTAGTTTAGTTTGGGATTATGGTTGGCATGGACTGATTGGACTGTTTTCGTGTTGTATGACTCTATAATAAATGATGTACCCAAATTCTAAACAGAACTTGAGCTCACAAACTTAATGATTCAGAAAAGTCATTAGCTTGGTGCCATACTTTGTTGTTTTAATAGTCCTGTGAAGTGCCTTGGAATGTTTTATTATCTTTATATAGCATCTTTAACATAACATAAGTTGGTGCTAAGTGCTTGCTGTCCTGACACTGGCCAGGCAATGCAGCCTTCAGGACTCATGCTCTTGGCTGCCGAGAATAGTATCTAACCCCCTAACAGTAAAGTTCCCAACCACAGTCTCATTCCTTTTCACTCCTCCCACTTGTATGGAGTCCGGCACTGTGCTTCTATCGTCAGTTTTCTCATCATCCTACAGTGTTGCTCTCATTCACACAAGTTGCATGAACCACAAATCCTTCTTAGACAATGAAGGGGCTCAGACTGCTCCACTGCTATCTTCTGGGTTTCCATTTGTACCTGACTTACAATCACATCTTCTTGTTCCTGAGCATCAACCAAATCAGAAGCACCTTGTTTAAAGGATAGAACTACAGTAACTTTTCCCCTCCCTGATTAATCTGTGTCTAAAGCTCAGACGCCAGTGTTCTCATTTAATACAGCCTGGAGGAATGTGAATTCTAATAGAATGAAGGGATTGGCGATGGATATATTAAGGAAGGATTAATTGGGTTTGAATAGGTTGTTATAAATATGGGAGTTACTAATCAGTGGGGTCTGAGTTTTATTGAGTGTGGTTAGCTGAATTAAAGCTTTCATCAGAAGTATGGGTTTGGATTCTGTTCAGAACCATTTTTCTTCTAGTGTATAACATCCAGCTCATCCAATCTGAGGTGAAGTTCCTCAAGCTAACAACACTTGCTGCAGATGCACTTACCACAGATTACACTGGTGTCCTACATGCTGCAGCACATCACCTGCTCTGCCATCATTATTGTGTTTCATTTAATTAGGTTACAAGTTTAGAAATATTACTCACTGCTATACGTAACTGTATTAAGTTGAATTAGTTAAGCTATGAATTTTATGCAATACATATATCTCCCTAACACCACTTAAAAGTATAAAATCTTGAAGTTTACCAACAATCACCTACCCGGCCATTAAATTACTGCCTAGCCAGCTGAAACTGGAGGCTGAAAAATGTGTGAAAAACAGCATGACCCTCCCTTTTGCATCAAGTTTCCAACTGCACCAAATTCCAAGTTAGCACTTGTTCCACATCATCTCCACTTACCTGCGTCAGTGACTCCCACCCAAGTGGAAACTGCAAAGTCAGTTTTCTGTTACAAAAACGCCTATTCACACAACCACTTCCAACTAATTGAACTGCCATTGCAAATCCTTTTAAGCTGGGTTTTTTTGTTTACTAGTTTGCTGATGTAAAGGTCTATGTCAGAGCTTGAATGTTAAGCTAAATTACCAGAAAAAATTACCAGAAATATCTCATCTGCATCAAATTCCCAAGTTTGTATTCATTCCTCATCACTCCCACACAGCACAATTCAAATGGCTTTTTCGCGAGGTATTTTCATCTGCAGTTATGTGGCCTGTTAATACATTGATGCTAGAATATTACTGACGCTGATATAAACTTTCTTATTGAACTCATACAAAATTGTCCCTATTTTCCCTACTTACAAAAAGCAGGGAATATTCTCCCTGATCTTTGATGGTCTGCATTGCCCTTAACAGACTCTGCATGTTAATTAATCAGTAGGAAAACACTGGTGGCTAATAGATGAAAAATACCTTGGGTGATTTGGCAATGGGAGAAAAAAAAGTTATGTGTAAGAACACTTCTGGATAGAAAAGAAAAAAAACAAGGAATACAACTTTGTTTAATGAGTTAGTTAGAAAATCAGACATAGAATGAAAGTACAGCCATAAAACTAAAATAGGTTTAGAATGAAAGTATAACCAGAAGATACTCTTTCTATAGTCTATATACTTGTATGTTTATATAGAAGCTTAGTAAATTCTGAAATAAAAATTCCAAAAAGTAAATCTTGCCCTTCTTTGATAGTGTAAAATGGCTGATAGGAGGTTGGCAACCTGTTTTACATTTCTCCTGATTTTTACTTTCCTAAGCTTCAATGGAAGTAATTATTCAGATGAATGTAAATGGGCTGTCAACTCAGTGTCACTCATCTTACACGGTCACAGTTAAGATCAAGCCCATGTGTGCCCATGAATTGATTGATAGCACGAGCAGCCTTATGACCCTTATGGTATAAGCAATTCCCTGGAAAAGATACAAAATACATGTAATTATCTAGATTCTGAGTGTATTTAAGTGTGTGTGTGTGTGTGTGTGTGTGTGTGTGTGTGTGTATGTGCACGCATGTCAGGGACAACATGGCAGCTTTCATACTATTCATCCTTCCAATTTCAAAAGGGAATTGGCTGTGATGTAAGGTTTTTATGGTTAAGTTAATAGCAAAGGCCGATGATATCAAAGATTGTATCCTCCATCAAAACAGGATCTTGTGCAGAAATATAAATTTCATCTTTAAACTCCCTCTGAAATAACAGGGAAATGGGCAACTAATGCTGGCCTTGCCAGTGAAACCACGTGCCATGAAAGAATAAATAGAAAGTTATGGTCCAAGTGAACTATCTACTGCAGATTTCTGACTTTTGGTAACTAAATGTTCATTTTGCAAACATAGCTTGCTCGGTGAAGAACTCTACAATTATAATTATATGAATATTATAATACATCTACTTGTGCAGAAGGCATCCCTACCTATTCCCTGCTTCAGAATCAGCCTTAAACTCAATACAATAATTAATATGACAATTATAATCAATATTGACAGTAATCCACATGATCAGAATTGTATGATAATAATAGGTCAAATCATTTCATGAATCCACTCAAAAATTCAAGGTGAACAGAATGCTTAACAAAATCCTTTGATTTTGACTCCAGTTCCAGAGACATGAATACACTATTTTTATTGTGCAAATGCAGTTTCAAATGTATATTCTACAAGAATATCTAAAAAGTTTTAGATGAAATGTTATAACAGATTCTGCAACTGATACTACTACTGTTGAAAAAAAATTAAACATGAACAAATTACATGAGACCAAAACACACAAATCTTCAGCGTCACACCTGTATATCAATTTTCAGCCAAGGCAATATCTACTTTTTCACCATTTTTTAATCTAATGGTATATAAATTTTTTGATAATTGTTCAATTTATTCATTCTTCGTCAAATAGTGTATTCAGCAGCATCCTGCATAGCTGCATAGGTATTCATTACACATGATCTAACTTGTTTGTAAAGATCATTCTCTGCAAAGTAGCAGCTTGAGCCTGTGGATAAATTGAGAAACAGAATTCAGTTTACGTCTTGATCATGAATACTTGCCTCAAAATGTCTTTTTTGAACATAAAAACTTCTGAGGGTTAGAATTACACTTTAATTTGAAAATGTACTGAACATATGGAAAAATACTTTCTTGAACTATACACCACAGTATTAAATAATTTTGAAACTATTAAATACCTTTGGTAATTAATGACTGAAAGGCAATAATTGAAATTACATTTCCAATAAAGTTAAAACCAGAAGCATGTTATTAAATTTAGTGTGAGCTATTACAAAATTAATGCCTTAAGCACACGTCTACACATATCTTTTTCTAGCAACCCTATATTTTGTTGTGGCAAAATTTCAAGATTTCGACCATTATCCTGCATTTATTGGCTGTCTGAATTTTCCTGACAACGCCTGAGTTTTAAAAAATACTTTCCTTCTATCTGCCTAATATAGGTAAATTCAGGAAAATTACAACATGTCCTGCAAGTCTCTGTGAGGTTTATATATCTTAATATTATCCTAAATTGCATCCTTTTTTCTCATTAGTTTGTACTATGAAGCTAACACAATTTTCTGCCAATCAAATTGTTTTAGAAGTTATTCTATAATGGTCTTGTGGCATTGAGGTCTACAGCACAGAAAAAGGCCAATCGAGCCAACCGCATTGTACAATTGAGCTACTTAAGAGGTTTACAAAAGTAAGAATCGTTCCTACTCCACTACCTTAAATTCATTGAAATGCATTGATGGACTGGATGTAGCTCTGAAGAAACCTTCATCTCACATCTATACGGCAAATTTTTGACTGTATATTAACTCTCGTTGTCACCTCCAGCAGTATCTTTGGAGGACCATATTAAGCTTCATATAGTCTGACATGCATGATGTTGCATACACACCAAACATTACTTTTAGAAGGCCAGAAGTAAACACAATAGCCTATAATGTGCAACAGCTTATACAAGAAGCACAAAGAATTAGATTAGTAGGTTAAAAACATCATCTGGTGTGCTATTGCAGAAAAGGAACATTCTGGACCAAAAACAGAAATTGTGGGAAAAGCTCAGCAGATCTGGCAGCATCTGTGGACAGAGGTCAGAGTTAACGTTTCGGGTTGAGTGACACTTCCTCAGACCTTGTTGAACTTTTCCGACATTTCTGTTTTTGTTTCTGATTTACAGCATTTATGGTTCTTTTGTTTCTTTTAAAAGGAACATCCTGGGTTCAACCTTTACCCTGAGTAGACTTAACTATTCTCAGCCAGGATAGTATATGTGGTAGTCCAGCTGATGTCAGTTAGAATTCCTAATCCTGTATGCCAACCAGTGACCTTTTCACATTTGTTCTAATGGCTGGGACTAACGATTTTTGATAATTTGCTTTACAAAACTTAACAGCAGACTGAGAAAATAAAAAAAATTGACTCACAGCTTTATCAGTCATAAGCTCACAGAGCAACCCACTCATTGGATCTAAAACATACTCATTGGTCTTTTGTAATACTCAGCCCTGAATCTTAAAATTGTGTGGCTGTATTAGTAATGTCAACTTTCATGAAGGGTTTCTTTCCACAGGGCCTAATGAGTTTTCTTGCCATGATTTACTAAACTTGCCCATTAACTACAAGAGGGTAACTACACCACCCTCTTGACCAATTCTAGCCCCATTCTACCATTTTCCACATAAGTTAGAGAGGGTTCAGAAAAAAGTTACCAGGATGTTGCAGGGATTAGAAAGTTTGAGTTATAAGGAGAGGTTGGATAAGCTGGGACTTTTTTCACTGGAGCATAGGAAGTTGAGGGGTGACCTTACAGAGGTTTATAATATCATGAGGGGCATAGATAAGGTGAATAGCAAGTGTCTTTTCCCGAGGGTGGGGGGAGTTCAAAACTAGGGGCATATTTTTAATGTGAAGGGAGAAAGATTTAAAAGGGACCTGAGGGGCAACCTTTTTCAACAGAGGGTGGTTTGTATGTGGAATGAACTGCCAAAGGAAGTTGTGGATGCAGGTACAGTTACTAATTTAAAAGACATTTAGATAGGTACATGAATAGGAAAGGTTTAGAGGGATATGAGCCAAACACAGGCATGTGTGACCAGTTTAATTTGGGAAACTTGGTCAGCATGAACGAGTTGGACTGAATCGTTTGTTCCCTGCCATATGACTCTATGACCCAGAAAAAGTCACCATTGCCAGGATATCCTAGAATAGTTTGGCATCTAATGCTGGCAGTTGACCCGGAGAAGCACTGTTAGTATGGGGCTGCCCTACACTGTTCCTGACCTTTGCAGCAGACATGGCAGACAAGGGAACATTGGCATCCTGCTTTGTGGGCAGGGACCTGGAGGTCTTGGAGGACGGGGTCGCGCAGAGGCAAGTTGACATCTTATCCCAGGGCAGTTAAGATAATGGCACCAGACTACACCAGCTTGGGCCAACTTGCCATCTGCAGAAATCTGGAGTATAGTCTCAGCCATGTGGAGGAACACACAGCAATGCAGGAAGAAGATCAATGACCCTTTCCACTCCACCACTCCAAGTGCCACCACCTCTAGCTGACTCTAGCATACTCACTCTATCTCTCGTACACCAACCAAGGCTCAAGCTCTAACTTTCACAGTACTGCCTGCAACATTTTCCCCACTCACTTTCATCCACCCCAAACCCAACACCACTACCCTTGTGCTGCAAAGTCGCTTGCTCAGGATACCTCCCCATCTGCACTAAAAGTAATAGTCATGCACTTTCATCTCCCTTGATTCCTGCCTTTCTCTCAATCCAGGAGGAAACCAGCCCACAATATGGCTGAAAGAGATGGTGTGCTGTCCAAGTTAATTAGGAGAGGAAACTGATTCTGACTGCCCTAGTGGCTGACAGATCATTACCAAGAGCTTGGACAGGTACCGGATGTCAGGAACATCACCACCAACTCCCCCCCCCCACAACCCCGTACCCCCGGACTTAAGGCCATCTCCCCTGACATGGCGGAGGCCAGATGACAACCATAACAAGCTTCCCAGCTTTGTGTCTATGTTGAACGGCACAGCATGACACCATTACTGTGAACCTGGTATCCTTGGCAGAGGGGGAACACAAAAAATGGCGATGCAAGGCACGACAAGCATGCTGTGAGCATACAGATAGGGTCAAAGTAAGTGAGTGCTAAGAGAGCATGTGAATGAGCCAGAGATGCAGCCTGCTCCAGACCATGAGCTGGGTGATTATCCCTGAGCACAAAGTGCCCTTGCTGCAGCATACAATGAGAGCTACTGCTGTGTTTTGAGGTGCAGCATTAAAGTGCAGAAGCTTAAGTGGATTGGAGAAGTGCCATGAGGGTATTTGGAGGCTGGCATGTGTCAGATGTCAATGTGTGTGACTGCAAGTTATGCTTGGCCAGTGCCTTGAGATGTTGGTGCCCGGTGTCCTTTGGGGCAAAACCATGAAGGACTCTCCTTCTTAACCTTTCCCTTGCCTGAGGCATGGTAACTCTCATGTTAAACCACCACCAGTAATCTCTCTCTAATGACAGTGCACCCTATGATCTGGTGAGACAATGGTGACTTTTACTTTTGCAGCAAGTGGTGAGTTAAATTCACCAGTTACCCACTCTGACGTCCACATTGAGGATTCTCAGCGTTCAGTTTGTTTGATATGGGTGGGACAATAGAAAGTTACATATTAATGAGGCAAGATCTGCAATTAATAAGGTCATTAAATAATCCCTCTTAAGAGGTAACTCGCTGCTACCTAGTGAGAATTTTGCCTCAGAACCTGACAGCCTAGAACTTAGTTAAAAGATACAAGTTGCTCCTAATGTCAAGGTAGACCTTGCTGGACTTTTCATGCTAATCTGTCACATTTCTCACTACAGCCACATCATTCAGGCCCCTTTAAGATTCCACCCACAGTCTCTATATGTTCAGATAATTCGAGAAGAAGTACAAGAAAATGCCATTGGATGTCTCCAGTTGCAAGGAACATCCTCTTTTCACTTAATTCATAATGATCTCATTTACAAATTTCAATTGGTGCACTATTTCCATGTTTGATATATTTATGTAAAATTATTATCTGGAGAATCATTGCAATTGCGGCATATACAAGCAGATTTGAAATGAATATTGATGAACCTGGAAGTTTTGCAGAAGAACTGCTACAAGCAATTTCCGTCCAGTCATTCAAATATCTGAAAAACAGTACAAAATAAATTTGCTCTGATACATCATTATTAAAGGTTGTACAATGTAGATTTTTTTAGTCCTTCATATATCTTAAATATTGTTCCTATTCTAGTGAGCTTGTTCTACTATGTGTCTCACAGGATGCAAGATAAAACTTGTCATCTGACTGGTGATCTCTCTCTCTCACCTGTACCCTCTAATCCATTCCGTTTTAATATAATTTCTATCTTGAATAAATACTACTACAGTTGGCATACTGCTTATTTTTCAAACACTATCTGGCAAGGTCTTCATCTCCATACAGTTCAATTAGTTTGTCAGTGGCAGGACCAGTTGCTGTTTCTGAACCATATGCTCCTCCACAGTACAAAGGGTTGAACACAGAGCTCTTGAGGCAAGATGCATTGGCTTTTACAGCAAGTCATTGCTGACATGTGCAATCTCCTGGAACAAGTCCTCCTTCTTTGTAGTCCAGGTGGGCATGCATTGCCAGAGGCCATCAAGGTGGCTACGACAGCAGGGCAATCCCCAGCTTTCTGCCTCTCCCTGGAATTATTTCTTCTACCAGCAGTGCAAGCAGAGCTATCACTACATGAAAAGCATTGCGAGAAGACAGAAAATGCATAGCTCCTCATGCAGTTAAGTAGAAGCTTCAGCTTATGTCACTGGTATCTATGTGGACCATAACAAATGGCTCCTCATCCTTCTACTCCAAAATCCTGTTTGGCCCTGAAAATATCCTGTACTGTGGCACTAAGTCAGCAACATAGCCTTCTGGACTTATGCTCTTGGCTGCAAAGAATAGTGATAGTCTCCCTCACTAAATTATCTACTGCCACAACATTTTGACATGCTTTGACATTTTTAGATGTATCAGTCAAATATCATCTGGGATGATATTAAGTCACTCAGAGCTGATGCTACTTAATAGGCAAACACATAAATGGTCTCATTGGTGCCATGTTATCTTAGTTAAGATCTATAATGTTGGTAAGCTAAAAGGGACTACCTGTCATAAAAGGACAGTGTTTCAATGTGATTGCTATGTCAAAGAATTAATCAGGAGACAGTGAGATTTGATGCTACTCAGATGACCATGACTTTTTAAAAACTCAGGAACTGGGCAAACACTACTTAGCCAATCCAAGAATGACCATCAGAGATAGTAGGAACTGCTGGAGTCTGAGATAACAAGGTGTAGGGCTGGATGAACATAGCAGGCCAGGCAGCATCAGAGGAGCAGGAAAGCTGACGTTTTGGGTCTGGACCCTTCTTCAGAAGAATGACCATGATTGTTCATGTAACATAGTGGCTAGCAAGGATTATTGAGCAGTGATTCTTAGAGATTTGGAACAAGGAAGACTGTAGGCAGAAAAACTTCAGTCAACAAAGCAAAAAACTGTGGTTCGGTCATACAGATGTACAGCATGGAAACAGACACTTCGGTCCAACACATACATGCTAACCAGATATTCTAAATTAATCTAGTCCCATTTGCCAGCATTTGGTCCATATAGCCCCAAACCCTTCCTATTCACATACCGATCTAGATGCCTTTTAAATGCTGTAATTGTACCAGCCTCCACCACTTCCTTTGGCAGCTAATTCCATACATGCACGACCATTCTGTGTAAAAAAGTTATCCCTTCGGTCCCTTTTAAATCTTTCCCCTCTATGCCCTCTATTCTCCACCCCAGGGAAAAGACCTTGTCTATTTACCTTATCCATGCCCCTTATGATTTTATAAACCTCTATAAGATCACCTCTCAGCGTCCGATGCTCCAGGGAAAGCCCCAGTCTATTCAGCCTCTCCATATTGCTCAAACACTCCAACCCTGGCAACATCCTTGTAAATCTTTTCTGAACCCTTTCAAGTTTCACAACATCCTTCATGTAGCAGAGAGACTGGAATTGCACGCAGTATTCCAAAAGCCGCCTAACCAATGTCCTGTACAGCCGTAACATGATCTCCCAACTCCTATACTCAATGCACTGACCATAAAGGCAAGCATACCAAACGCCTTCTTCACTATCCTATCTATCTGCAACTTCATTTTCAAGGAACTATTAACTTGCACTCCAAGGTCTCTTTGTTCAGCAACACTCCCCAGGACCTTACCATTCAGTGTATAACACCTACCGTGATTTGCCTTTCCAAATGCAACACCTCACTTTTATCTAAATTAAACTCCATCTGCCACTCCTCAGCCCATTGGCCCATCTGATCAAGATCGCATTGTACTCTTTGCCGTCCACTACACCTCCAATTTTGGTGTCATCTACAAATTTACTAATCATACCTCCTCTGTTCACATCCAAATCATTTATATAAATGATGAAAAGCAGTGGACGCAGCACCGATCCTTATGGCACACTATTGGTCACAGTCCTCCAGTCTGAAAAGCAAGCCTCCACCACCACCCTCTGTCTTCTACCTTCGAGCCAGTTCTATATCTTAATGGCTAGTTCTCCCTGTATTTCATGTGATCTAAATTGTTAATCAGGCAACCACATTTGGCGTCACAATTGCATCCCGAAGTGCCTTGAATGCAAATCATTGCTTTTATTCAGAATTATTTCTTTGTGATTGCTATGATAAACTTCATAAATTCTGTAAAACCTGTGAAACCATATTTGTACCTGCAATGGGACGAGTAGATTAGTAAATGTTTAGATTGATTTTCTCAAAGTTGGTCTTGAATTATAATTGTCATAAACCTTCAATTAAAGTTGAATTAAATTCCAAAATCTTACACTAGCCAAAGTCAATAATTAGCAGTAGGAATCATCAGAGACTGTCTCCGTCCCTAGATTCGTAAATCCCCAGAGCCTTGCTACTATCTACAAGGCTCAAGTCAAAAGTGTGATGGCAATTGCGCTAACACTCAAGAAAATCAACACATTTCAGGACAAAGCAGTTTGCTTAATCAGCTTCCTAACCATTAGTTTAAACATCCAGTCCCTCCAACACAAGTAAACTATGATTGCAGCATGTACAATCTGTAGAATGTACTGTAACAATGTGCCAAGTTCATTCAACATCACCTAACACAACGGTAGTGCGTCTTGGAGAATAATCATTTCCCTCATTATCTGGAGTCTACTAGACAACAAAATAAGTTATTCGAGACAACAAGGTGCAGGGCTGGATGAACACAGCAGGCCAAGCAGCATCATAGGAGCAGAGAGGCTGACGTTTCGGGCCTAGACCCTTCATCAGAAAAGGGGGAGGGGAAGGGGGTTTTGAAATAAATAGGGAGAGAGTGGGAGGCGGATAGAAGAGGGATAGAGGAGAGGATAGGTGGAGAGGAAACAAACAGGTCGAAGAGGCGGGGATGAGGCCAGGAAAGGTGCGGAGGCGGCGGAAAAACTGCTCTATGTCCAAGCGTGAGCGGTATTCGTTGATCTGTGGGTGGAGGGGGACAAAGGTGAGCCCTTTACTGAGGACTGACCGTTCGTCCTCAGTAAGGGGTAGGTCTGGGGGGATGGTGAAGACTCGGC
>NC_063337.1:40809643-40820268 GCF_021869965.1 Rhincodon typus | reverse complement strand
TCAGCCTCTCTGCTCCTATGATGCTGCTTGGCCTGCTGTGTTCATCCAGCCCTGCACCTTGTTGTCTCGGATTCTCCAGCATCTGCAGTTCCTACTATCTCTGATTCGAAAATAAGTTATTCTTCAGTTTTATGGAGTCTTGGTCAGATCCAATTTAAACTGCTCAATTCGTAACTAGGCAAAGCACCAATAGAAGGAAATATTGAAATTGAAGTAAGGGACTTTGCAGATTTACCAAAACAACAGTGTTTAAAGGGTTAAATTCTGAGGTGAACCTAAACTTGGGATGCATAATAATTTGGTTTCTCGAAAGAAAATGGATGTCAGCTTAATTGAAAGTTTGATGACGAGATTGACACATTTTTAGATGCAAAAGAATTTCTTCACTCAAAAGGTTGTGAATCTCTCGGAATTTTCCACCCAGAGGCCTCTAGGTGATCAATCATTGTGTATAATCAAGACTGAGAAGCAGATTTAACTTTTTGGGCACAATGGTATGTGGAGATAGGAAAGAAAAGTGGAATTGTGGTAGAAGATCAGCCATGATTTTATTGAATGTACAGCAGCCTTGAGGAGCCTTGTCCTGCTTTTATTTATTCTGTTATTAAGAAAGGGCAGTAGGAGTTATGGGTCCAAGACAAAAGTTAAGTCACATGTTAGCACCACTATGAAAGAACAAATTGAGCTGAGCAACAAATTCTATCCTTGCCAGCCATGTCCATATTCCAGGAATGAAAAATAAAATCTGGCATGGCCTTTCACTGCATTCAAAGTCATGATAATGTCATCACTATAGAATAATTTATATTTTGATTAATGGGCAAGTGCAGTATTAGAGCTGTTTTGCAGTTCTAATACAGAAAAAGGTTGGATATCTAAATTAGCTGTACGGCAGGTGAGCGATGCCAACAGCGTGGGTTCAATTCCTGCACTGGCTGAGTTTATCATGAAGGACGCTTCTTCTAAACTTCTTCCCTCACTTCCCTCCCCCCAGGTTAAACCACCACCAGTCATTTCTCTCTAATGGAAGAGTAGCCCTGTGGTCCAGCAGAATTACGGTGACTTTACCTTTACAATTAAAACTCATGAGCACAGTATAAAGACTTATTTTTCACGCACTCTGTTGAACTAATGACAGTGAAATTGTGATGAGTCAAATTTGAATGATACAAAACTCCAGTTGAGTTCAGTCATTCCCACTAGCCAAACAGCAAATCCAATAGTCTGTTGCCTATGATTAGCCAAACCTTTGAAGTAGTAACTCTGGATTAGTCAAAGTTGGCTAAGCTTGTTGTATCAGTGTTCTGACCAAACAGACAAAGTTAGGCCACACAATAGTACAGAGTCATGGAGTACTAGGCAAGGCATTATTTTAGATCAAAATCTCCCTGTGAAAGCATGTCAAAGCCCGAGAGAAGGTTAAAGACGTCGACAGGAGAGAAGCTGAAATCGAACCAGCAAGTGGAAAAACATGACATGAAACAAAAAGTGGACATTGTCAGTGAGTGGGAGATTTCATCACTGAGTTAGTCAACAATTCTGAAACACAAGACAGAAATCTTGGAGCAGTTTGACAAGCAGACATTGTGTGTTGTGAAAATGATGATGAGAATGGCTACCTATCTCGACATCAAAGAAGCTCTACTAACATGGTTCAAGATATTTGAGCAGAGAGCATTCCCATCTCCAGTCCAATCCTGCAGAAAAAAGGACTGCCATGTCAAAGAGGCTGGGTCACAAGGATATGCAGCAAAGTATGGCTGGATTGATTCAAGACAAAGAATGGTATCACTTCTTGCATGATAGCTGGTGAGGATGCAATGGTTATGAAAGGAAATGACCTCTTCCACATCCTGAATGACTATACATCAAAAGATATTTTCAATATGAAAGAAAACAGACTGTTTTCACGATCTTTCTGCCAGACTGCTGTTTAATGATAAAAGGTGAAACATGCAAGGAATGTGTTATTGTTACAGTCTGCACCAACATAGATAACACCAAAAAGCTATCATTTCTGGGATAATAATGTCCTAGAGACCATATTGCTTAATGAATGTCAAGACATTAACCATGAAGTATGAGGCTAACAAAACCATCTGGATGACCTCCAGCATTTTTGAGGTATGAAATCAGGAAAGTGAACAAAACAGGTCAACAAACAAAATGGGAGATTATAATTATTACAACTAGCCTGCACACCCCTCCATCACTGGCCTTAAGAGTATCAAACTGATATTGTAGCTCCCCTAACATCATGGCCAACTCTAACAAATGGATCAGGAGAGATCAGGAACCTGAAAGCCCGCTACTGATGTAAGGTGTGAATAATTTGAATTAAAGACATTTTTTTTATATATATTTATGTCTTTACTGTGTTTGTTTGGCACTTTTGACACAGATTGCATTTGTGGGCAAATCAGGTTAAAATGCAATTTCCTCAGTTAATTTGAACCTCTACTTAACGTAAATTTGTGGACAGATCCCCTGGGATTTGACTTATTGGGAATTTACCACAGTGCCAAGAATAATAACTACAATTTATGCATTTGAAACGAAATGTTGATTTACTTTTCAAAGTTCAGTGCATTTGTCCACTCAAGTAATTCGTCCACCTCCCAGTCGAGGATAGAATTAGGGCCTGTCTGCTCTACACTGTCAATTAATCCTTCTGTTGCTCTCTGCACTAGGACAGCTGTATTTGGATCCAGTGTCTGGGCTTGCAGCATGCCCTCTTTGTACCTGCAAGATACAAAATAAAACAACTTGAGGAACAGGCCCTAATTGCTGTATTGTATAGTGACTGTCATTGTTTCTTGCTAGTTTTCTCTCATACTCAAATTTGTCCTTCTTTATTGTATTTTTCAGTCATCCTTTGCTGATTTCTAAAATTTCCCTAATCTTCTTGTCTACCACTAAACCTCACAGCACTGTTTGCATTTGTATTCAAATTGCTATCACCCTTAACGTCTTTAGTTAGTCACGGATAGTATATCCATTTGGAATAGAGTTTAGAGTCATAGAGTTTTACAGCATGAAAAGTGATCTTCTGGCCCATCATGTCCATGGTTGTCATCAAGCACCTCTCTACTCTCATTCCATTTTCCAGCACTTGGGCTGTAGCTTTGTACACTATGGCATTTCAAGTATTTATCTAAATACTTCTTTAATGTTGCAATTGTTGTCACCTCTAGCCCCCCTATCAGGGAATGAATACCAGACACTGATCACCCTCTGGATAAGAAAACTTCCTTAAAACCCCCTAATCGTTCTCCCCTTTACTTTAAATCTATGCCTGCTTCTTATTGATCCTTCTACTAAGGGCAAAAGTTTCTTCCTATCTACCTTATCTTTGCCCCTCAATTTTGTACATTTCAATCAGCTATCTCTGCTCTAAGGAAAACAACCCCAGCCTGTCTAGTCTCTCTTCGTGGACAGAACAGTCTAGCCCAGATAAAATCCTGGTGAATATCCTCGACACCCTTTCTATTACAATCACATCCTTCCTACAGTGCAGTGACAAGAACTGCGCACAGTATTCCAGCTGTAGCCCAACTAATGTCTTACGCAGCTTCATCTCTGCTCTTGTATTTAATGTCTTGACTCACAAAGATGAGTACAACAAATAAAACAAGTATCCCATTGACTGCATCCGCTGTACCCGGTGTGGCTTCCTCTACATCGGGGAAACCAAGCAGAGACTCGGGGACCACTTTGCAGAACACTTACGCTCGGTTCGCAACAAACAACTGCACCTCCCAGTCGCGAACCATTTCAACTCCCCCTCCCATTCCTCAGACGACATGTCCATCCTGGGCCTCCTGCAGTGCCACAACGATGCCACCCGAAGGTTGCAGGAACAGCAACTCATATTCCGCTTGGGAACCCTGCAGCCCAATGGTATCAATGTGGATTTCACAAGTTTCAAAATCTCCCCTCCCCCCACCGCATCCCAAAACCAGTCCAACTCGTCCCTGCCTCCCTAACCTGTTCTTCCTCCCACCTATCCCCTCCTCCCACCTCAAGCCGCACCTCCATCTCCTACCGACCAACCTCATCCCGCCCCCTTGACCTGTCCGTCCTCCCTGGACTGACCTATCCCCTTCCTAACTCCCTACCTACACTCACCTTTCCTGGCCCCATCCCCGCCTCTTCGACCTGTTTGTTTCCTCTCCACCTATCCTCTCCTCTATCCCTCTTCTATCCGCCTCCCACTCTCTCCCTATTTATTTCAAAACCCCCTTCCCCTCCCCCTTTTCTGATGAAGGGTCTAGGCCCGAAACGTCAGCCTCTCTGCTCCTATGATGCTGCTTGGCCTGCTGTGTTCATCCAGCCCTGCACCTTGTTGTCTCGGATTCTCCAGCATCTGCAGTTCCTACTATCTCTGATCCCATTGACTTCTTAACCACCCCTCAATCTGTCCTGTTGCCTTCAAGAATCTATGGACGTGCACACTAAGGTCCCTCTGATCGTCAGTATTTTCTAGCGTTCTATCATTCATCATGTACTCCCTTGCCTTGTTAGCCCTCCCAAAATGCATCACTTTACACTTTTCAACATTAAATTCCATTTGCCGATGATCTGCCCATCCGACTATATTGTCCTGTAGTCTAGGCTTTCCACCTCACTGTTTAGCATACCACCAATTTTTGTGTGATCTGTGAACTTACTAATCAAACCTTTCTCCATTCATGTCTGGATCATTACTGGATGTTACAAACAGCAAAGGATCCAGCAAAGAACCCTGTTGTATACCACTAAACACAGGCTTCCGGTTACAAAAACAAGCTTTGGGCATCATCCTCCTGCCTTTAAGACAATTTTGGATTCAATTTGCCAAACTGCCCTGGACCCCATGACTCTTAACCAGTTTCCCATCTTTTTAACTACCTTACCAAAGTCCACATAGACTACATCCCCTGCACTACCTTCACACCTTTCTGAAAAACTCTGCCAGATATGATTGCCCCTGACAAAGCCTAGCTACCTATGCTTATCTCTCCAAGGTCTCTCCAAGTGGAGATTAATTCTGTCCCTTAGAACTTCTTGTAATATTTACCCAACCACTGATGTTAGTCTCACTGGTTGGTAGTTTCCTGCTTTATCCCTATCATCCTTGTTGAATAATGGTACCACAATAGCTGTCCTCCAGTTCTCAGGCACATCTGTATCCAGAGAAGATTTGAAAATTGATATCAGGACCCCTGCAACCTCCTTTCTTGCCTCTCAGAGCAGCCTTGAATACATCTCATCTAGGTCTGGGAATTTATCCAAATTCAAGCCTGCTGAAAACCACCAATACCTCCTGCTTCTCAACTGTGATTTGTTCACCTCTATGACAGACCTCTTCCCTGATTTCTACACCAACATTGTTCTTCTCTATTGTATAGTACTCGTATAGTACACAGATGTATAGTACTCATGTGAAACCTGACCTATATCTTCCAGCTCCACTCAGTTACCCCCTTAGGTCCTTAATGGTCCCACCATTTCCCTGGTTATTCTCTTGCTCCTGATAGACTTTCCCTGGTTATCCTCTTGCTCCAATAATAAAATGCTTTTGAATTTTCCTTTACTTTACCGCAAGTATTTTTCATGCCTCCTCTATACTTGCTTAATTTATTTTTTTTAAGTAACCCACTGCACTTTCTATATGCCTCTGGAGCTTCTGGTGTTCTGAGCCCTCAGTATGTACCATAAGCTTCCCTTTTCTTCCTAATTTAGTCTTATACACTCCTCAATGTGTAGAGTTCTCTGGAATTTTTAGTCTCTCTCCCACTTTTACAACAACATGTTGGCTCTGCAGATTCATTATTTCCTTTTGAAAGGCTCCACTACTTTGATATAGATTTTTCTCCAAGTAATTGCTCCCTGTCCACTTTGGCCAGGCCCTGGCTTATGATATTAAAAATTAACCCTTCTCTCCAGTTCAAAACCTTTATTGCTCAGTCCTTTTTTCAATAACTACTTTAAATATTACTGAGTTATACTCACTGTCACTGAAATGCTCTTCGACCCCACTTTACCAACTGCCTCACTTCATTCCTTAAAATTAGGTTTTTTACATGCTGGTTTTAAAAAACCTCTACTGGATACTTTTTAGAAATTCCACCTCCTCTAAGCCTTTCTCACGTTGCCTATCCCAGTTGGTATTGGGAAGTTGAAATTCCTCATTATTGTTACCCTATTATTTTATACTTCTCTGAAATTTGCTTCCATATCTGCCATTCTATATCTTCCTGTTTGGAGTACAATAGTACACTCTCAACAATGTGATTACTCTCCTTTTGTTTCTAAGTTCTACTCATATAGCCTCAATTGACCAACTTTCTAAGTTTTCATCCCTCTTTATTACAATAATTGACTTCTGGATCAACATTGCAATAATCTCCTCTTTCACATTCCTCCTTGTTTTCCCTGAAGATTCCATACCCTAGAATATGGAGCTGCCAGTCCTGCCCCTCCCTCAGCTATGTCTCTGTGATAGTAATTACCTCACTTTACTTTTCCTTTCATTCTGTCCTACTGATATATCAAACACCCTTGAATATTCATGTTCTAGTTGTGGTCAACTTGCAACCACGTATCTGTAATGGCTATCACACATCACTCATTTATTTCTATTTGTGCTATCTATTCATCCATCTTGTTACAAACACTGTAAGCTTTTGGATAAGGAGCCTATACGAGGCATTTTTGCCTATTCTGACTATTTGCTGGTGCATTCTCATTTTTGTCAGCTCTGTCCCCTCCTGTCACACTTAGGTCATCATTATCCTGCTCTATTGCTCTGTCCTTTTTCATTGAATTTATAAATCTCTGCTCATATGAACACCCTTAGGTTTAAAGCCCTACAGATGCTGTTACATGATTTGCCCATACTTTGGCTCTAGTGTGGTTCATAGCTTCCCTTTCCCCAGTACTGGTACCAGTGCCCCATGAATCAAAGCCCATCTCCTTCACACCAATTCTCTGATCTTATTTACCCTATGCCATTTGCTCATAGCTCAGCTAGTAACCCAGAACCTATTACCTTTATGGCACTGTTAATTAGTCCAGTCCCTAGCTTCTAAGTACTATACTGTCCCCTCATACACCCACATTCCTTTTAACTTTGCGAATTGAATACTCCCCTGCACTATGGTGATGTGATCAATTTTCTCACCTTCTTCCCTGGAGTCCCTGATCTTATGCACAATTTGTCCTGCCATCTTAAAAAAAATTGTGTATGTGTACCAAACCCTAAATTTCTGTTCTTGCACCCCTGTAAATTATACAATTTAGCTTATATTCATGCAACATTTCACATGGTTCTGCTTTAAATTTCACCTATCGTGTTCTGCCTATTTCATTTGTCAATGACTTATGTCAATGGAGGCAAGATGCAATCAACTGTGCCAAAAGCTGCAGAGAAATTGAGCAGAATGAGGAACGGGTAATCCAGAGCCACAGGTTGACGTTCTGGGGACATAGGATCAAATTATACCATGGCAGATGGTGAAATGTGCATTCAACTAAAATTATACAGAATAAAAAGTGTTAAAGTCATCAGGGACTGAGACTGAGAGGGATTTGCTATGTGGCAGCATGGATGACATTTATAACGGAAATTTTCAGAGAGAAATTTAAGGAAGGGGAAATGTGTTAATATCTATGTCAAGTTTCAGTCAAAACCAGATGTCAATGCAATCATCAATAAGGTAATGGAAGGCAAAAACCATGTTTGTGAATGAACAAATATAATACAATGAAATGTGGACAGGGTTTATGATCACTGACCCACAGGCACAATTCAAATTAATAGTGTTAGATGCGATAAGCAGGTTAGTGGGGAGTTTGGCAAGATTAGCTGCAGTGGGTACACTTGATGGTAAGGTGAATGAGAGAGAGACAATGGTAGCTAGTGGCCTAACCAAAGAAATGCTGTAGGGAAATTGAAAGGTTGATGAGCAGTGATAGTTTTGGATATGGATTAGGGGGACAATGTACACAAGAGGGAGAAAAATGTAAGAAATGTTAGATGGCATGAAAAGGAGAAGGTGAAAGTCAAGGATCCAAGGAAGGAGAAGGGGGAGAAAAATGATTTTGTACCAATGGACTCAGATTCAAAATAGCCACAAAAATGCACATGCAGAAGCAAAAAAAATCTAGAAACTGCAGCAAACCACGAGTCAAAGGAAAATGAGGAAATTAGAAATAATATAAGCAAATAAAAGTACCAAGGACTTTAGGCCTTGCAGCTAGTGCAACAAAGGTTTATTAGACTGATTCCTAGAATGATTGTTATTCTATAAGCAGTAATTAAGTAGACTAGGACTATATTCCTGATAATTTAGAAGAACCTGTCATGAATTCATTGAAACAAAGTTATGAAGGTGATTGGTAGGATAGATGCAAGAAGGCTTTTCCCATGGCTGAGGTGTTAACTGAAATTAAGAAATTTTTTTTTTCACTCAAAGGGTTATGGATCTTTGGAACATGCCATTCCAGACAGCGGATGGTCAATCACCGAGTATATTCAAGTCAGAATTTGATAGATTTTTGCATATTAAGGGAATTTAATGGGAAGGGGATAGTGCAAGAATACGGCTTTGGTAGAAGATCAACCATGATTGTGGTGAATGGCAGAACACATTCAAAGAACTGAATGGCCCATTCCTGTTCATTTGCTGCTATTGCATTTTTAAAAAATGGAAGCAGAACTGATTTACGTTATTTGGATATCACAGAAATTAGGAGCGACATCCCGATCATAATTGATCTCTTAACACCACGTGCTTTGAATGAGATAGATCAAAAGTTGTTACTTGGGACATTTAGTTTTTAATGACACAGTCAGATGTAACGATATCTAATTAAGTGACTGTCATCCCAAATCAACATTATGGGTGTGATTTACCATTCTGTATTGATGGTGAGGAAGGTGGCACAAAGGGCAAATAATTGCCAAAGGTCCCAGAGACATACTCACCTTCTTCCTGTAATCTCAGTTATTATGTTTTGACCAAGTAAGTCCGTGTGCAATCTTCTCAACCCACCATTAATTAAGGCTCTTAAGTGGTCAATTAGTAGCCACTAGAGGACCTTAACTGTCACTGATCATTCCTGGCAGATGAGAATATTCTTTGCATTCTGGACGGGGAAACCAAAGTGACCTGCCTGTCAGCCAGGTTTGGGACGATTCCATTTGCCCCGAAATAGTGACAAGCAGGGGTACAGTATGATACTTAAAACCAATCCTACCTTTGCTTTGCCTCCAATACCCCGACACCTCTTACCTTACAACCCTTACCTTGTGAGCCCTAACCCTCAACCCCCATCCAAAAAACCAATACATCTTTGCAGCCTGGGCCTCCAAAGACATTCTTTCAGCTCTCTGAGGTTGCCTGCCTTTGATTGGAAGGATTGGAGAGTGGCAGGATTTCAGTGGTGAGGCTCTCAATTGGACGAGTATCTTGCAGGACAGCACATGCTGGAAAAGGATCGCAGGACTGAAAATGTTAACTATGTTCCACAGACGCTGCCAGATCTGCTGAGTTTGTCCAGCAATTTCCGTTTGCGTTTGTTTCAGATCTCCAGCGTCTGCAGTTCTTTGTTTTATTTAAGCACTAAAATGTTCATTTAGTGCTTGCATCTAGCAAGCTTTCTCGTTGGTGAAAGTAGGGAGTTAATCGCCCTGCAGTTGCCACTCCAACACTTAGCACTCAGAGCACTGAATCCTAGCTGATCACATCAAGCACTAAATCATTCCACAAAACAAGAAACTCTCAAATTCAACAGTTGTCCATTTTTTTTAAAGTTGAGCTCCCTCTGCAGGTTCAATCGAATAAAGTACAGTGCAGAATCCTGATCTGTCATGCTATGATCCACTGGGTAAAGGTGGCAATTCCTGGTTTATGCCAGATCAGAGCAGGAACAGATTTAGATGGGAGGTCCCTCAGGAAGATAAATATAGGAGTCAAATGTTATGGAAAAGGATAGGTACATACAGCAGGGTAAGGTTTATAATTGGGGGAAGGGTAATTACAATTCTATTAGGCAAGAACTGGGTAACATAAATTGGGAACAGATGCTGTCAGGGAAGAGCACTATTGAAATGTGGAGATTGTTTAAGGAATGCATACTGCGTGTGCTCGATATGTTTGTCCCTAGCAGGCAGGGAAGATGCGGTCGAGTGAGGAAGACTTGGTTCTCAAGAGATGTCGAACGACTGGTTAAGAGGAAGAAGGATGCTTATGTACGGTTTAGGAAACAAGGAACGGAAAAGGCTCTAGAGGGATACAAGTTATCCAGGAAGGAGCTGAAGAAAGAGCTATAAGGGGGCATGAGAAAACCTTGGGAGATAGGATTAAGGAAAACTCCAAGGCTTTTTACACTTACGTGAGGAATAAGAGAATGACCAGAGAAAGGGTAGAGCCGATCAAGGATTGTAAAGGGAATTTGTGCACAGAGCCTAAAGAGATAGGAGAGGTCCTTAATGAATACTTTTCTTCGGTATTCACAACTGAGAGGGACCTAGTTGTAGACGAGGACAGTGTGAAACAGGCTGGTAGGCTAGAGAAGGTCGATGTTAGTAAGGAAGATGTCCTAGGAATTTTGAGGCAGTTGAAGATAGATAAGTCCCC
>NC_063337.1:40784143-40809143 GCF_021869965.1 Rhincodon typus | reverse complement strand
GGTTGGTAGTATTGACTAAACAGAACATTGAAGTGCTAGAATGAAAGGATGATCAAAAGGGCAAGGTTAGAAACTATTTGGCAAGAGTTAGGGAAGAAAAACTTGCTTTGCTTGGTGTAGTCTGTAGGCAACCAACTAGTGTGATAGTTATACAAAAGGAAATTTCAGAAAGGACACGTGGATTATATAGTACTTGTAATGGGAGACGTTAGTTACTCAAATTAGATTAGGATAACAGTATTCTAAAAGATAGAAAAAAGTAACCTTTCCTAGACTTGTACGGGAGAAAATTTTAAAGCAGAATGTATCCAGTTCAAAGAGAAAAGATCTTAGGAACAAGAGTAGGCCATTTGGCTGTAGAGGCTGCTCTACCATAAAGTATGATAATTTATGATTGAACACCTCAATGCCTTTTACGCACACTGTCCCCATTTTCCTTTACACTATTAGTAATCAGAAATCAATCAATCTTTGCTTTAAACTCAAAATCTGCTCTGGAGTAAAATAAAATCCCTCCTCCTTTCAGACCTAAATGGCATTCCACTTACTTTAAGTTGTGCTCCTTAAGGCTAGATTGTCCAAGCAGGGAAACATCTTACCTGCATCTGCATCATTGGGGTGGCATGGTAGGTTAGTGGTTAGCACCCCTACCTCTCAGCCCCAGGGACCCAGGTTTGGTTCCAGCCTTGAATGATTGTGTGGTGTTTACACATTCTCCCTGTGGCTGCGTGGGTTTCCTTCGAGTCTCCGGTTTCCTCCAACCGTCCAAAGATGTGTAGGTTAGGTGGATTGGCTATGCTGAAATGCCTGTAGTGCCCAGGGATGTGCAGGTTAGGTGGATTCGTCATGGGAAATGCAAAATTACTGGGATTGGGTAGGGGTTGCATCTGGGTGTGGACTCGATGGGCTGAATGTCCTGCTTCCAAACTGTAGGGATTCTATGACTCTACCCTATTTATCCCTTTAGGTATTTTACAGGTTTCAATGAGATCACCAATTGTTCTTCAAAACTCTAGGGGATGCAGGGCCAGTTTGCACAGTTTGTCTTCATAGGATGCTCCTGCCATCCCAGGAACAAGTCTCGTGAACCTTCATTACACTCAGTTTCTGGCAATAATATTTTTCCTGAGATAAAGAAATCAAAACCGCTATCTGTACTCCAGATGTGATCTAATTATACACTCTTCTACAGTGCTGTACTCAAATCTTCCTATGAAGACTAATGTTCCTTTAGCTTTCCCGATAACTTGCTGCACTTGCTTATTAGCTTTTAGTGACTTATTGACAAGGTTGGCTAGGTCCCTTTGTACAACTACACTTTCCAAACTCTTACCATTCAAGAAAGATCTGCATACCTGTTTCCCTTAACAAAGTTGATAACCTCGCATTTTATTCCATCCGCCATGTTCTTGCCTGTCCAAATCTTCCTGAAGCTATTTTGCATCTTCTTCACGACATACATTCCCACTTAACTTTGTATCATCCACAAATTTGGAAATACTACATTTAGTACTCAACTCCAAATCATTGATATATTGTGAATAGCTGGGGCCCAAATATTGATCCTTGTGTAACCCCACTAATTGGCTATACCCAATCAGATCATTTTAGCCATGTGTCCATTTATTATTCCTTTACAATCAATTCTAACATTTCCCTACTGCTGATGTAAGGCTAACAGTTCTGTTGTTCCCTGTTTTCTCTCGCTCCCTTCTTAAAGGATATCATCTCAGAATGGCTACATTACAGAAGGAGCCCATTTCATTACTGTTGACTGTATCATAGATGCAATTCATACTTCTTCATCACCGCCATAGGTCCGCACATTCTACTTCTAACGGGATGTAGATATTTTCAAGCTGTATTGCATAATCTTGAAAGTGATGGTTCTGTTGTACCTGCAATGTAGTATTGCTCCCCAGTTGTGATAGACAGATCTTAATTTACATGTGGGTTTAGCAGGAAAATGCCATACAATTGAACAAACAGTAGTTTTTCCACAATCTCAACTTCATTCCAAAAAATAAAAAAAAGGACCAAATGCTACAATTTAAGACAGTTTGTCAGGTGACTGTCAGTCAGTTGACAAAGTGCCATAACTAAGACTGCCTATTTCCACCACTTTAATATTTCTCTGTCTTCATTCTGCTTCGGTTGAGCCTCTGCTGAAACCCTTATCCATAACTCCACTACCTCTAGCCTTAATTATTCTAACACCATTCTAGCTGACACCCCCCTTCCCTCCAACATTCTGTAAAACTGAGGTCTTTGAAACCTTTATTGCTGATGTCCTGATTTCAACCTGTGCTTGCTGATCTATTTAAATAATACCTTCATCTTCAAATTCTCATCCTTTATTTCAAATCCCTCCATTTTCTCACCTTCCCTATCCCCGTAATTGCCTCCGGTTCTGAGATGCATATTCCTGTGATGCTGACCTCCTGAAAATCTCAGATTTTAATTGCTTTGCTGTTGGTGGTTGTGCCTTCATTTGCTTAGGCCCCAAACTGTGGAATTCCCTCAGGAAACCCCTCCATCTTTTTACCATTCCACCTTTCTTAAAGATGCGCCTTAACACCTCCTACTTTAACCAAGCTTTGGTTATTTGTCTTGGTATTCCTTTTGTAGTTTGCTGACGTATTTATTTTGTAATATCCTGTGAAGTAGCTGTGAATATTTTATACTGTTAAGCTTGCTGTATAAATGTAAATTATTGGTTTTTCAAATGCATATTTTCCAGATTGCCACTCTTACAACCTTAATCACACTATGATTGAAAGTTGTTTTGGTCAGTTATCTGACTTGTGACCCTCAGTATATGTGGGAAATTATCAGAGAATTGCAAATATATTTGAAAAGAGTGGGATTAATTCTACAAACGTGGTATGAGTTAAATGTGCCCTAAAAAAAAGCCTCAAAGCATTCAGGTGAGCATGAGACTGTTACTGATCTATCCTGATGTTTGATTTCATGCAGGCTATTGTGACTCAGCCCCCAGCAGCTTCATGTCTGTTTTTGCACAGTTAACTTTAAAATGCATTTCACTTTACCAAACAAATTGCTGTCATGGGATTACCTCCCACTCATCCTTTCTGAACACATAACTATGGCAGCAAAGCTGAAAGTAACAGTACATTGTGAAGCCATCCATGTCACTTATACTTAAATTGGTTAGTGTAAGTGACAGGCAGATTGGTTTTTGAAAAAATTCTATCAGGTGGATTTTTGAACCACATGTTTGCGCTCAAATATACATGAAATTAACATTTTAGATTACTTAAAATATTTGCTGCATATCACCTTTGTGCACCAAGGTTTACAGTTGTACTGTGCATCCTACCGTTTCTCATGGTCGGGAAATTAGCTCATTATGCATCACGTCTTTGTTCCACATTTAGTGAATTTTACCCTCTTTTGATGTATCCAAACTTAATTTCTACTGAGAAGAATTTCAACCAATGGCTCATAAATTGTTTTTTCAGTTTTAATTTTAGATATTTTATACTCAATCTATTGAGAGTTGTTATTACACATGTCTGGAATAGATGGGACTTGAACATAGGCCTCTTGGATCAGAGGTAGGGACACTACCACTGGTCCACAAGGAGGCGCTCTTGGTTTTAGTTTTAAAATACTTGGATTGTTTTATTACCTTTAATTGCCACTGTCCTGGCTAATGCTGTTGAGGATTTTTAAACGGCTGAAAAATTTCCACAGCAGCTGTTGAAAAGTGTTGAATAGTTGTACTATTTTTAAAGGAGTCACCACTTCATAAAAGTTTGTGTAACTGCCACTTTGATAAGCCATTTTGGTTGTGTAGAGCTGGATTATTGCTGAAAAAAGATTGTCAAAGCTTTTCATCTTGTTTCTCAACATATTTTCAAGAGAAAAAGGGATAAAGCAACATTTATACTGCCTGAGAGGAGAGTACTGCCTGATTAGCTGGTGAACTCTTTGTTGCCATGAAAAATGCACTCGTTAATACTGACAGTTAACAGCTAGGCTTTGTTTGAATTTCTGTTGAGTACAAGACAAGAACCTTCAACAAGTTGTCTTTTTTCAGCAATCCTCACTTTTAAAAGCATTAAATCTAAACAGAGTGGCCTCTGTTTGTAATAGGGTGATGGATTTTATTGTCCATTGAGCAATTGATTACCGTTATAAATCCATATCTTTTTACCATTGGCAAGATTGTGCTAAATCAAATAACAGTTGAAATAATTCACTGCTATTCCTTTTAAACCTGTCTTTCTACCCCTGAATTCCATTTCTGCCATCAAATATTTTATTTTTTTGTGTGGCGTTAGTTGTATTGTGCCCTGGGTTCAAAAACTCATTTCAATTCAGTTTTCAGCATGGTTTGGTTTTGTTTTTACTGGCTTTAAAATAATCAGCTATGCATTGTAGAAGCGAATGAATTTGTGCAATGGAAATTTGTCTCCTTCAACAAAATAAAACCTTCTTTCATGATTGACTACAAGGAACATTCCAAGTTTTCCCTTGAACAAAAAGATGACCAGGGTCCATTGGGAAGCAGTAATATTGGTTGTGCCATTGGGTAAGATCCTGAATTACAGCCAAGTTGCCACTAATAATTCCATAACTTATAAGAAAGGAGCTCTATATAGACTATGGTAAGGTGTTTTAAGCTAGTCTGTTCTTTCTTGAGTGAATGGAGTCTGGGCATCAGCCTCTTTCTGAGAGTTATTATTTCACAAATAAGTGAATTGGGAGTGACTGTAAGATCCTACGAAAACCTAAAGATTGAGGAAGCTTCAATCAGTGAGAAAAATTAATAAAGCAGAAAGCTTCTAAGAAAGAACTTAAATGTTGCAACATTTTGACTGAAAACATTATCTGAAGTGTCAGAGATGAAGGGGGAAATAAACCTGCAAATCCTGAGAGAATGGAATATCAGAACTTCTGTTGCCTGGGTGTAGAGAGTCATATGAGGTGTTTGGTTTTGAAGTCTTTGCCCTCAAACAGAGGGTACTGAGTTACTGGCTTGACAGCTGTCAAATCTGGCTGGACCATTGTAAGTGTTTACCACATTTATTTCTTCACAACCAAACCCTACTGTTGCTCAAGGTGATCATAGAAACCAAGATTAATTTGTAATTTATTTTTATAATGGCAGTCTGCCTGGATCGAACAGCTTTCTTCATCTCTGATGTCATAGATTCATTGCCTTCATGCACCAGCCTCAGCTTCTCTGCAGCTCCCCGTTTGCATGCCTTCAGTGTGATTTCTGCCCTGTCCACCTCACCAAATGCACCTGCAGTCACCTTGGATATTTATTGTGTTTACAACCGTGCTGGGTTATCCCTCCTGATCACATTCTGCTCTTTCATCAGCTTTTCTGTTGTTGCCATGGGACTACAATGCATGATTCTACTTCTGGACCATTGCAATAAACGTTTTCTTTAGTTCATGCATGATCATTGCTGGAGTTCTCCAAAAACACTACTTGCATCTTATGTTTTAATGACATCATTGAGAGGCGAGCGGTCGGCTTTCGCATATAAACTATACTTTCCAGCTCAATCTCTCTAACCCTTCCCATAATCTATTTCTCACCAAGATGTGGATAGGCCAGAATTTCCAGAGCATCAAGAAGATCAAAACTCATTCTAATTTAAGTACAAGTTTTGCTGTAGGTTTACCTAGCTGTTGCCAAAGCCCTGGCGTGAAAAGCCACACATTTGATTTAAACACGTGTAATCTATAACTAATATCTATCAATGAAATAATAACTGTATAATTGATGTATAGCTAAAGTTTTCTAGCTACAATAATATCACAAACATTTCTATTAATAAATCAAGCTTAAGTTGACTGACCTTTAGTCCTTCATAATATGCATTATATATGAGCAATGATTCAATACTGTTCCCTTAAAATTGTATTTTGTGTTCTTAGGCGTTTAAATGCAGACTAGCCTGCAGCTCTAAATGGCCATAGTGGTCTTGTGCCACAAGTTCCTGTCTGCATGATTAGCTCATGTTGCAAGATGGATGGTTCTAGTTGCAAAATATCAATTCTAAATACAAAATCAGCTAACACAAATAGCAACTGTATTAAAAATTCAATGTTTAGTAAGTAGTGTTCCAAAACCAAAGAAAAACTGTTAACTAAATGTAAATTATTTTGTGGTTGAAAATTTATCAACAAGCTGATAGTGTTTTGATAAAATGTGTAGATTACTTGTAGTAATAATTGTCTGGTACTGTTTTCTCTGTGTTACTTTTGAATAAATTACTGTTTAAGCAATGTAGGTCGGTTTTATTAAAAACTTGCAGCATTATTTGTGTGCTAACATCCTGGTTGTGCGTGTAATCCTTCAGTCATCCAGGCAGTGGTGTACTGATACAACAAGGTGTAGAGCTGGATGAACACAGCAGGCCAAGCAGCATCATAGGAGCCTAGACCCTTCATCAGAAGTGGTGTACTGATCTTGTTGCTGGACGAGTTATCTAGAGACTATGCCTAATACTCTAGGGATATGGGTTGAACTCTTTCCGCAGCAGCTTTTGGAATTTAAATTCCATTAATCCCTAGCAGTTTTCCCCTCTCCTGTCCTTGTGTGTGATTGCATAGTACAACTATTACCAAAAGGACTGCCATTTGCATGTGAACCTTTACAATCAGGGATGACAGCAAAGCCTGATCCTGTGCTTACCTAATATTCATGCAACCATTTTTATAAAATGGAATAATTTAATTATGCTGTACTGGGGAGCAAGGACAGTGCTGTTTAGGCTGTCGCTCTTCTAAACTAGGGATGATGACAACTGCAATACCTATGCTTTCACCCTCTGATCAGTTAATCAAAAATAAACCAAAGACCAAAAATAAACCTGTTATCTTGAGATGTTATCTGTGCCGAGATTCGCACTAGATTAATCTTCATTAGATTAACTACTGGTCATTTGAGAAGTTGGTGTAGAACGATTAATGGTGCTGTCTTTTAACTTGCTAAAGCAGCTCAGTGAAGATGACATGAAAAGCATTATTCTATTAGACCGTAATTATTAGGCTTAACAGCTTAGTCAAATCCTGTAGGTTATATTTTAAAAAGAGATATCAAAGTTATGAGAATATAACACTTAGCATCAGTGTTGCAGAGATAAAGAACTAAATCATTGTGTGATGGCGAGCTCTTGTAGGAGCCCTTGCATTATACAGAATTCCCTTGGCATAAAGGGGCCTCATTAGCTGTTCTTTTCTGATTATGGAGCTCCCACTTTAAAGAGTAGCTGCATTGAAGTATTGGTGATGTTGCTTAATGAGACAACTGATTTCATTCAGTGACTGTAATGCTGCATATTGTGGATTGTCTTTCAAATGAGTACTGCTGGTTTTATTGGTTTAACTTGGGTACACAGGCCATTGTGCATTTGCAAGCAATGATTAAACTGAAGCATGAAGTGTTTTAGATTCAGTGGAAAATGATAATTAAAAAGAATTATAATATTGAATCAAATACACGATTAACAGTTTTGAGAAGGAATACAACTTTGTCGCATAGATACATTTGTGAACCTTTTTCCAACTATGTGCCTTGCCTCCTTAGTGTACTGTCTCTCCATCACCATATCTCCTTTGTTTGCTCTCTGTCACCGTAGTCCTTTGCCCTCCATAATAGGTTAAGAACAGAAAGCTCTCGGTTAGATGAAAAACAAGCATCGGGTAGGATCAGAATGGAGAACAATGTCAAAGGGGTGGAATAAAGGAGTTCTGAACAGAAGATGTCATATCGAGCACAAAACATTAACTCTGTTTCTCTCATCACCAATACTGGCAGTCCTGAGTTTCTCCAGCATTTTCAATTTTTAATTCAAATTCCCAGTGTCTGCAGTATTTTTATGTTAATATTACGAAAGGGAACTCTTGTTTAACAAATTTATTTGAAGTTTTTGAGAATGTTCCTTGCAGCATAGGTAAACGAGAACCAATGAACATAGTGCATATGGATTTTCAAAAGGCTTTTGATAAGGTTTCAAACAGGAGGTTAGAAAATAAAATTAGGATACATGGGATGGTGGATAGTAAACTAGTAGGAATTGAGAATTGGTCAATGGACAGAAAGCAGAGAGAAGAATAAACAGGTCAATCTTTGGCAGACTCCTACTAATGGATACTGCAAAGATCAGTACTGAGTCTAGAGCTGTTCACAATCTTCATAAATGATTTGGTAGTGGAGCCCATTTGTAATATTTCTAAATTTATGGCTTTAAGGGAGCTTGGACAGGCTAGGTGAATGCAGATGGAACATAATATGAATGTGTAAAATTATTCCCTTTAGTGGAGAAAAACACAGAAAAGCAGAATCTTTCTTAAGTGCTGAGAAATTGGGAAGTACTGGTGTCCAAAGTAACCTGGGTATTCAAGAGTCACAAAAAGCTGGCATGCTTGTATAACAAATCAGTAAGGAAGGCAAATGGTATGTTGACCTTCATGGTAAGGGAATTTGTGTATGTGAGTATAGACGTCTTGCTACAATTGTATAGACCTTTGGTCAGACCTCACCTGGAGTGTTATGTATGGTTTTGGTCTCCATACCTGGGGAAGGATCTGGGATTGGGCTCATCAGCCACACAAGGACCCACAGAGTCTATGACCAATGACACAGAATTTCCTAGGTGGACAATCACACCCGTTAGCGAGTGAACACCGATGACAATGCTCTAGAGAAGGACACGCTTGACACAAAGGGAGTGCAGTGGCCATTCACCAGACTAATCCCTGGAATGGCGCGGTTGTCTTAGGAGGAGAAATTAGTGAAGTGGGATCTGCATTCTGTATCTTTTGAAGAATGAGGGATGATTTCTTTAAAACTTACAAAATTCTTCAGGGTGGATGTAGGGATGTTTTCCTTGACTGGTGAGATTAAAACAAGGAGACAGATCTTAGGATAAGGGGTGACCCATTAAAAACTGAGACATGGAGGAATTTTTTTCACCAAGAGGTTTTTTTCTGATTCTTTAGAATTCTCTGCCTAGTGGATTGAGAGCTTACTCATGTTCAAGACCAAAATCAATAGATTTCTAGAGACCAATTACATTAAGGAATATGGAGGTGATGTGTGAAAGTGGCATTGAAAGTAAATGATCAGTCGTGATGTAATTGAAAGGCAGAGCAGGTTTGACAGGCTGAATGGCCAGCTCTTGTTCCTTGATACACTTATTAACAAAATTTAACAATTTTAGTTGTAACTTTTAATATACGTAAAACTCATAAGGTTTTGGAGAGAGGGTTCCCAATTGCCATTAACTTGTGGATGCAAAAAGTCCTTCCTAATTTCAAACCTATACGGCCTAGCTCCAATTGTAAGATTTTGGATCCCCCAGCCAATAAAGAGTTTCTCTGTAGCTATCCTGTTAAATAGCTATTATTTTAAAAACCTTGACTATATTGTTGCTTAACCTAAACTAATTTTGTGTAACTTGTTCTCGTAATTCAACCCTTTTAAAGCAGTCATTTTCAACCAGGATTCCATGGGCATCTTTAGAGATTCCATGTAATTTAAATTTATCTGAAAACTTTTATCAAACATTTCATAATATATTGTTCTTACATACAACAAAAAACAATGATTAAAGATGTATGCATTTTCATTCAGTTGTTCAGTAGTGCTGTAATTTATTATCATCTTTGTTTTACAATGTGTAAATAAATAGTTGGAAGGAAAGGGTTGGGTTTGTACAGAATACACGGTATATTACAGGGTTCCTCAGCCAAAAAAGTTTGTAAACCACTGCTTTAAGCCCTCTCTATTATTGCAGTTTTCCTGAGGTTGGATGCCCAAAACTGAATATAATGCTCCTACATGGGGTTTGATCAAGTCTTTGCATAAATTCCTCACTTTTATGTTACATTCCTTTTGAGATAAAGTGGAATACCCCATTAGCCTTTTTGAGTTGTTTTTATCTCAGCATTAACTTTAACAATCAGCATACATGGATACTTCTATCCACAGCTACTTCACATTTCAGAAACTCTTCTGTTTAGAAATTTGTCATTCCCAGATCTAAAGTGAATAATTTCACATCACCTAATTTTGCACTCTATCTAACGCTATTTTGTCCAGATCCTTAATTTGCCTGCTTCCATTTGTAGGATTTTCACTTAATTTAGTGCCTTCTGCATATGTGGATATGCTAGTCACTATTTTATTTAATATATATGGAATGCCACTTGTCACATTCTATTGTTTGGAAAATATTCCCTTTATCTCAACTCTCTCTATTCTACTCTTCCCACCCACATCTGTCTTCGATTCTTTGACATAAATGTCAGTTTCTAACTTGCTCAGAAGCTGTTATCTACGGAGGCTATTGAATTGTTCTTTCAATCATATAAACTTGAGTGCAAGCAGAAACTATGCAATAGACGTTTGCTAGCTGTCATCAAACTTTCTCTGCAGTCTCTCCATTTGTGAAGATATTGTTTCATTAGTTCTATAATACATCAGTGAATTTTGTAATTTTATCCATGAGTGCTTTGTGATTTTATTTGCACATAAATTGCCTTGATAACTTTACTAAGCAATACTGCAGTATTCTTTATTCCAGCTAATTACATCCATAGGAGAGTTAGAAAATATAAGGAAACTATAAATAAAGTTACATGCCAAGGAATAGAGGGGAGGTAAACAGGGTGTTGCAGTTTTAAAGGAAGAAATTAGATCCAACCCATACTATATGAACCTAATGAAGCTGGCATCAGGACAGCATAAAAGTTCAGCCATATTCCCAGGAACAATCAAAAGAAAGGGGTATACAAAGACCAGCAGTGGCCTTCAGTTATCATATAGTCAATAAGAGCATTGCTCCTTCAGGATCCACATTTAAGTGAGTATTTTTCCCACAAAGCTTACCTTTTCAGTCGTATGCTCTAATGGGGTCTTTGTGGATTATTGATGGGGTTGCATGTCAGCAAGGTAATGGTTTCCTGGATGACATCACTGAGAGGCAGTATGTTGTTGATAAAAATGAAGTCGAGGTCAGATCCTTGCGTTATCACTCGAGGTAACAGTGGGAACGGGAAACAAAGCCAATTGCTAGTTGCGATTGAATGGATAAGAATGGACCAGGTAAATGCAGTCCCACCTAGTTGGGAGACAGTGGAGAGGTATTACAGGAGAATAGTACATGCCACACGCTGCAGACAAGTTGAGAATGATGTGGAGCTGCTGGTGTTGGATTGGGGTGAAAAAGGTCAAAGATCACACAACACAGGTGTTGACACCTGGAGCAGTGAGACTCCAAAAGCTTATTGTGTCTTCAAGTAAACCTGTTGGTCTATAACCTGGTGTTGTATGATTTTTGAACAAGTTGAGAAGGCAGAAGAGCAATGGTTTAATTTGCCACTGTCACAAGAGATGCCTGTTGTGACTTTGGTAAAGTGTCATTTTGGTAACTTGGCATAGACGTAAAAATGATTGGAGGTTCAAATGATTGGGCAGCTCCACTGGAAGCTTAAACAATATGTTGAAGTCAGGCATGTTTCCTACATTTGCTAACAGAGTAAGTTGGTCCCCCAAATTGGATGCTGTGGAAATGGGGACATTAATATAGTCAACTTCATTTGTCAATGGCATACACATGGAGTGAAGATATTTGATGTTTAATTTATATAATTTTAACAAATTATTTTCACATCTTTGAAGAAAAGTAGTAAGTGACCACTTGAATGAAAGTGTGAAGATTTTTAACTAAATATCTTGTGATTGTAGGAAATGAATAATTTATTACATTTTGGAAAATAGGTCATAAGGTGTTACTGAATAAATTATTTTCATGTTGGTATTGTTTTAAAAAAAGTTAATTTTTTACGTATTGATCTGAACAAAGAATTTGATTTGAAAATTTTGAAAAGATAAGTTGAATTCATTAGATACTGGCTGACAATTGTACATTTTTTGGGGGGTGCAGTGTAGAAAATATTAATTTTAGTTCAATATTTAGAGACTTTAGGTTTGATATAGTGTGAGAGGAATTATACGAGAGTAGATGGATTAGTTACAAAAAACTAAAGAAGTTAATTTTGAACATAGTTAGAATAATTGCTGTTATCAAGTTTGGAAAGGTTGCTTCATTATTTTTTGTTGGTATGATGTGATTTGCAAATGGACTTATTTTTGAGGATCATGAGAAAGTCTGAAGCATCCTTGTAAATATAAATTTCTAATCCCACCAAGTGTTGAAGCGCCATGGTAAATTTGTTGAAAAGGTTAAGTAAAGCATTATTCAAGAAAATATGAGTGGTGTTAGATGTGGTTTCAAATTGTGTCCATTTTAAATCAATATGACTGTTATTTATTCTCTCTTTTTAAAAATTTATTCACGGGCTGTGCATGTTGCTGGACAGACGAGTATTTATTGCCCACCCCTAGTTGCCCAGACGGTAGATGAGAGTCGACCACATTGCTGTGGGTGTGGAGTCACATGTAGGCCAGACTGGGTATGTATTATTGATGGGGTTGCAGTTGGATCTTAACACAAACAGCAAACCAAAATATCAGCTGTTCCCCAACACTATCCTTCCACAGATACTCAATTCCAGAGCAATTTCACTCCTGTCTCAACTCTTAAGTTTTTACTTAACCAACTCTTCCCCAGTTTCTTCTCCTTTGAATGCATGGATAGTTTTGATTCCTTTCCGACACTTGCAATGTCTGCTGGCATGAACCTTTCACAATTCTGATGGCCTAAACTTTTTCAGTTCTAGTAACTTTAAGATTTCTACCTAAACTCTGATAGCTTGGAAACTGCACAGGCTGGCATAGCGAAATCCCCTGAACTGAAACGTGATTCTCCTGTGAGTAGAAACTGCTTTAATTTCTGAACTGAACTCCTGATTCTTCTGAACTGAGACCTTGAATCTTCTGTTCTGAAGTCGAAACTAACCTCATGGCATTCTGACGTTCTGATTTGTTCTGAACTCAGCTATATAAACATTCCATCTATTAAGACTGGACGGGTTCTCTCAGTCCCTTGACTGAACTCACATGCTTTCTTGGAATTGATGCCTTTAGGTCACTTCTGAATGATGTTTTGAGTTTTTTAAAGAAAAAGTTACCTTCACAGAAGTAACTCACACTCATCTGCCTCTATTTTGAAATCTGAATCCCTAAATATCATATGTAATTTATGTTACATGTTTCATCAAACCTGTAAAGTACACAAAATATAAGGTATACTCACGACTAATCCTAAAGCATTCTGTATCAGTATTAGAATTAAAAGGTCCAACTAAGGCAACAAACAGGAAAACTTTGACAGTGAAAGCGCTCATTTCTATTGCATCACTTAAATGAGACTAGAAATTGTTTAACATTGCAAAACGTACAAATATGTTTTTGAAAATGTGGTATTATTCCATGCTTAATCAGATCTAAGAACTAATGAGAACACTAGGAGGAACTACATTTTATTTCATTCATTCAGGTAAAAATATTGAGTTTTAAAATTTTGTAGTGTTGAGCAATGCTAATTTTTCTTAATTTTCTTGTCCATGTTACAGAACAGCAGCAATGCCTAGAAGATGAATAAACAAAGTTCCAGTGGCAGATGAACCAATTCCAGCCCCATGCCTTTGAATAGTTTTAAATGCTAGGAAAAGAATATTGTTTGAAACTAAGCATTGTGTCCACATGGTGATGGCCAAAGAATCTTTCAAAAAGGGGACCAAAACAGAACTTCAATCTGAATAACCTAAAATGCCACTCATTCCTTTAAAAGGAATTTGTTTGTATGTAATCAATGAGTGTTTCGATTGCATTATTGCATGTCATAGAAGCCGTAAAATCCCTACAGCGTGGAAACAGGCCATTTAGCCCAACAAGTCTACACCGCTACTCCGAAGAACATGCCACCCAGACCCATTTCCCTACCCTTGCATTTCCCATGTTTAACCCACCTAACCTAAACATCCCTGGACACTATGGGCAATTTAGCATGGCTAATCCACTTAACCTGCATAACTTTGGACTGTGGGAGGAAGCTGGAGCACCCAAACGAAACCCACACAGACATGAGGAGAATGTGCAAACTCCACACAGACAGTCCCCCCAAGGGTGGAATTGAACCCAGGTCCCTGTTGCTGTGAGGCAGCAGTGCTAACCACTGAGCCACTGTGCCGCCCCAATGTAACAAATGTGATTAGCTATGTTTAGTTACAAAATAGAAATTGCTTACAGTTCTTTTTATTTGCCAACCTAAACTGACAGTATGAGGCAGTATTACGAGCTCATGGTTTTGGGAATAAAGTATTAGCATGAATAGAGGATTGGTTACATATGGAAGATAGTGGAGATTATTGAGTCTTTTTCAAATGGGAAAGACGTAACTAATGGAGTACTGTAAAGTTCAGTCCTATGGCCTCAATTATTATTTATAATAATGACTTAGAGCATCCAAATTTGCTGACTATACAAAAATAAGTGGGAGGTGGTTGTGATGAGGATATAAGAAATCTACAAAGGGATATAGATAGGTGGAGAGTGAGCAAAACTTGGCTGATGGAGTTTAAGTTTTAGCATGTGAGGTCATACACTGGTAGGAAGAATCAAAAGGCAAGCTATTATTTAAATTGAGAGAGATTCCAAAAATGTACAACACCAAGGGATCTAGATGTTCTTGTGAATGAAAGCCAACATGTTTACATACAGCTACAGCAAGTAATTAAGAAGGCAAATGGAAAATTGGCCTTTAATGCTCAGACGTTAGAGTTTAAAAACAGTGAAGACTTGTTACAGTTGTGCAGGAGTAGTGTGTATAGTGTTGGTCCCCATTTTTAAATAAAGGATATTTTTAAAAAACTGGTATTGGAGGCTGTTCAAAAGAGATTCACTAGGCTGATCCCTGGGCTGAAGGGGTTGACTTTTCAAGAATGGCTACATAGGCCAAGTCTTTATTCTTTAGAGTTTAGAAGAATGAGAGATGATCTAGATTCAAAGGAGGCTAGACAGGGTAAGTGTTAAGCAGATGTATCCATAGTTGCAGAATATGGGGATGGTCCTTCAAAACTGAGATGTGAAGGAATTTCTTTCTCCAGAGGATAGTGAATTTGTGGAATTCTCTACCCCAAAGCATTGTGGAGTCTAAACTACTGAAAGTATTTCAAGTCAAAGTAGATAAGATTTTTTTTAAATATCAGAGCTATGCTGATCTGGCATGAGAAAGGGGTTGAGGCCTGGGGCAAGTCAGCCATGATCTTGTTAATTGGTGGGGCAGGCTTGAAGAGCTGAATGGCCTACTCCTGTTCCTATTTTTAAAATCTTAAACAGATTGATAAAACTGTACTTTGGTTTCTGTAGTTAGGAAGCCAGATAAATAACTATAAAGTTGATGTTTACTCATGGATCTGCTCATTTCTTCATAAAGCTAATTTGTTGATTATTTGACATACATCATTTTGAAGACTCCTTTAAGTTTTAATTTCCTTGTTGTCAATTCTAGTGCATCTTGAGCACTGTTTTTTCTGGGAAGGAGAGGTGTTCTTGTATATTAAGCCATCTCCTTGTCCCTATGTTAAGACCTGGCCTCTGCCCTCCATATACTGTACTTCCATCCTGACTCCAATATCATTTGATCATTTTGATCTTGAATGTAGTAAATCCTCAGAGTTGGACAGTGGGTGGAGAATCCACTACTGGGAGGTCAAGATTAGGGAAGAAACCGCAACCTGGAGGCTGGTAGTCAGGAAGAGGCCTCACCTTGGAGATTGGTAAAGAAGAAAGACCACTGGTCAGGGAACAGGGGAGGAGCCAAGCAGGTCACCCACAAAACTACATTAAAACGAATTGTACAAGGCTCAATAAAATTATAGGCCCCATTAACCTACTGATATTAAACAAAAACAACATTATACACGGCAATTTTAAGTGTGGATCCCGATGCTGCACCTTTGAGTAGAGTATAAAGAAAAGTTCATCTAAAGTCTTGTATTCTCCTCTAGCCACTTCTCCAACAGCAACTGATCACTTCTGACTTTCCATTTTTTTTTACTGAAAATGTGTTTTATGCTAGCAACACAACAACTGGAATAGCTATCTAGAGTCATCAGCTTCTGAGTCTGGAATGAAGCAAAGAGTTGCCCATCTTGGAGTTTTTGGTCATGGAAATGTAAAAAGGGAATTTCTAGCCCCTACAACCAACATGTTCTCCAGTTTTTCCTCAAATCCAAAAATTTCCGGGCATTGTTTTTAATATTATATCAACAGCAACTTGCGCCTTTACTGTGATAAAACCTCCCAGGTTGCTCCAAAGAATTATTGCCAAACTAAATTTGACACTAAGCCGCAAGAGATATTGAGACAGGGACCATAAGCTTGGATACAGAGATATGTTTAAGGGACATTTTGGAAAATAATTTCAGAGCTGAAGGCCCAGACAGCTGAAGGTAGTGTCACAAATGGTGAAGTGATGTAAATCATTGTACATTGGCCAGAATTGGAGGAAAATACATACCTTGGAGTGCTGTAGGACTGGAGTAGGTTACAGATATGAGGAGAGTTTAGGCTTTGAATACAAGGGTACGAATTTTAAGATAGATGCATTTCCATATTGGGAACCAGTGTAGGTGAGTGAATTCAGGTCTAATGGTCAACAGGACTTGGCATGAAACAGAATAGGGACAGCAAGAGTGTTGGATGAGCTGAGATTCATTGCAGGTTTTGGAAAGTGGGATGTTTATTGTGAAAACAGTGGACTATTTGAGTCTGGATGATGAGAGGCTGAGATGATGTTATTACAGAATTACTGGAACACTAAGAGTGCGGCAGAAATCAGTTTTCTTTTTGAGGTTGTCTTTGTCCTTAACTTTATTTTGCTGTTTGCTAATTCTTCATTGAGTTTTCTTACTTTTGTTATATTTGAGGTACATAACATCTTTCAAATTTAGAATTTTGAAATCCTGTAATTGAGGCTATAGCATAATGCACTTAAGGGCAACCTAGATAAACAGATGAAAGGAAAGGAATCGAAGCTTGTGCTGATCAAGTTAGCTGAAGATAGATGGAAGGAGACTCATGGGCGACCACTGCTTCTGGCACAGACCTACTGCGCTGAGTCATCTTTCTGTGCTGTAGGTAGATAGTTAACCACAATCCACAAAGAAGTACCTGCATCTGTTGCCATTAGAGACAGTTGGTTACATATAATTCAAGAGACACCATTACATGTCAAGTGCGGAGTAAGGCAAGCCTCCACAAGCAACCGCAGCTAGTGCAGGGATTGAACTTATGATTTTGGTATCATTCTTGTCATCTAGCAAACTAAGCTAACTAACCTCCTGTGCTGTAGATATTATGTACTATCACGAGCTGATTTAATTCAGCCAGAATATCTATTTTGCGCTGTTACTTTATTAACTGCCAATGAATCCTGATTGCATGTACACTTACCCTGAAAGTATAATAAATCTGTTTTTGTAATGCATTAGCGTGATAATTTATGTGGTACTGTATGAATTGAAAGAAATATTTAATGATCAATCACCTGGTAATAAAGGTAGGAACGTCTGAGCAGCTTAATTAAGCTTTGCAGAAGAGGCAATGACTGAGTCCTGATATTGGTTATTTTCTTTGTGCTACTCATGGATTACCTTCTCTTTAATATGCTAAAATTCACCTTTCAAATTAAATAATTGATTTACATTGTAATATAGATAATGTATTTCCATGCTTTAAAGTCTGTTATTGATTTTTTTCATCTCTTGAATGCAGCAAAGCAGCTGAAGGGAAGTTCAAAAGAAAAAGAAATGATGGCCTCAGTAGCAATGATGAATGTGAGGAGGTGATGGCAACTCGGAAGGAAAAGAGGAGAATGAAGTCTGAAAGTGACTCTGAGTACGGGCCGCTGGACACAGGTCTCTCTCTGGCTGAAGATGAGGAGCTGGTGCTTCATCTATTGAACAGAAACTAATTGCAATCCTGAGGCAGTTTTCTGGGTCAGTCCTTTTACTGTGCTGGCCACGTTCATCGTATTGCAATCAAACCAGAGCAGGTGGTCGCTGTCTGACAGTGATGAATGCTTTCTGAACAAGTTGTTGCAGATCTGTAGATGACTGCCAAGACATTGTCTGCTTTACAGCAGGAGGGAAAAGATCTGTAACCCTTCAGACGGCGATGAGACTTGGGTTTTCTGAAATACTTGCTTAAATATATGATTTATATAATTGACTCTTTGTTATAATTGTTATGTTGCTTGAAATTAAACCAATGGTTCAGATATGAACAATACAAACAGATTCCTCTGTGCACACGTTGGATTTTTCAATCTTGCACCATCAGTTTCTCTGCAATAAAGCAACTTCCATACACAGGCATTAGCTTGTAGCCCAAAACTAAACTGGTCTGGACAAGAACAATTTGCTAATCTATTTGCTTATTTAAATATAGGAATTAGTTTTCTAGACTGTTTGTTAGGATGAAAATATGTAAGAAATAAAAGATTTTATTTGTGCAGTCGTGTTATGTACTCTCAGTGCAGTTAGTCTGTTCTATTCTCTCACAGCCTTGTTTAGGATCTACATGTTATATTGGATCTTGTCTCTCTTATTTCACTTCCTTGAAAATTGTGTTAATAACACTTGTTTATGTAAGTGATCTTTTTCGTGATATGACTTCACACTTTCCTACAATTTTCATATCATCATCTTGTCACCTAATTGGTTTATAAAGGTGCATGCACAGCAGATCGTTAACTGCCACTTCCATTCCACTGCACTACTGATATTTTTGCACTTGCAACTGTAACAACATTTTCCCCTGTGTACAGAGGATATGGTGGAAAAATCACACTGGATGTTGAGCAGGAATGAAAATGTGTGAAAACAGGAATGCAGAGATGAGATAGTAGTGGTCAGAGTTTTAGTGTAGTGGCAGTTATTTGTGCGGGGTGCAATGAGACCATATCTGGAATATTGTATACAGTATTGGTCACCTTATTTAAGGAAGGACATAACTGTGTTGGAAGCAGTTCAGAGGTTTATCAAACTAATGCCTGGAATGCGTGGGTTATCTTATGAGGAAAGGTTGGACAAGCTGGGGCTTCTATCCACTGGATTTTGGAAGATTAAGAGGTGATTTGATTGAGGATCCTACCTAGTTCAAGCGATGTGACAGGTAGATGTTGAGAGGATCTTTCCTCTTAAAGGAGAATCGCTGTTTAAAAATCAGTGGTCACCCATTTAGAACAGAGATAAAGTGAATTCTTTTCTCTGAGAGTCTTTCAAACTCTCATCCTGAAAAGATGGTGGAAGCACAGTCCTTGAATATTTTCACAACAGAGTCAGGGAGATTCTTGTTGGGCAAGGAGGTGAAATGCTAGCTGGGTAGGTGAGAATGTACGTTTGAGATTACAATCGGATCAGCAACAATCTGATTGAATGGTGGAGCAAGCTGAAGGGACTGAATGACCTAGTCCTGCTATTTGTTTGTATGAGTATACAGAGCTGGGGTAGGTTGGGCAAGGCTGAGGATGCAGTGAGGTTTGAAAACCAGTGTGAAAATCTTTGTTAGTTTTCAGGGAATGAGGATCCAATGGAGCTTGACAATGATGGGTGTGGCAGTTTAGCATTTGATGCACTTGGGGTTTTGAGCAAATATCCATTAGTCACCAGTTTGTCAACCAGACTGGATAAGTTTATTATTTTTGAAGGGCAGATGTCAACTCAGAAATCAGGTTAGCCTTTTTATGATTAAAATGGGGAGGGGGGAGGACTAAGTCTCAAAATAAATGGGAAAAAGATAGAGACGTTTTTGTAATTTGACAAATGTGGGAAGGAAGGTGAATTTGGGTTTGAGGACCATGAAGTTTGAAATCCACAAATTTAACATTGAGTATATCTTCCTTACTTTATTAAAGATCTATATTAAATTTATCAGATGGGCCTTGAATTTTAACAAATCCATTGAAGTTGTCCTTAATTAGTTGTATCATTGATTATTAAAATTGTCCTGTATTACATCCTCCAATGTTAGATTAAAACTGGTTTATACTTCCTTGTTCTGTCCTTTTTCCTTATTTTAAGAGGTGTTATATTAGCATTGTAACTCCTTGTAAATAAACGGTAGTCTCGCTAAACTTTTGAAGAAATCACAGTGGGAACCTTGATTGTGAATACGAAATCATTTATTTATTCTGTGACTATGAAATTATTAATTACTCCTGACCTGCCCTCACCCTGTTAGTGTCTGTGTTCTATTGTCACTCTGTTCTTGGGATATCCATGTACTCTGCTCCCTGGCCATTGACTTCTCCTCTTCACTAATACCTGCAGGGCTGCCACAATGCAGAAATTCTTCAGCCCAACCAATATAAACCAGAAACCTTTGAGTTGAAGCAGGTCCTGTTGGAGAGATTGCTTTACTGTGTGATTACATCGAATGAGCAAAGTGCCCATGTCCTCAAAGTCTCCAGCAGCCTCTTCCTGATACTAAGCAACACCATTCTCCGCGTGTCTGCGTGGGTTTCCTCTGGGTGCTCCAGTTTCCTCCCACAATCCAAAGATGTGTAGGCTAGGTGGATTGGCCATGCTAAATTACCCTGTAGTGTTCAGGGATGTGTAGGTTAGGTAGGTTATAGGGTGATGGCTCTCTGTGGGATGCTCCGAGGGTCGGTGTGGACGTGTTTGGCCGAAGGGCCTGTTTTCACACTGTAGGATTCTATGTTACTATGATTTTATCTATCTACTCATCACCCCAATTAAATTCTATCTGGTGATTATCCATATAACACTTGGCATCAGGAACACAAGCTGCTGTGTATCTGTCCATATTCTGATGAATCAATCCTGTAATTAGCCGGATATTTATTCAGCTGCCTTTGAAGGAGTTATTTGTTTTGTTTGGCATTCGCTGTTCACATCCACTGCACTTTATCATGTGTTTTGTGCAATCTGAAAAGATTCTCTATCTTTAAACATCCTCCAGGCTGCCTGATGGAAGCACCGTATGTTTATCTCTCCTCTCCAAGGAAGATGGAGTCCTTGCTGGATCTGGTTCTGGGGAGCAAGGTGGATCAAGGCCTAGTGGGGAATATTTGGGTGATCAGTGGTTGTAATATAACATTCAAATTAGCTATTGAAAAGGATAATGAGAAGTCCAGAGTTAAAATTAATATGTAGCGCGATGGTGAATTTCAGTATGCTTTTTCGAAAAAAAAACGGATTGGCCTTGATTAAATTACAATCAGAGAAGCTCAGGCAAAAGCATTATAGGACGTTGGATTGCCTTTAAAGAGGTGATAATTTGGCCCCAAAATCAAAGTACAGTTTCATGAAGGCGAGGAGAGGTGGAAAGCAAAGCCAGAACTCCCTGGATGATGATGGAAGTACAGAGCAAAGTAAAGCTGAAAAAGCTGTGTATGACAATTATATGATGTTAGTTTGGGACAGGCATAGCAGGTCAGAGGTTTACAGCACAGAAAAAGCCCCTTTGGCCCATCAAGTCTGCACTGGTCAGAAACAAGCACCTAATTATTCTCATGCCCTTTCCAGCACTCTCTCATACTACTTAATCCTACTTAAATGTTACGGTGGGTGGTGGGGGAGGTTTCTGCCTGCGCCAGATTCCAGCATTCCAGATTCCCACCACAGTTTGGGTTAAAAATAACATCTCCTCAACCTCCTGCCCCTTAACTTAAATCTATGCCCCCAGTTATTGATCCCTACCCAAGGGGAAATGTTCCTTCCTGTCTATGCCCCTCATAATTTTAGACATCTCGCGTCCCTCCTCCACCTCCTCTGCTCCAAGGTAAGCAATCCCAGTCTATCCACTCTCTTTTCATTATTAAGACTGTCGAGCCCAGGTACGTCCTGGTAAACCACCTCTGCATTTGCTCCAGTGCTATCACAACCTTTCTATCATGTGGATTCCAGAACTGCAGTCAATTCTCTAAAGTTGGCCTGACCATTGTTTTATACAGTGCCAACATAACCTCCTTGCTGTGAAACTCTATGCCTCAGCAAGTATCCCATATGCCTTCTTAACCACTTTATTCATCTGTTCAGCTACCTCCGGGAACTGATGTCATGCACTCCAAGGTCCCTCTGATCCTCGATGCTTCCCAGCATCCTACTGTTCATTATGTTTTCCGTTGCCTTGTTTGTCCTTTCCCAGTGTATCACCTGACACTTATCTGGATTGAATTCCATTGTGGATGACCAGCCCATCCATATCTTTCTGTAATCTAAGGCTATTCTCACTATTTACCACCTTAGCGATTTTCACATCATCTGCAAATTTACTGATCAATCCTTCTCTGTTCAAGTCTAAATGACATATATTACACAGTGCTGGCCCCAATGCTGATTCCTGCAGAATCCAATGGACACAGGCTTCCAGTGACAAAAACTTCCTAATACCATTTTCTGAAGAAGGGTCTAGGCCCGAAACATCAGCTTTCCTGCTCCTCTGATGCTGCTTGGCCTGCTGTGTTCATCCAGCTCTACACCTTGTTATCTCTAATACCATCACCCTCTGCTTCATGCCACTTGCCAATTCCGAAGCCAAATTTCCCTGGATCCTATGCCATCAGTCTGACCATGCTAGTCAGGAAGCATCTGTGGAAAGAGAAACAGAGTTATCGTTTTGAGTACAATAGGACTCCTCTGGAATTGAATGGGGCTAGAAAATTGTTTTTTTACGGGGGTAGCGGGGGGGGGGGGTGGGGAGGAGAAAATGGAAAACATGGTGGGAGCAAATGTCAAAAGGAGTGCTAATTGTGGTAGAAGAGAATATGGATAAAGAATATGTGTTCATTATGTTTTCTGTTGCCTTGTTTGTCCTTCCCAAATGCATCACCTGACACTTATCCGGATGCTGCCTGACCTGCTGAGTTTCTCTAGCACTTTACTATGTTTTTGTTTTAAATCTCCAGCCTCTGCAATATTTTGCTTTCATTAGCTTTATTTGCTTTTATTAACCATCTAATATAGGTAAGGTGGCTCCAGCTGTATGTCAGAGGAAGAAAGATGTTGAGGAAAATCAGGTTTGGTGAAGGAGAAGCAGAGGAAGAAGGTGTTGGAGCAAGCAACCTTGCTCACTTTAAGACTTAGTGCAATTTATTTATTTTATGACATCCCTTTTCTTCTTTGTATTTCTATCTAAAACCTTCGTTCTGGGCCTGGCTTTCAACATACAAACACCTGCTGGGAAATCAATAATCAGATCAAAAAAAGAAACAAGTTAAATCATTTCCAATTGCCTTCTTCCGCTTTAATGCTTGTCCAATAAATTATTTTATGAGTGAAGTTTAAAAAAGAGACACCAGGGTAGAGGGAGTAAACATATTGTAGGAAAATCTAGCCTTTTTTCTGTTCAACTTAAAGCTTTCTGTTCTGGAGATATCTGGTTCCATGAAAGCTTTTTTTTTTGTCTGTTGTGCATGTTGTTTTTCAAAAGTTTTGATGTCTATGCCGACCAGCAAACACCAAACTTACTAATCCTATTTACCCGCACGTGGTCCATAGCCTAAATTTGTCAGGCATGATTTCCCCTTCATGAGCCATGCTAACTCTGCTTGATTATATTTTGTATTCCTAGATGCTCTGTTATTACCATCCTTAATAATTTCTTCCCAATGATAGCTGTTAAGCTAGCTGGCCTATAGCTATGACTTTTCCATTTTCCAATCATCTGGGACTTTGCTAGAATTTAAGGATTCTTGGAAGATTATTACCAGTGTTGCCACTATCTTTGTCGCTGCTTCCTTTAATAATGTATAATACAACCCAGCAGGTCCAGAGGACCCATCAGCCTTTAGCTTCATTAGTTTTTACAATTTTTTTTTCTCTAGTGATAGGTATTATTTCCTGTCCTCCTTTTGCCCGTTGATTGTTTAGTAACTTCAAAAGCTCTTAATGTTGTCTACCATGAGGACTGATGCAACATATCTGCTACCATTTCCTGGTTCCCTATTAGTTCCTCAGCCTCATTCTCTAAGGGTCTATGCTCACTTTGGTTTCCCTCTTCCTTTTAATAACCAAATAAGCTCAAAGTTTATTTCCTCCATCTTTACTATTTTTGTCATATTTCATTAGTTTTAAAATTTTCCAAATCATCTGTCTTACCACTAATCTTTGTCACATTGTTTTTCTTTAAGTTTGATATTATCCTTCACTTCCTTGGTTAACCATAGTCAGTTCATCCCCTTCCTAGAATACTCCTTCCTTACTGGGATATATCTTTGTCGTGGGCTCTGGTATATTTTCTTAAACATCTCCTGTCCAAGGCAACTCCAGCCAATTCTGCCCTCATTCCTTTGTAACTACTCTTATTTAAGTTTAGTACAGTTTTTTTCCAATCCAAGTTTCTCCCTCTCAAACTGAATGCTAAATTCTACCATGTTATGGTCACTTTTTCCTAGGGGATCTTTTATTCCAAGATTGATAATGAAACCTGTCTCATTACACATCACAAAATGCAAAATAGCCTGAACCCTGCCTTGATCCACAACATATTGTTCTAGGAAACTCTCCTGACTTGCCTATGAATTTATTCTTGTGGCTACCTCTGCCAATTTGATTTACCCAATCTACATGAAGATTAATGTCATCCAAGATTAATGTACTTTTATTTTAAGCATGCCCTCATTATCTTCTGATCTCCTACTCGATAGCTGCTATAAGAGGGGTGATCTTTCCCTTGGTGTTTCTTACCTGCTCCCATATGGATTCTGTATCTTCCGATGCAAGATCATTTCTGGCAATCGTACTTTATTTTGTACTAACAAAATCATCTCCCCATCCATCTCCTCCTGCCTCCCCTTTCAGAAAGTCATATAAATCCCTGAATATTTAGTTCCCAACTTTGATCGCATTGTAACCATGTTTCTATAACATCTGTAAAATCATACTGTGTCTGTCCTGTTAATGCATTAATTTTGTTCTGAATACTATATACACTGAAGAAAAGAGCCATTAATTTTGGCTTTTAGCTGCTGTTCCCCTTTATTTGCTGCTGCTTTTTAAGTGTGTGTATACTCTGTCT
>NC_063337.1:40758643-40783643 GCF_021869965.1 Rhincodon typus | reverse complement strand
TAATGTATGAAAGGAGAGTTCTGATTGATTGGTAAGTAGACTCTGATTAGTAGAGGTGATACCATGGAAGATGCACCAGTTAGTACTGTCTGACAGTTAAGTGTTAAGCTTGGAATAAGTTTTAGGCAATACAAGTTGACTCAGATTGATAAGACAATGACCTGAGAAATGAACCTGTCTCCTATTTTGTCATATTGAGGTAGATGCAGTTATATAATTATATAAATTACTTGGGTGAAGGTAGCAAAGGCATGGTCACTAAATTTGCTGATAACACGAGGATAGGTAGCGAAGTTAGTTGTGAAGAATGCATAAGGAGGCTGAAAAGGAATATAGATAGGTTAAGTGAGTGAGCAAAGATCTGGCAAATGGAATATAATGTGGGTAAATGTGAAATTGTCCATTTTGGCAGGAAGAATTTAAAGCATATTTGCTATGATCTGAAATACTGAGGGATCTGGGTGTCCTACCACACACATCTCAAAAGGTTAGTATGCAGATACAACAGGTAAAATTAGAAAAGCTAAGAGAATGTTAATGTTTATTGCAAGGGGAATCAAATAAAAAGTAGGTGCATTATACTCGAGTTATAAAAGGCAATGGTGTGACACCATATGGAGTTTCTTTTCATTCATTCAGCATTTACACCTTATTTGCAGTTGCCCTTGAGAAGTTGTTAGTGAGCTGCCTTTTTGTGTCATTTGGAGACCATTTAGCATAGTACAACCCATATGCTGTTAGAGAGCATTGGAGGGAGTGGATTAGGTTAATTCTGGCCATAGTTCCAGGATTTTAATCCAGTGACACTGAAGAAATGGTGATATTTTTCTATGTCACAATGGTGAGTCGTTTGGAGAAAAACTTGCAGGTAGTGATGTTCCCATTAATCTGCTACTGCTCTTGTAGTGCTAGATAGTGGGGTTCCAATTTTCTTAGGAATCTTGGTGAATTTCTGTAGTGCTTCTTATAGAGGGTAGGCACTGCTGCTAATGAGTCTCGTGGTAGAGGGAGTGAATGTTTAGGGATGTGGTGCCAATCAAGTAGACTGCTTTGTACTGGATGGTATCACGTTTCTTGGATGTTTTTGGAGCTGCACTCATACAAAATTTGTCTCCTTATTTAAGGAGGAAGTCCATGCATTGGAGGCTGAACAGGATGAATGTGGAGAAGATATTTCCTCTTACGTGAGAATCTATAACTAGGGCATCTTTGTTTAAAAATAAAAGTTGTCCATTTAAGAGAGGAATATAGGTGAACTTTTTTTCTGAAGGGTTGAACGTATTTGAAACTTTTTTCAAAAAGCAGTGGAAGCAAAGCCTTTGAAAATGTTTAAGACAAAAGGTGGATCTAATTTTGGTAAATAATCGGATGAAAGGTTATCGGGATGGTAGGAATGTGGACATGCAATTACAATCAGATCGGCATGATCGTATTGATTAGTGCAGCAGTTTCAAGGGGGCAAATGGGCTACCTCTCCTCCTAATTTGTACGTTCTTGTAGAAAATGCTCTCCAGAGTTTGGTGGTTTGCATGATTGTGGCAAGGAAATCAAGAAGTTGTTTATAAAACTTTGCACCTCCAGTAGAGCTGCTGCCTAGTATGTGTCTCCATGTCACAATTAGAAGCTTGTGCAACTATCTTGCCCTATTTTAATGGTTACTTATATTGCTTATACAGTTTGCCATCTGCCTAATTGTGGTTCGGAGTTTCTGTAATTAGCATCTTTTGATATATGCTTTGGATTCAGAGGAGGAGGGAAGGGAGAGTTTTTTTCGGAGTAAAGTTTGACGTAAAGTGACATGTTTGAAGATAGAAGGTTGGAAGTTACTTCATTCTCCTGGCAGACTTGGTGATCAGGTACCATGCAGTTTGGCTGTTTAGGATCTGGAGATGTAGACCTGCCACAGAATGCTGGATTTTTTTTTCAACTTTCTGTAGAAAAGTGTTGCAATCGGGCTGCTGCTCCAAGTTTCCATTTCCTGGGTTAGGTGTCTGCCTTCTTGTGCCCCATTTGGTACAGGTGCACACCACCACCACAGAAATCATGGCAGGAGCAGAGCAGTGGGCACAAGTTCAGCCCTGCCTGATTTATGATGACTTGATGAAGTCACTGGAATTTTTGCTCTAAATACTTTATCTACTAATAGTGTTGCCTTTCGGTTTTTTTCAGTATTCACTAGAGATATGTGCTGTGGAAATTTTCCAAGGGCAGCTAGTTCTTTGGTCACTCCTTGCTGGTGTAAAGTGCCAGTCAGCTGAAATGAAAGGATTGGCCCTGGTACACAGATGGGATCATCCTATAATCAGTGTTTTGGTTCAGCTTTGGAAGAACTGAGATCTAAAATGACAAGTCTTATTTAGAATTGTGCAAATTTTTTTCAATTCTGCCATACATCTATTTCTTTCTTACACTTTGTTTGAGACCTTTGGGCAGGAAATACTTCACACATCTTGCTTTCTTATTAAATAGGAAACCCAATGGTTAACTCTTTTATGAAACTTCTTTCCTTTCAAACAAAAACATCTGTCACTAGTTCTTTTTCATTTCATTGTGTTAAATAGGAAACTCTTTTGAGTAAACATAATTACAAAAGTGGTGCGGTTTCTGTCAGAAGGACGCCCTTGTTCATGCTGGAAACGTTGTCACAAGGGGTTATGATTTATAAAACTGTGAATTAATAAGGAAATGCAGATTTTTTTTGTCACTTTCTAAAAGCTGTGATTGAACGCATTTGGTGTAATGCTCCTGAAGTGAATTCGTTCAATTATAAAATTTTCGCTTGCATTGCTTGCTTAACACATTATCGAAATGTTTTCAAGATTAACTATCTTGACCATATAGCCAATCATGTCAGGAGCTTTAATACTGCTCTGGGTTATTCCCCTGTTGAAATGCGAACCTTTAATTAATCAGCTACTTTCCATTAGTGGATTGTCAAGGCAAAGTAAAATCATATTTCACCAGTACTTGATGTTTTTCTTAAAATGCCTGTATTGTTGCCTTTATAGGACTGTGAATTGCATTATATGTGAGGTATCTACCACCTTTAAAAATCAGATAATGAGGCACTCAACTGAAATGCTTATCCATCGTGTGGAAGAAAAGGCAAATTCCTGACCCTTAATTTGCAGGAGTGAAGGACCGTTGCAGTTATTCAGAATTTGCAGTGTCAGTGAATCTTGATAGCAGCGATTTACTACCAGTTAGTAATTGTCCATCTGGACATTAATCTTTCAGAATGCAAGAGATGTTTAGTCAGTAGAATGATAAATGTTAATTTGGAATCCTGGTAAAAGATAGAAGCAATATTATTGTGTTGCTGTTTTCTACAAATGACACAAAAGAGAAACACAATGGTATTGCACAATTCAATATAACCAATTTTAAATAATAATCATTTGAAGTGCAAAATGGTTAATATAAAATTTCCCATTTAAAATTAAAAAGTAATAATGCATTTGCACGATTTTCCTCTAAAATGTGAACTGTCATAACTGAGAGGTGTTGCTGTCAAGAATATGTTTTGATATGATGGGGCATGTGGTGAACTGAGATGTTAATGGTTGGAGCTGTTGCTATAGTCACAAACCATTTTCACTGTCTGAGATTTTGAAGAAAAGGCAGAGCTGGTTATTAACAGCTCTAGGTGCAAGTTATTTTTAAATGTGTTTCGGATATGAATATTAAGTGTCTGATTTGAAAGGCTAGAGTTTAAGCAATTTAGAAATAAATTAAACAATGAACTTGTTAGAGTCCTTGGTGATTTTTCATTGTTTAATTTACTCTTTTATCCATTTTGGTTTGGAGCTGGGAATTGGTGGCTGAAGATGACTTTTGGACTCTGTGACAGCTTGTGCTAAAAGGAAAGAAGACCAAATAGGCTTTTGTTTATTCTCAAGGCCAGGACTGGAAATTATTTGTAGGTTGCTTCCTGATAAAAAGGTTCTGTCGTCACAGTTGAAGAGCATTATGTTCAAATGGATTGCAGAAGTTGGTTATTAACGAATCAGTACCTGAAAATTGGTTCCAGCAAGCCTGGGAAATACTTTATGCTCAAGCACATGGCATATTTTGAATGGTAACTGGGACCTTGTGGAGGAAGCAGTCAGTCTGTCTGGGAGTGGTCAGAGTGTGAATTGGGTTTGGAGTCTTGTGATAGCATAAAGATTTGAAAGCACCTTGTCTAAACTCCTTTATCAGCTCTTGGAAGTTCAGAGAATAGAAAAATGAGTTAAAAGTATTGTTGCCCTTATCTGAGTGAACTGTAAAGGTGACCCCTTTTGGATTTTGAGGTAGAAACTTTGATTATGAATTATGATTATGATTATTAGGTTTGAGAACCTAGCTGTCATATCACAACTAATTTTATTCCCTGAATATTGTGAGTCAGTAACTACACCAAATATGTTACTGTTTGCATCAATGTACAGATAAACGTTGGACAAATAATGGTTAAAACTACACTTGCTTAATTGTTTACTGCACTTTATCAAGGTGCTAAAATGTCTAGACTTGCTGTCCAAGTTAATTACCTTGAAATCTAATTAGCACAGGCACGATCTGCCACAGGTTAAGTGAACACTGTGTTGCTCTTCACTAATCTATTTTAATTCAGAGAGTTGTCTCACAACGTGCCAATCTTCAGAACAGCAATTATTTCAAATAGTTATCTGGAGAATGATTTAAGACAGTTATGTGGAGCTATTCATGTATGTTTACTAAAAGTAGATGCTAGTAATTTCCAAGACAATTCTTCTGTTTTTACACCCTTTTTTCAAAAAAGGGTTGCAAGGATAAGCCCAACAATTACATTTTAACTTCAGTGTTGGGGAAAGCTTTGAGAAACATATATTCAGAATAGAGTTAGTAGTCGCATGGAAAAAGGTTGGATTTATTAGGAAGTAAGGGAAAATTATGTTTAATTAACTTGGTGGAATGTTTTGAAGATAGAACAGAGTTGATGAGGATAATGTTGATGATGCGGTGCGCATAGACTTCTAAAATTCTTTTGCTGAAATGCCACATGACGTACTTGGGAGTTATGTCTCATGGAATGAATGGAACAGTAACACCATGGCTACAACTTTGGCTGAATAATAGGAAACAAGGGTAATTGTTAATAAATATTTTTACCAGTGGAGGAAGGTTTGCATTGGATTTCCTCAGCAATTGGTTTTGGGATCCTTGCTTCTCCTGATTTTTAATAATCTTGGTGTGTGAGGGAAGTTTCCAAGTTTGTGCATGATACAGAACTTGAGAGCATTGTAAACTTTGGGGAAGACAATGTAAAGCTACAATATGATATTGACAAGTTGTTGGAATGGGCGGACAGATGGGAAATGAAATTCAATGGGAGAAATGTGAGACAATACATTTTGGTCGAAAGAGCATGACAATACAGTATTAAATAGAGTGTTTACCCTTAAGGTTGTGGTTGAGCAGAGAAACATGGATACATGGAGGAGACAGTGGTCCAGTGGGAGTGCCACAAGGCTAGTAACCGTGAGTCCCAGATAAGTGCTCCTGGGACTTGGCCTTAAATCCCACCATGGTAAATGGTGAAATTGGAATTCAGTAAAAGAATCTGGAACAAAAAGCTAAGACTAGTGGAGACCACTAATTGTCTTAAAGTACCCATCTGGTTCACTAATGTTCTTTAGGGAAGAACATCTGCCATCCTTACCCAATGTGGTCTGCATATGACTCCAGGCTTGCAGTATGTGGTTGACTCTGGACAAATAGGGATGAGCAATAGATGGTGGCCTGGCTAGTGATGCCCACATCGTATGAATGAATAGAAAAAAACATGCATAAGTCACTAAAAGTAGCAAGATGGGCGGAGTGAGCAATTAATAATGCTTACAGCATCCTAGGCTTCATGAATAGGGGCATGGAGTACAGGAGCAAACAGGTAATAATGAACTGGTGTACTTTTCTGGATACTGAGCAAGGATGCAAACACATTGGTGAGCATACAGAGCAGGTTTGTGAGGGGTGAGAAACTTCAGTTTTGAAGATAGATTGGATAAGTAGGGTAAGTAAGAAGCAGATCTGATGGAAGTGTTCAAAATCATTAGGGATCTGGGCAGACAGGGAGAGGCTGCTCCCTTTCATAAATGGGGTTGAGAATGAGGGAGCACAGATATGGCGCAATTTCCGGGAGAAACGAATGTAATATGAGAAAACAGCATTTCCTGAGCAAGGAGTTGTGGCCTCGGATGCACTGCTTGTAAGCGTGGTGGAGGCAAGTTTAATTGAAACATTCAAGAGGGTGTTAGATGATTATTTATATAGAAATAGTTTTCAGGGTTATGGGGCAAAGAGGCTGGAAAATGGCACTAAGTCATAATGTTCATTTGGAGAACTGATGCAGATGTAATGGGCCAAAAGGCCGCCTCCTGCATCATATTTCTTGTTCTAATCTGTTGACCAAGATTGCCCTACCTTCAATCTTCCCTATTGTGCATTGAACCCTTACTAGTCACTGCCTTCTGTGCATGATCGAACACATCCCAAACACTAATGGGATTATTACTGCATGAACAATTCCTGATCAGTTCCATTAAAAGTAATGATCATCTTAATTACATTACTTCCTATTGTCTTCTCATTCATTCTTTCTCACACATGTCAATTACTTCATAAAATCATGCCTTTTAGAACAGTTTGTAGATCATTATCAAGATTAGATGGCACCAGTAAGGCCATTTGTACATCTGCTTACAGTATTTAATGTCGTGATCTTGTGACCAACTGTCATCCCAAATAATACATCTAAGAAGTCTCCAATTCTACAATTATCCTTTAACTGCAAGAATCATATGTGACACCTCAATTAAATTTGGTGCCTAAAACAAATTAAAGCACAAAAAAATCATATAAACTAACACATGTAAGTCCACTCAAAATTAAGTTGTCATTTTATCTTTGAGTAAATGCTATGTCCAGCTAAATTATTCTCACATATTTAGCCTGTTTATATTAGCTTGAGCCAAAAAGCAGCAACAAGACCATAACCTTACTTTTGACCTAATCGTATTGATTTCCTACGTATAGAAGTTGTTTAACAACCAGCCATAATTAAATAAAATACAATTTATTTCCTCCCTTACTTAATCAAGTCAAATTGATTAATTACTGAAAAATAACTCAGTCCTACAACTTTTCTCTTCCCTTAACAACAATTTTAATTTGATGACCCCTTAATACCATTGGATAAGCCAACAAAAAATGTTTTTCCCTCTTCATACTTTGAAAATCCTCAATAAGTTTTAAAACTACTTCTAAAAAATAACTTCTTAGCCTTGTTTGTCTCAGTGAAAGTGACTTCAATTTGAATTCAGCTATAGTTCCTTGCCCTTGTGTTGCCCTAGTGAACCTACAGTGTCATTGCAGCTGTTCCTCACTTTGAGGATGACGTTTGCTCAAGGTTGAGAGTTACTGCTGATAGTCCTAATGACTGAGCAGGCCAGTATTTGACTTGCAGATCGTTGGTCACATGGGACATCTCATCTTGGATAGAAAATGTTATTCCCAGTAAAGTACCACTGAAGTTACACAATATTAAATATTTTCAAGATTGGAGTTTATTAACATTTATTTTCAATATTACTGCCTCAGTGCAAGTTAACTGAAGTCAGGAATTGTGTATTCAAACCCATGCAATAATTTAAATGTATAATTTAGTGTTGCTTCATCAAAACCTTTCTATAATGTATCAAGCTGTATAAATCTGAGGCCCTCTCTCCCTGTTGAATTGGATATAAAAATGTCTCGTGACGTAAGTCAAAAAGTTGTGTTCATCTGATCCTCTAATCAGTTTACCTCCGGAGGGGAATTGAACGAGTGTGAGTACATCGTGGGAAAGCTGATGTAGGAGGATGGGCAGCAGATTTCTGGACCATTGGGTCTGGGAAGGTGGGAACTTTACAACCTCGGTGTTCTTCATGTGAACAAGACCAGGATAAATATTCTTGCAGGGAGATCTGTTTGTGCAGATGAGAAGGGTTGAAACTAGATTATCAAAGGTATGGGAACCTGTGGGTATTCTCGGAGCAGGGAACAGAAGGCAGAAACATAGCGAGTGACTTTAAAAGATCAAGGAGGCAGAGGTTTAAAAATATACAACACAAAATTGACAGCATTAAAAGGAATATATGTAAACACAGGGAGTTTAGCAAATAAAACTGATGAGCTGAGGGAACAGATGTACATGTGGTAGCAAGATATAATCGCTATATCAGAAACTTCTTTTAGAAAGAGGCAAGGACGGCAGCTCATCATCCCTGGGTATAGAGTTCTCCACCAGGATAGTGATGGATTAAAAAGTTGGTGTGTGGCATTATTGCTTAAAGGATCAAACACAACTGTAAGGATTGATGATATTAATGAAGTGACAAATGAGGCCATATGGGTTGAACTCAAAATCAGAAAATACACTGTTAAGAGTATACTACAAACATCATAATAGTGTGAATTAAGAGGAGCAAATTTGCAGACAAATTTGAGTCAACATTAGGGCAATAATAGTTTGGGGCTTCATCTATCCAATCATCACCTGGGTTACAAATGTCATGAAAGGCATTGTGGGCACAAAATTCTTCAACTGCATTTGATAGAACTTTTATAACCAGCATATAATATGCCCAGTGAGAGAGAGCACAATTGTAGATTTAGTCTCAGAAAACTGGACTTGTAGCCAAAATAGAGCTGGAGATAGTGACATAATGCAACTAGATTTAGCATCATATTGGAAAAAGCAAAATAATGGGTGTGAAATATCTAAACCGAAGGAAGATAAACTTTACAAAGCTGGTAAAGTGGACTGCTTACAGCTACTTGAAGGAATGTCAGTGTTAAAGCAGTCGGAGAACGGAATTGGGACTCATTGTAGATGTGTTCCCACAAAGAGAAAAGGGAGGTATTGCTAAATCTAGAGCCCCGGTTATCCAGAAACGCACAGAGTAATATAACACAGAAAAGTAGGCTTATGACAATCTCCGAAGAAATAATACTTCAGGAAACTTAGTGTAGAAGTCAGGGATGAAGTGAAAAACAAAATTAGAAAAGTAAAAAGAGGATACAAATTTTCCATTAAAATTATAGAAAATCCAAAGGGTTTTTTGTAGCAGTACATTAAGAGCAACAGGATAACTAAGGAAAGAAAGAACATTCCAGCATGCACAGTATTTTGATTTTATTTGACTAAGGAAACATTTGGGCCTCTCAAGATGTACACAGCAGCTTGTGTGTAGTTGCAGAAGATGTGGACAGGATTCTTGATGAGTTTTTTTTCTGTCTTCTCAAAGGAGAGGGATGATGTAGATATTCTGGTTACAGGAGTGTGAAAGGTAAAATAAGCATCATGAGAAGGGAAGTACTGAAGAGATACTGACCTCCTTGAAGCTGGATAAATAACTAGGGCTGGATGAATTGTATCATACAATTTAGTAAGGCATTTGACAAGGTCCCACATGGCAGAATGGTGATTAAAAAATTGAAGTCTGTGGGATATGGGGGAATGTGATGAGTTAGATCCAAAATTGACATGGTAAGAGGAAACAAAGGGTACGTCTTTGTGAGTGGAAAGCTTTTTCATGTGGTGTTTCCTAGGGCTCACTTTTGGGTCCTTTACTGTTTGTGGTATTTAGTAATGGTTTTGACTTGAATATGGGAGGCATGATTGAGAAATGTACAGATTAAATCAAGGTGTGTGGTTGCGCATTGGTGACCGGGTGGAGGGCATAGTGGGTGCTTAAAAAGCAAGGGCATACAAAATGATAATGTCCATCTGGGGAGGAATAGATAGACATAATGCCTCATTGGGAAAAAATGGCACAGTGCTGTTCTCTCCTCCATTACACTGAAGAATATTTTCCCCCTTTCAAAATTTCATTTGTGACTATTCAGACTGGGAGGTGTACCTAGGAGAACTCTAGTGATCTACGATTATCCCCTTTCCTAAATTATGGACTGGCCTCTGCCAAATTGTATTTTCTTCATACATCATGAATTGTCTTTATTTTGTGAAATGTATTTAACTGTCAGTCGAAATGTTTTGTATAATTGACATCATTGCCAAATATGAATTATTCAACCTGCCTCACTCCAGCAGTAGTAGAGACCCTTGTCTTTCAGGCCATCTGATTGGCTATCAGGAAAGTAAACTGCTTCAGTTTGATGAATTTCTTAAATTGATTCAGTTCATCATCTTGTGTTGTGGGACAAAATATCATAATACAAATGCACTCCTGGAAACTTGATGACAAATTGGCCATCTTCAATTATAATAGAATATTCTACAGCCATAGAAAAGAATTAGTCTTAATGCCTGCAGCCACCTCCAGCTGCGTGAATTCCATCACAGAACAGCAGATTCATGTGTAGAGATTAGTTTTTGGTGTTAATGTTTCATGACTAAGATTGCATTAAAATAGAGCTACAAAACATTTTAGACGATGTGGTTTCTTTCCCAGTATATCTTTGATCAAATAATTTTAAAACACTGTCATAGTTTATTTAACCTTTGGAATTAGGTGAATTCTAAAGCATAATATTTTATGCGCTAGTAATTAGCTGAGTGAAATGCTATGTTTCATCTTCAGCTTTCTCCATGAAATGTATTTTATGCTTATGAGTAATTTTAAATTGTGCTTTTGTGTTTTACGTTTTTCAGAACAGCAGGGTTGAAAGATTTTCTTTTTAAAATGGGCTTTCTGAACTAACATCTTGATGAAAGGAAAATAGACCTTTCGATCCCTATACTCATAATTTCTGCTAAAATACTTGTATTCATTTGAAGAGGTTACCCAGTTAGGTAGCTGAACACCACTATTGAGGAGGAGGTAGCCATTTTGAATAAGAACTGACACTGGAGTCAGGCTTTTAACTAATGCAAGCAATGGACAGTTAGATTTGGTTGGATCTTTTCAAAGTAGAAAAGTGCAACATAATAATTATACAACAATACCATTGGAATGATTTGAACATAATGATAACTATTGCTCTGTGTGTTTAGTAACTTATTGATTTAATCTCAGCTTGGCCTCTCTGACTGTATACAGGAACCTCTAGCCCTAGCTGTGGATTCTCCATCCCCTCAAATTGGCTCGGAGCTACTTTCATAGTATCTGATCTCAGTCCATTCCTGCCGTCTGATTTTCTATGTGATTGAACATTGATGTACAATTGGGATTTCCCGATATTGTAAGAATGACTGATTGTAATGTGTAGTGACATTTGCATTTCTACAGTTTTCTTCCTGGTCAATGTTGTCAACATACAGTCTCAGAAATGTCATGAAGATATTCTACAGCAGTGAACTAAGCAAATGGAACATGATGGATTTTTTAAAACTTAGACCTTTTAGTGTTTTTTTGTGAATAATTTTTTAAATTTAATTTTTTAATTTTAATTTTTTAGTTTTTTAGGAACAAATCTGATGCAACAAATATTGTCAAACAAAAATTTTGTTATTAAACAAAACTGCAAAACGAATATTGAGGCAATGGACTGGAGCTTGTAGGTTCTTTTTGATGACAAACTCTCCGTGTTCACTGGTATTCTTCTGAATCTGACAGTAGCTTCAGATTAAATGGAAATTCTGAGGGTGCGATGACTTATTCACTGCTTTGCCACTGTCTGCGCTGTGGAATCTCCGTCCCAAATCAGCTTACAGTAAAATCAGAGATAGTAGGAACTGCAAATGCTGGAGAATCTGAGATAACAAGGTGTAGAGCTGGATGAACACAGCAGGCTGAGCAGGAAGGCTGACATTTCGGGCCTAGACCCTTCTTCAGAAAAAATGAAACATCAGCCTTCCTGCTCCTTACAGTAAAATCAGTTGATTTGGTGAGATGTTTCCTTTTTCCACTTTCATATCACTATCAGAAACCCCATTAAAAAGCTCAGTCTTACTCGGTGAGCTATCATTGGGTTAGTAAGACAATGTGAGTAGATCTAAATACTACTGAACAAGTGACTTGATGTAAAGAATTATATTTGTGGGATGTTTTTAAATGTCTTCATTATTAAGTACTAGATTCTTTAATTTTAATTTTAGTTATATGTTACCTTCATATTATCTTAGATAAGTATTTGAACTCATGGGCAGTATTTTGAGCTGAGAGGGCATTGCAACCCAAGACTCCTTGTTGATAAAATTAGTTTCCCAATCCACCTCACCTGGAAAGCAGCAATTGGAATTGACTTATATGTGTCTTGAACTAGGAGTCTCTTGACTAGATCCTTTTATCTACTAAATACATAGAGACATACAGTCATACAGTACAGATACAGACCCTTCAGCCCAACCAGTCCATTCCAAACATAATCCCAAACTAAACTAGTCCCTACTGCCTGCTCCTGGCTCGTGTCCCTCCAAGCCTTTTCTATCATGTACTTATCAAAATGTTTTTTAAATGTTGTAATTGTACACACATTCACCACTTCCTCAGGAAGTTCATTCCACACTCAAATCACCCTGTGTAAAAAAAATTTGCCCCTCATCTTTATGAAATCTCTCTCCTCTCACCTTAAATATGTGCCCCCTACATATGTGGCAATACTGACTGCAAGGATAAATTTAAATGAAAATTTTGGGTTTCGGGATGGACCACTGAGTTGTGGAGTATAGCACGGCCTCAGTGTATTAGTGCTTTTCGATCCTGATTGGCTGTCTGAGGGAATTCTCCAATCTGGCAGTTTGATACCTTCATTGCAAATCCACTATCAAATCATCGTCATGCTGTGCTACAATTAATTGTGGCTTGATGGAGTTACTGGCTTCCTTCAAGGCCAGTGGTGAGTGCTCTTGGTTTGCCCCAACTGAATTTTTTTGATCTTGAGGATCACCAAATCTTGGTGCTCCTCACAAAAAAAAACTGTTCTGAATCATATTGTCTTATGATCTGTGTCCCTTGAGGGACTAGTCAGTCCTGCAAAGAAAAACATTTGATTTTGTAGTGTTTGGTGTATTTCTCTTATGGTAAGTTGCTTAGGCACTTACGTAAGCGTGATGTTTATTTAACTCATTTGGGTGAAGGATAGGCCACAAATGGCCTGACACGTACCAAGTCTAAAATGTTAGCTTTACTTTTATGTCAGAGAAAAGTTATCAGTGCAAGTGATTGATGGATAGTCATATTTGAGAATATTGTATCTAAATTACATCATCTCTAGATATTTTTAACTAACCTTTTCAGCGATGTTATGATACCTCCCTGGAGCAGGTAGGACTTGAAACCTGGCTCTCCTGGCTAAGGGGTAAGGACTCTACCACTACACTATAAGAGCCCCTTCATTTCTGTGGATATTGCAATCTGAGTTTTGTCAACGTCTTGTAAATAATTTGAAGACTGTTTTCGTTAGATGTTGTCTGCTATGAACTGCATTTGTTATTTTTGCTATACTGAGTTGTCTTTTAACGCTTTTAACCCCAATTAAATTATTTAGTGGAGAAGACAAGGGATGTGCATTCCATTTGGAGGCCATAAAATATTCATAATACCAGTCCAGTTTGTCCAGGCTAAAACTTTTTCCAGATAAGCAAGATGCTATCCAATAAAATCAATTTATACTACACTGAATTATGGTGACTTTTTAAAAGACTCTATGGTGTGCCTAGCATTATGTGGGACATTTTTGGACATGCACCATGCATGTTAGTAAAAGAGTTCATTAGCATTCTAAAATGATACACTGGAGAAGTACTAGAATATCTGTAGAATATAGATATTTTTCCTGTTTGACTTTCAACCAATTTCATAAATCATGAAGTTCACAAGAAAGGCCATTCATCCACTTTTATCTGTGCTGTCTCTTTGGAAGAGCTATCTAATTAATCCCCACTCACCTGTGTTCTCCTCACAGCTGTGCAATTTTCTCCTTTTCCTGTGTTTATCCATTTCCTGTTTAAGTGATTACTCTTGATGCTTTCACCGTTCTTTGAGGTAGTGGATTCTAGATCATCACTTGTTGAATTTCTCTGAAAATGGGAGAGAAAATTTAAGTCTTCTCACCTTATCAGGTGGAGAGATAAGTAGGCTAGCAACACAAGGCACAGCAGCAAGAAATGTTCCTTATTACTGAAGTACTACTTAATAAACTCCTTTGCTATCAAAGGTATCTTTTTAGCTTGATTAACTCTTGACCACCTTTCTAGACTGATAATATAGTTCAACCACCTCCAAGCCCCATTTCATTTTCAGTACGGTACTTTATTTTAGACCCTGGCCCAGGTCTTTCAAAACTACACATGAAATATATAATGCCTGACAGGCAACAGTTCTATTTTTGTCAGAGTTAAAATCTGCCAGTGAGCAATGTTGTATTTTAAAATAAACTTTTGACCTTGCGAACTACAGTGCCTTAGAATTTTGAACGCCAAAATCCCAGATACTTTGACATTTTAATTCAGTCTTTTCAAAGGATTTTTTGCTATCTTGTCAGGTTTATTTATACTTGAGGATTGATTTTACTATTGAAGTATGTGCTGCCTACAAAGCACTACTGTCCACATTTTATTTAAACTAGATATTTCAGAACTGTTGGAAGATTCAAGTGGATGTATTTTGAGGAAGTCATTGTTCCTACATACTGGGCCATAGCTTTCATGTATGTCGAAATTTCAAAATATGTTCATGACCTAAATAACCTGTCATACATTAGGTTGGATTTTATGGTCTGTTGTGAATATCTATGTTATTGTTCATATGTTTTACTATATAAACCTTTAATTATAGAATTTAAAGTTTATTCGTAGAAAATGGGATAAATGCAATTAGAGCACCTTGAAGTCTGGTACATGTAAAAGGTTGAGGTAATGTTGTTTCAAGAGGTTGTGTTAGGAAGATAGGGTGATTAAAATGCTGGAGTTCATTTATTTCTAGAACACCTACAACAAATGTCATGTCTGAAAGTTACTCTTTTCAGTAGAACCAGAATAGAAGAAATGGAGCTCTAAGTGGCTTACTTAGCTACAAGCACGGTGTCTGCACTGCCTACAGTATTGGAAGCTCAGAGAAATTGTTTATTTTAGGAGTTAAAGCTAAATTAGCACCCAATGACTTCTGAAAGGCTGTAAAATCCATTGGCTCAGAGCAGGCCATGATGTCATGAAGATAGGTGAAGATTAAGAAGGTTCTGTGGTTTTAGTTTATCTGAGTGCCTGTTTGCTGGGAGAAATTGGTTGCAGGTGCAGCTAGAAGCTGGGAGAGTGTTGAAGCAGAAGTGGCTAAGCAGCACGAGTGTTTGCAGTTGAGGCTTGAGTTCCAGTGCTGTGAGGGAAAATTAAGTGAGGGCTAAGAAGTAGTCCTGGGAGTTATTGATAGTTCAGAGTCACTGAGGGTGTGGATGAAAGAAGTTCATGAGCAATATGCGCGAAGGGCAGCTGAGAAATATTGAAACTCTGAGTGTTAACTCAGTGAGGTTAGCTGCCTGTGGAAGTGCTGGGATTGTGCCTCTGAGCAAATTGTTAGAATGTAGTCACGGGGGAAGGCGTTCAATTACATGGACATGAGAAATCTTTGAGGCAGTCTATGAGGGGAGCGGCTTGTCAGAGAATTTTAAAGTTAAACCTTCAAGGGTGAAGAATTGGAAGCTGGCCTGCCATTTTGAAATTGCTAATTAATGAACTGAAGAGACCGTTGCATGCAACTTCTCATTGTCTGGTCCATTTTTCATGCACTGAATGGGAAGAAGTTTGGGAGTGCTATATACCAGGTATGTGACTGGGGAACAAGAGTGGAAGAAAGGGCCTTCCAAAAGATTATTGTTACATGTAGCAGCAGATTCTGCTGGTGAAGGTGGAAATGTTTGCTAGTTTTTTGGTTTGTTCATTGTTTTTGAGATTGCCACACTAAATAAGAGGAGATTGGTCTGTTCTGAAGAAGGGTCACTGGACTTGAAATGTTAACTCTGCTTTCTGTCTTCATATGCTGCCAGACCTGCTGAGTTTCTCCAGAAATTTCTATTTTTTGTTATGAAGGAGTAAGACTTGCAGTGTTGCTCTTGCAAAGAATCAAATGGACACAATGGGCCAGCTAGCCACCATCTGTACTGTAACTAATCCACGAGTCCATGTACTTAATTGTTTTGTTTCTCCACAAAGTGGAAAAAATCCTTACAAGATGAAAAGTGAATGGACAAGCAAAACAGACAATTAGGAAAGCATGTGAGATTTTGACCTTCATGTAACATAGGGAGACCAGGCAAAGTATTGAAAGTATGTTAACTTATAATGTATTGTGTACTGATTTGCGCTCCATGTTCGAAGAGGAATTCTATAATCATGAGAAAAGATATCTGGGTTACAACAAAAGGCTACAGAAAGTGAGAAAGTAATGAATTGAGAAGAATGATGAGAGATTTGTTAAAGATGTTCAAAGTTGTGAAAACCATGAAAATGGTAAGCTGGTAAATACTTTCATTCTGGAGGTAAATCGAAAACAACCAGCAATGATTAAAAAATAACATCAAATGTAGAAGAGTGGAAGAGATCAGCAAAACTGTTATGTGCATAAGCAGTTTGCTGTAAGTAATATATCAATTTCAGCACTCAAAATGGTGCTGGATCATTAATGAATATAAAAGGAATGAGGAGTCAGCATAAAAATACGATTCATACAATTCGCGAGCAGGAAATGGAACTAGTTCATAACCAGGATCTAAACTGGGCCTGAATTCAGAATATGCAAAGAGGAGCTAACCATATGTCCTTCCACGAAAAATGTTGATGTTTGTAGAATTTCGTAAGATTTAGGTAATGTTGAAATACACTGTCTGTCTCAATACTCTTTAAACAATTAGATAGCTTTCCATGCATTGAGTAAATTTACATTTTCAGCATAAAGACAGTGAATCTTTAAATTAACCTCTGCCATACGAAGGTGATGGTGAGCCTTACTTCTTGATCCACTTAAGTCCATTTGGTGCAGGCACAACTGATTGATTGTTTCAAAGGGCAGTTCGGAGTCAACCACATTGCTTTGGGCCTGGAGGCATGTGAACCAGACCCAGTAAAATGACAGATTTCCTCCCTAAAGGACATTATAAACCAGATGGGCTTTTACAACAAGTAGTAGTCACTTACGCTGAGACTGGTTTTCAGTTTTCAATTTTCAGTTTATTAGTTGATAGAATTTAATGAAATTAAGTAGTAAATTCAGTCAGCTGCAGTGGTGGGGTTTGAACCTGTGCTGTATGCAGGATCCTTCCTCTCCTTACGAATCTGTCAGTTATAAGCGACAGAGTGGGTAGGGAAGTTGTACTTGTACTATTGCCATGCTATGCTTACACCTCCATGGGGGACCTATAACATTTAGTAACTGAGACATGTTTATATTTTATTTTTGCTTCACAGTGAAGTAGCTTTTAATTCATTGTAAGTAATTGATTTTATACTCCTTATGGAGCATAGCACATGTTAGAATATTCCGCTAGAGAAGAAAGGGGGGAGATGGATATACATTTTTCATCCAATTCAAGACATCCCCTGAACTGTAACCTAAGCCGGTAAGACAGTAAAACGGGAGGATATGAAGATAACTATTTTTGGCTACACTTTTAGCCTGGACTCTGGACAGCAAGCAAATTTGAAATCTAGTCATAGAGGTAATGTCTTTGCCTTAATTAGTTTGCTTTTGTGTAATGAAGTTGGTGCTTCCACTATAATGATCAGTTTAAGTTCCATTTGCAACATAAAATATAAGCTGATTGCCCCAAATGGTCAAATTCCTTTGAACCAGTGGCATATTTAATGCTGCTGTTTCACATCACATCAAGTGTTGGTAAATTTCAGTCCTAGTCAGTGAGTTTCTTTCTTGTGTGCTTTCCATTATGATCCATAATTGAACTGAATTTTTATCTTCATCTACCAGCATTCAATCTTAAACATAAAATGCAGTCCTCGGATGAGTGCAGATTTCTTTATTTTTATGCAGCAGATCCACTACTCCTCTTGTATAAGGTTGTTAAAGTAAACAAAGTCATTAGTAGCAACTGCTGTCAAAATGCACTGTTTTTCTATTTCATCTAGCTGATAAAATTTGTTAACAGATATTGGTCTATAGTATTGAAGGCTAACGTTTTGGGCCTAGACCCTTCATCAGAAATGGGAGAGGGGAAGGGGGATCAGAAATAAATAGGGAGAGAGGGGGAGGCGGATAGAAGATGGATAGAGGAGAAGATAGGTGGAGAGGAAACAAACAGGTCGAAGAGGCGGGGATGGAACCAGTAAAGGTGACTGTAGGTGGGGAGGTAGGGAGGAGATAGGTCAGTCCAGGGAGGACGGACAGGTCAAGGGGGCGGGATGAGGTTAGTAGGTAGGAGATGGGGGTGGGGCTTGAGGTGGGAGGAGGGGATAGATGGGAGGAAGAACAGGTTAGGGAGGCGGGGACGAGCTGGACTGGTTTTGGGATGCGGTAGGGGGAGGGGAGATTTTGAAGCTTGTGAAATCCACATTGATACCATTGGGCTGCAGGGTTCCCAAGCGGAATATGAGTTGCTGTTCCTGCAACCTTCGGATGGCATCGTTGTGGCACTGCAGGAGGCCCAGGATGGACATGTCGTCTGAGGAATGGGAGGGGGAGTTGAAATGGTTCACGACTGGGAGGTGCAGTTGTTTATTGCGAACCGAGCGTAGGTGTTCTGCAAAGTGGTCCCCAAGCCTCCGCTTGGTTTCCCCGATGTAGAGGAGGCCACAACGGGTACAGTGGATGCAGTATACCACATTAGCAGATGTGCAGGTGAACATCTGCTTGATGTGGAAAGTCTTCTTGGGGCCTGGGATGGGGGTGAGGGAGTAGGTGCAGGTGTAGCAGTTCCTGCGCTTGCATATCCGATATCCATTTCAAACCCACCGACTCCTACAGCTACCTAGAATACACCTCCTCCCACCCACCTTCCTGCAAAAATGCCATCCCCTATTCCCAATTCCTTCGCCTCCGCCGCATCTGCTCCCAGGATGAGGCATTCTATTCCCGTACATCTCAGATGTCCTCGTTTTTCAAGGACCGCAACTTCCCCCCCCCTCAGTGGTCGAGAACGCCCTCCAACGTGTCTCCCGAATTTCCCGCAACTCATCCCTCACACCCCGTCCCCGCAATAAGAACCAAAAAAGAATCCCCCTCGTCCTCACGAACCACCCCACCAACCTCCGGATCCAACGCATCATCCTCCGACACTTCCGCCATCTGCAATCCGACCCCACCACCAAAGACATTTTTCCCTCCCCACCCTTATCTGCTTTCCGGAGGGACCACTCTCTCCGTGACTCCCTTGTCCGCTCCACACTCCCCTCCAGCTCCACCACACCCGGCACTTTTCCCTGCAACCGCAGGAAGTGCTACACCTGCCCCCACACCTCCTCCCTCACCCCCATCCCAGGCCCCAAGAAGACTTCCCACATCAAGCAGATGTTCACCTGCACATCTGCTAATGTGGTATACTGCATCCACTGTACCCGTTGTGGCCTCCTCTACATTGGGGAAACCAAGCGGAGGCTTGGGGACCACTTTGCAGAACACCTACGCTCGGTTCGCAATAAACAACTGCACCTCCCAGTCGTGAACCATTTCAACTCCCCCTCCCATTCCTTAGACCACATGTCCATCCTGGGCCTCCTGCAGTGCCACAACGATGCCACCCGAAGGTTGCAGGAACAGCAACTCATATTCCGCTTGGGAACCCTGCAGCCCAATGGTATCAATGTGGATTTCACAAGCTTCAAAATCTCCCCTCCCCCTACTGCATCCCAAAACCAGTCCAGCTCGTCCCCGCCTCCCTAACCTGTTCTTCCTCCCACCTATCCCCTCCTCCCACCTACCTATCTCCTACCTATTAACCTCATCCCGCCCCCTTGACCTGTCCGTCCTCCCTGGACTGACCTATCTCCTCCCTACCTCCCCACCTACAGTCACCTTTACTGGTTCCATCCCCGCCTCTTTGACCTGTCTGTTTCCTCTCCACCTATCTTCTCCTCCATCCATCTTCTATCCGCCTCCCCCTCTCTCCCTATTTATTTCAGAGCCCCCTTCCCCTCCCCCATTTCTGATGAAGGGTCTCGGCCCGAAACGTCAGCCTTCCTGCTCCTATGATGCTGCTTGGCCTGCTGTGTTCATCCAGCTCTGCACCTTGTTGTCTCAGATTCTCCAGCATCTGCAGTTCCTACTATCTTTGGTCTATAGTATTGTTTTCTTTATTTGCAGTATCAGCTGCTGTTTGAGTGAAGAGATTTAAGGACACGGGCCTTCCCTATGTACACCCCCAATCATTGTACCCTTAACCTGTGCCACATTATATTGGGGAAAATGGATCCCTCAGAATATTTTGGTGGTGGGATTCATGAATAATGACTACCAATCACACCAGGAGACTTCTTGAGAAAAGTGCGTGTCATTTTAGAAATGAGAATGGGTGGAAGTTGTTATAGAGTCATATGGCATGGAAACAGATCCCTCGGTCCAACTTGCCCATGCCGGCCAGACATCCTAATCTGACCTAATCCCATTTGCCAGCATTTGGCCTGTATCCCTCTAAACCCTTCCTATTCATATACCCATCCAGATGCCTCTTAAATGTTGTGATTATTCCTGCTTTCACCACTTCCTCTGACAGCTCGTTCCATACATGCGCTATCCTCTGCATGAAAAGGTTACCCCTCACGTCATTTTAAATCTTTCCCCTCTCACCATAAACCTGTGTCCTCTAGTTTTGGACTCCTCCACCCTGGGAAAAAGACCTTGGCTATTCACTCTACCCCCTTATGATTTTATAAACCTCTATAAGATCACTCCATAGCCTCTGAAGGAAAATAGTCCCAGCCTTTTCAGCCTCTCCTTCTAACTCAAACCTTCTGATTCCCAGCAACATCCTTGCACATCTTTTCTGCACTCTCTCAAGTCCAACAACATCCTTTCTATAACAGGCGACCAGAATCGTACGCAGTATTGTAAAAGTGGCCTCACCAAAGTCCTATAAGACCGCAACATTACATCACAGCTCTTATTATTGTGGTGGAAAACTGAAAGTGACATATTTCCTTAAGTTTTGAATGATGGACTATGTTGAAGTTTCTGTATTAAATAATTGTAAGCCTATTTTTTGGTTTTTTTAGCAACCTGAAGAGGAAGCTGTTGCTTACCTTGATCAGAGTGATGGTGAAGATGAGTTTGACCCTGCTGACCTTCCTGATCCTGATAAGTACATAGATTCTGAGGAGGATGATGATGGCCATATTTCTGAAGCTACTGAAAATCTCAGGTTAGTTCTGTTTTTTTATTCAGCAGAATCTTGGCTTTTCTTTTTATCCAAGGTACTGATGTCCTAACATAAAGGTAAGAAGCCTGACTTCTGTGGATGCTAGCAATGAGTCAATATTAATGTATTGAAAATGACAAGACTCGACTGCTCCATACTTTGTCAGCTATGGCTGGTATTAGCTCTATCATTTTCAGGTGTCTTTATGGTGAAACAAAAAAAGACAAGTTGATAAAAACCTGTGCAAAATTGAAAACCTCATGCATTGTTCTGAAAAGTAGGTCTGTGGCCATGGTGTACTTCAGAAATTATAGGAATCGTTGTAATCACAACAGAGATGAGCATAATAATCAAATAATTTTGTTGCTACAATCAAGTTATGAGATCATAGATTTAAATTTTTAACAGAATTTTTTCTAAACAAATTGAAGAAGAAGATGTCTTGATTTTTTTTTGGCAAGATGTTCTTCAGTTTTAATCTTACCGAAAGCTACATTTTCTTGATACAAAAGACAAATACTTTTTATTTCTGGTTTTGATTGGTAAATGTTTCCTTGATTTATCACTCGGTCTCTGTATGAAAAATGCTTGTGTTTTGCTGGCATAGTCATGCTTGTAGGTATTAGCTACGGGGTGGCTTTGCCTTTCATGTTGGTTTGCTATCGTTATAACGTTCCAGTATTTATTTTTGTGATTGTCAAAGTGGGTTGCTAGATCCAAGTCCGGCTGCTGGATATCAATGCAGTGCTGTAGTTCTGAATCAGTAGTTCTAGATTTATAGCTTTATACTATAGTTACCTACTTGTACCTAGGCCGTTTACCTCTGTTCTTTTAAAGCTATACGTAGCTCAGATTATAAATTCTACCTGGATGGATATGCAAGTAGACATGCAGTCATAGCTAACATTAATTACAGTTTGATAACTGAAAAATACTTTGCTTCATAGCCTTTGGGCTGAATTACTGATTTTATAATGGAGTGCATTTTACTTGAGTGCTGTGAAAGCATTTTTTAATGCATCTTATTAAATGAGGTGCATTATTGATACAGAAGAAGTATATATTCTTTATTTAGATTGATTAGGCTGTAAACTGTGTTTGTTAATATGAAAACAGGAGACTGCTCTTTGGTGGTGGCATACCACTAAAAAGTAATCTGAAGGCTGAGATGTCTATTTCATTTAGAATTATTGAACCTTGCAGTGTAGATCAGATACGTATAATTTTTATTACTTTGAGAATCTTAAAAGAAATATTTAAAGCAACGCAGACAATAAATTAATAGTACTTCTAGGCTGATTTCATTTTCTTTTCCATTGTGTTTCATTCTGTTCTCCATTGCTACCCGAACCTCTTCATCTGATTCTCCTGTGCCATTTGTTTGGAGGGGACTGGCCTACCACTATTTCACACAACCACCAAAGCCCCAAACATGAGTCATCCTCTGCAGGATGAGGTCTGTACCCTCTGGCTTTTAATAGTACAACAGCATGCTCTATTCATTGGACAAGAGCCAACCAAATTCATCCATTGAGGAACCTGGTGACTGAATGATCATCAAAAATAAAATTCAAACTTGAGGACTTTATCTGTTTCTTTGGAAGAGTCTGATCCCCAAAATCTGTGTTTTTAAGATGTGGCTTTGTGTGTACAAATATACCAATCTGTTATACAGAAAGTAAATTTTTCAGTTTCAAAATATTTTTTAAAAATTACAAATCTTGCATGTGGTGTGTATTTCCTATACACCATTATTACTTCCTACGTTCTACCAATATTTATGATGCAGACATCGACTATTCAGAATTGTATATAAATATTTCATATCTGCATTGTCGATGAATCGGTTGAATCAGGCAACATGTTTTTTGTAATGAAAACTAACTTTCTGATGTTTTTATTCGCTTGGTAACTAGTGTTTATAATGTCCAAAAGTAAAGCTTTAATTTTGGTGTGACCAACCAATAAAGCTGCAGTACCGTGTGACCTGCAAGCTCAATATAAAGGCCAGTATGTTGTAGACAGTTTTAAATGGGGCCCCAATTTATCAATCATGCAAAATCTCAGCAAATGAAAATTTGGTAAATGTTCATTTGGGAAATCACTGAAGCATTTTTGTCATAAGGCCAAAGACCAGCAGGCAAACATAAGAAACCAAACTGAGTGTGCCCACTAAGTGCACATCCTTTGCTATTCCTGTGGAAATTCTAGGACGTTTTCCATGACCTGAATAATCATTTATACAGAAAGTGTCATATGCAAGAGCAGGTTAAAGTCCGTGTTTTTGAGCTTGAGCAGCAGCTGATATATCTGAACTCGAGAGCTTCATGGACAGCATGTTTATTTAAAAAATCTAGTGAATCTTAAGCTATACAGGGAAAGAGCAAATGGGTGACACCATGACACTATGACTCTGTGTAGTTATGACATATGCAGGTAATCTAGGAGTCCCCTGAGTGCATCTCCTTCTCAAGTGAGTTTTCAATTCAGAATACTGTTAAAGATGATGGCTCTTCTTGGGAGTGCAGCCGGAGCTGAGTTCATGGCACAATGGTTACAGCAGGGCAGGAAGAAAATGCACACTAATGATAATGTGTAATTCAGTAGTCTGGGGAGTAAAGATGCTTTGACAGGAGTTCTGGATGGTGTGTTGTGCCCCTGGTGCAAAGATTACAGGTACTGAGCATCCTGATGGGGTATGGTGAATGGCCAGCAATTGTGGTCCACGTTGGTATCAGCGATATAGATAGAAAGAAACATATGGTTGTATAGTCAGATTTTAAGGAGGCAGGTAGGAAATTAGCAAGCAGGACCTTAAAAATACTATTCAAAAATACTAATCACTGATTACTCCTGCTACTATGCACAACTGAATAGAGAAATAGGAGGATACAGCAGATTAATACATGGTTGGAAGGAGGGTGCACAAAGGAAGGCCTTTAGTTTCTTTGGATGTTGGTGCTGGCTGTGGGATAAATGGAACCTTGTGGAGACCACATATAAACAAAGTCGGGTCTAACTTGTGGGGTGATTTGCTGGGGCTGTTGGAGTGGGTTTAAATTAACTTGGCAGAGATTTGGGAATCAAGAGGTAATATTAGAGAGAATATTGTGCAGAACATTGGGAGGGACAGTTAGCACTAGAGTAGGAAATTGTATGTATTGTATGTTATTAGGTGGATTCAGAGTAATGGAGAAATTTTTTTTAAAGGAAAGGATTATTGTCCATGTATGCTAAAACATAATGTGGTAAATAAGATGTATAAGTTACAGACACAGATTGTGTTAACAGATGTTATGGCTGTACCAGAGGCCTGGCTTAAACAAGGACAGGACTGGGTATTAAATATTCATAGAATCCCTACAGTGTGGAAGCAGGCCATTCGGCCCAACGAGTCCACACGGACCCTCCAAAGAGCATCCCACCCAGACCCAACATGCTACCCTATCCCTGTAACTCATTTCTCGTGGCTAATCCATCTAATGTCCCTGGATGCTATGGACAATTTAACATGGCCAGTCCATCTAATCTGCACATCTTTGTACTGTGGGAGGAAACCAGAGCACCTGAAGGAAACCCATGCAGGCACAGGGAGAATGTGTGAACTCCAGACAGGCAGTGGCCCGAGGCTGGAATTGAACCCAGGTCCTTGGCAGTGTGAGGCAGTAGTGCTAACCATGGAGCCACCATGCCGCCCCAGCAATCTTGGATACAAGGTGTTCGGCAAAGGATGAAAAGCGGGAGA
>NC_063337.1:40717258-40758143 GCF_021869965.1 Rhincodon typus | reverse complement strand
GTTGCCCATGACAGACGTTTTGCCCTCTCCTACATTTTGTTTTCTAAAGCACTGAAGTATTCACCTGGAGGCTTTTCTTTCTTCAAGCCTCAGGTAAATATGTGTAAACACATTTCCAGACAGCACTATTGGAACTCAAAATGAAACTAAATTCATCACTTCTTAATGCACACAATATAGAAACAGAAGTCGAACATAAAATTATACATGGGTCTATCCATGTTCAAACTCAATTTTACAAATAATAACATATCACATTTTCTTTCTTGGTCAACTATGCGAGCTGCTTTGTCCTTGGTAGTGTCAAGCTTCTTGTGTTGTTGGAGCTGCACTATTCCAGGCAAATGGAGTATATTGCATCACATTCCAGAGTTGTGTCTTGTCAAAGGTGGTCAAGCTCTGGGGAGTCAGGAGGTGAATTACACATTGCAAGACTCCTTTCTTTTGATCTATTCTTGTATCCACAGTATTTACATGGCCAACCCAGTTCAGTTTTTGATTTGTGGTGACCTCTGGAATTTTGATTGTTGGCGATTCAGCGAAGCTAATGCCATTGAATGTCAAGGGGTGATGTTCAGATTCTCTCCTGTTGGAGATGGTCATTGCTTGTCATTTCTGTGGCATGAATGTCACTTACCATATGTTAATCCATTGTCAAGATAACACCCATGTCTTGCTGTATTTGCACATGAACTACTTCAGTATCTGGGACGTTGTGAGTAGTGCTGAGTGTTGTGCAATCATCCCCACTTCTGATCTTGCAATAGAGGGAAGGTCAGTGATGAACCAGCTGAATGTGGGTTGGGCCTAACACAGTACCCTGAGGAAGTCAGTTTGCCTCCGGCTAATTATTCTTATGTTGGATTGCTGTTTGTCTATTTCCATTGTCATGGAGTCATAGAGGTTTACAGCACAGAAAAAGGCCCTTTGGCCCGTCAAGTTTGTGCTGGTCAAAATCAAGCACTTAACTATTATAATCCCATTTCCTAGCACTGGGCCCATATGGCTTGGCATCTCAAGCTCACATCTAAATATTTCTTAAATATTTTGAGGCTTTCAGCATTGACTACCCTTGTGTGCAGTGAATTCCAGATTCTCACCACCCTCTGGGTGAAAACACTTTTTCCTGACAGCCACTCTAAACCACCTCCCCCTTACCTTAAATCTATGCCGCCAGTCATTGATTTCTTCACCAAGGGGGAAAGGTTCCTTCCTGTGTGCTATAACACTACAATTTTAATATACCTCCAAATAGGAAAGAAATGTAACATTGTAAAATATTTACAGCAGTATTAAAATAATGGAAGACTTTAGTTATCCTGTTTCAACTTTGGATAAACTAAATGATTCTGGCAAAAGTGAGGAAGATCTTTTTTAATACTGCATTCTGAATTGTTTCGTGGTAAATTTTCCCTCCAAGGGGAGGGATGTAAGATTATGGATGTGAGGGTTGTGGTGTAGGGTGGGGTTGCCTCTTGTAATTTGAAGGGCTGTCATTGAAATTGTGCAAGCTGGGAGGAGGTGCTGTTGGTCAAGATATTCTGGGTATGATCAGATAGAGAAGAATAACACCAAAAAGTGTAGCTCTCTGAGCTGAGTAATGGAGAAAATCTGTTGGAGGATAATGGTATGATCGACTAAACCAAAGCCTGCATAGATGTCAAAGTGGGAAGGTGCTTAATTACCAAAGTTTTGGTGAACATCGTAAGTTTAGGGAGAAATTTTAAAATAGAGGAGCTAAGAAGGAGAGAGAATGAGAATCAATTGTTGGTCAACATAAAAGAGTAATCCAAAGTTTTACCGATAAAATGCTTATGCAAAAAGCTGGGAAGTTAGTCATTTCGATCTGTCAACAAGTAAAGAGGATACTGCGAGTGTAGCATTAAAGGAGATGGTAATGATGATGGTGGGAGGAAACAAAAGCTAAAGGGAAATAATTCTAGTTGCCAGTTCTTAATGTAGAAAGGTTACCTGGTCTGAATGGGATGCATCCCAAGTGACTGAGGGAAATGAGAATGGAAATTGTGGAGGTTTTGGCCAAGATCTTCTAAGTCTCCTTGGATACGGAAATGTGCCAGAATGGAGTATGAAAAACATTATGCTCCTTTTTTTTATTGTTACAAGTTAGGGTGAGTGAGGGAGGGGTAAAGAGAGTACCTATCATTAACACTGGACTGCAGTCTCAAGGTCCAGACTAATGTCTGGCATTGTGTGTTCACATCTCACCACGGCAGTTGGTGGAATTCAAATTTGATGAATAAATATACATTTGAGAGCTACTGTCTGTAATGGTGACTATGATGCTATCAACGATTCATTTGTAAACCCATTTGGTTCACCAATGACGTTTTGGGAAGGAAGTGTGCCATCATTACCTAATTTGACCTCCACGTGACTCCAGACACACAGCAATATGTTTGTATCTACAACTGCCGTCCGAAACAGCCAAGGAAATCACATAGTTCAAGGGCAGTTGGAGATGGATAACAAATGCTGGCCTTGCCAGTGATGCTTATGTACCACGAAAGAATAAAGAAAAAACAAAGTTGCTTACATAGCACCGAGAAGGAGGAGTAGACCATTCAGCCCTTTTGAACCTGCTCTTTCATTTATTAAGACTACGGCTAGTCTGGACAATCCTGCCTTCTTCCATGACCCTTGACTCCCTGTCTATCAAAAGGTTATCTAACTCAGCCCTGAATTAATTCAGTGACCCAGATTTGATTATTTTCTGTAGGACAGAATTCCATACATTAATTAGGAGAAAAAACTCCTCATTTTTGTCTTCAAAGCAAAAGCAGTGTCTCCTACAAAAATAAATGTCAGCAATCGACATAGAAAAAGACTGGACAGTCATTTTTGGTAGTGATGATTATTACAAAGTTAATGTGCAATTTCATATAACAATAATATGTTGTACTTCTGCTTCTGTTATCAGGCCCAGTTTATCATGAATACTGTTACTGTCCAGAAGTGGAGCCCCAGATATGGAAAGATACTGTATCGTGCCCTGCAGAAGAGGAACAGATTTCTAGTGACTTCGTTAATTTTCCCAGTATAGACCTCTCGCTCCTCCTAGAAGAAGTACCAAACAGATTTGGTGATCGAGGAATTGTTCATTACACCATATTGGATAACCAGATTTATCGACGAACTATGGGACGGTACACTGACTTCAAAATGTTTTCAGATGAAATGCTGCTTTCTTTAGCCAGGAAAGTAGGTTTCCATAAAATTAATTCCTGATTTTTTTTTTGTAACATAATCTGTTTTCAAAGAAGAAACCAAATTAAATAAGGAGTCTTTTTGTATGTACTTTGCTTAGGTTCGATTGCCTGACGTTGAATTCTATGTAAATGTAGGCGATTGGCCACTGGAAACTCGTCAAATGAAGGATAATCCGTTGCCCATCATTTCTTGGTGTGGCTCTGAGGATACTGCGGATATTGTCCTTCCGACATATGACATAACACGCTCTACATTAGAAACGCTACGTGGTGTGACAAATGACCTCCTCTCCATTCAAGGACAAACTGGTAGGTTCTTTTTCTGGTTACTTGTAAGCTCATACAAGTTCGTGATTAATTCATTGACACAACATATACTATAGCAGCAGTTTACTTTATTATAAATTTTAAAGTTTGCGTACAGGGGCATATGTATGAACAAGGAACGGAGTAGACCATTTTGCCCCTAAAGACTGCTCCAACACTGATTAAAATTGTGGCTGATATGTTTACTCCACATTCCTGCCCACTTTGATTAACTTTCACTCCCTTTGCTTGTGAAGAATCTATCTATCCTGAATTTTAAAAAAATTAAACACAAGGTTTTCTCCAGGTTTGAGGAAGACAATTCCAAAAAACTCACCATCCTCTAAGAGAAAATAAACTATCCTCATTGTCTCTTAGTTGGTTGACCGTTTATTTTTAAACAGTGACCTCTAACCTTAGATTCTCTGATAAGAAGAAATATCCTTTTCACATACGCACACCCTGACAAGACTGCTCAGGATTTTCAGTGAAGTCATTTCTTATTCCTTTAAACTCCAGTGGATACAAGCCTTGGCTGTCCAATCTTTCCATGTAAGACAACTTGTTCATTCCAAGTATTACTTTAGCAATCCTTCTTTGACCTGCTTCCAATTAATTTACATCCCTCTTTCAACAAAAGGGTCCAATACAGTACATCAGATGTGTTCTTACCAGTGTCCTATATTCCTAAAGTATCACCTCACAACTTTTGTATTCAATTCTCCACAATATTCTATTAAATTTTCTAATTCGTCACTACGTATTTCCCAAACATTTTGTTTCTAAGTGGCCTTCTTGTTTTCCCATTCCCGTATGCTTCATTTTCTTGGTATTCCTAAGAAACAAGATAGTTTCCAATATCCCAAATCCAAGCTCATCTTTTCTAATTGCCTGTTTGAATGTCATTAATCTGTAGCTGCCTCAGCATTGAAAAGACCTTTATCAAAATTGCAAATGGCATCCTTTGTGACTGTAACTAAAATACACTATTCCTCATCATCCATTTTAACTGGCAGTGGTTTCTCAACTCTTTTGGGATTATTTCCACAAACTCCCCTGCCTGTCTGGTTTCCGAATCCCTATCCATCCTGAAAACCTGTTCAGAATACATGTCTTCAATCAAATTCTTGGTCATCCCTCCTAATCCTGGCATAATGGGAACTTATTCCATGTAAATTTATTAGGTGGGTGATGTAAATCCTGACTTACTTTTGGAGGGCAACAAAAATAACAACTTGTCATTAGGTTAAAAATGATATATAAATACAAGTTCCATGGTGCTTTATAAGAGCACTGTGAAACAAAACATGACACCGAGCTGCATATAGAGATATTGGGTCAGATAACTTGGTTAAAGAGGTAGGCTGTAAGGAATATCTTTAATGAAGCAAAGGTGTGTAAGTAAGGAATTCCTGACTTTGGGGTAAGGCAACTAAAAGTATAGCCACTGTTGTCAGACCAATTACAGTTAAGGATATTCAAAAGGTCTGATGAGTGTGGATGTCTGACTGGGTTATAGGACACAGGGTGATAACTGAGCTGGGAAGGGTCAAGGTCATGGAAAGGTTTGAATGTAGAATGTGGGATGCTAGCTGGGAGAGCTTTGGAATATTTGAATCTAGGGCATTAATGAGGGTTACAGCAGCTGCTGAGCTGAGGTACATTCATATTCACAAGATGCAACAGAGGAAAGAAGAAATGGTTGTAACAATGGCAGAAATATTTAGGTGGAAGATCATTCTTGGAGTCACATCTGGTGCCTATATTGTGAAATGGTTATTTTAATCTTGGACTATTGCCAAAGAAAGACAATGACTGACTTGATAGCTAGGGAACAATTTAGAATGGGGACAGGAGACCTACGGCTTCAGTTTTCCCAATATCGCATTATAGGTAATTTCTGCTTATTCAGTACTGGATGTCACATACAGACAGAGAATGGAGACAGAGACTGATGGTGGAGGGTTGTTTTTCGGACTGGAGGCCTGTGATCATTAGTGTTCCACAAGGATCGATGGTGGGTCCGCTTTTGTTTGTCATTTATATAAATGATTTACATGAGAATATAGAAGACATGGTTAGTAAGTTTGTGGATAACACCAAAACTGGTGGTATAGCGGACAGTGAGGAAGGTTAGCTTAGATTACAAAGAGGTCTTGATCAATTGGGTCAATGGACTAAGAAACGGCAGATGGAGTTTAATTTGGATAAATGTGAGGTATTGCATTTTGGTAAAACAAACAAGGGCAGGAATTATACAGTTGACCTTGGGTAGTGTTGTAGAACAGAGAGACCTTGGGGCTGATATATGTAATTCTTTGAAGTTTGCATCACATGTAGACAGGGTGGTTAAGAAAGCATTTAGCTTGCTGCCTTTGTTGCTCAGACCTTTGAGGAGAGGAGTTGGGATGTCACGTTGATGATGTACATGATGTTGGTGAGGCTTCTTCTGGAGTACTGTGTCCAATTCTGGTCACCCTGTTATAGGAAGGGTGGTATTAAACTGAAGAAAGTTCAGAAGAGATTTACCAGGATGTTGCTGGGAATGAAGGGTTTGAGATATAAGGAGAAGCTGGGTAGGCTGCAACTTTTTTCCCTGGAGTGTAGGAGGTTGAGGGGTGACTTTATAAAGGCTTATAAAATCATGAGGGGCGTAGATAAGGTGAATGGCAAGTGGCTTTCCCCTAGGATGGGGTATTTCAAGACTAAGGGGCATATTTTTAAGGTGAGAGGAGAAAGATTTTAATAAGAAATGAGGGGCAACAGAGTGTGGTTCACGTGTGAAATGAAGTTCCAGAGGAAGTGGTGGATGTGGGTACAGTTATAATGTTCAAAGTTTGAATAAGTACATGAATAAGAAATGTTTGGAGGGATATGGGCCAACTGTAGGCAGGTGGGACTAGTTTAGTTTGGGATTATGGTCGGCACGGAGTAGTTGGATTGAGGGTCTGTTTCCGTGCTGTATGACTCTATGACTCTAAGTAGGAATAACACCTTGAGAGAGAACTGTTACAATATTGGCTTAGATGGGAACCAGAAGAGAAAGTTGAAATATTAAGAACTGATGACAGTATATTTAAAATTACTCCGATTATGTTTGTTTTGCAAAATACAAGGTCCTGCCTGGGTCAATAAAACAGAGCAAGCTTTTTGGAGAGGCAGGGACAGTCGAGAAGAGAGGTTGAAACTAGTGAGGATCTCCAAAAAGAATCCTGACCTTTTGGATGCTGGAATAACTGCCTATTTCTTCTTTCGTGAAGAAGAAAAAGAACTTGGAAAAGCACAACTGATCAGTTTCTTTGACTTCTTTAAGGTATGATTTGCTGGGTAAATGAAGCAATATTTTAAAATTATGTTTTTTTTCTTTTAAAATTTTGTTGTAAAATGCAGTATTATTTAGGTTGCTGTTTGGAGTATTAGCACACAGTTGCATGTGCAGATGGACTCCTTCAATTTCCCTCACCCTGTTGAATTCCTCCTGTCATTCATGTTGGTATAGATAGGTCTGAGCTGGAAAGATGGTCATTTCTCGGTCTCTAAACCTGTTGGTACAGATACAATCAAAGGTAGTGGATTGACTGGGTGATTTTTCTTTTTAAAAAATGTTAAATACTAACGTTACTTATAGAAATTGCTAGCCTAGCAATTCATATCACAGGGAATGTTGTGAGGCTGAAGTATTTAACACTGAGGGCGCCAGACATAGTTGACAATTATATTGCATCAAGGAAGGCAATTTGATGTGTAGGTTATCCCTTGCCTTTTATTCCTACCTCCACTGCAACCAGATATTGTCCTAGTTGTAGTCATGCAATGACACCAATGTTCACCTTTTCTACATTTAAAAAAAAATTGAGTTAAGGAATTTTGACAGCCTTTCAAGATTTGGAACATCTGAAACTGAGCACAATTCTATTGGAACACCATAATCATACACCAGAACAGAGAGGCCTAAGGATCATCCAATATTTATCCTTGGATTTTATCATTCTGATGAGCTGTAACAAGCTAACCAATTTTGTCCAGAGCTCATGCCTACAGTTAGGCCCCATGAGAGAGAGGAGGAAGGTAATTCGATTTGGGTAGGCTAGTAGCAGTCCAAGTTGTTTTGTGTAGCCGCTGGAAGCCTTCCTGCTCCTTCCATTGACAAAAACAATACTACACATATGAGTCTTCAGTTTTAACTGGCATGCAGCAGCCCTTTGAGGGATTACTAGATAGATGTTACCCAGAAATAAGACTCATTTATTTTAAATGAGTTTAGATATCTGGTTCAAAAATGAAGCCTTCATTTTAACATTAAAGACCACCTTTTCAAAAGTTCAGCATCAAACCAAATGTTCCAGCAGTTAATGTGCAAGTGTCTAGTTGCTAAGTGGCTTGTTGCTGAGTCTGTTTCACACCTGGAAAACAAGTGCAACAATGCTGAGTTAGATTCTGGTCTTATTTCCTCAAACTTTCTTTTTCAAATGTGAAGCAGAATCTCTCATTCGGGTGAAGCCAGTGTGTTTAAACTCAGCAGCAACACCTACAATTTGTATTTCTTGTATATGTTTGATTAACTTGACTTACATTAAAAATGATTATTCATGTTTTTGTATTAACATGTTTTGTTTTCTGTTGTGAATCTAACTTACAAAATGTCAGCAGAGAACAAACTTCAAAATATTACATCAGATTAACTATATTTTCATCATACTAAGTAATTTTTTAATTATTGAAATTAATTTTATGTATATTTTAAGGTAAATCCTCGACATTACAATTACTATTGAAAAAAATACCATTTTTACAAGGTTTTTGTCGATGCATTTTTTAAATATTCAAGTGAACCTTTTTTTAAATTGAGATGAGATGTGTTTCTGAACATTTTTCCAGTATAAATACCAAGTGAATGTGGATGGTACTGTGGCAGCTTACAGGTTCCCGTACCTTATGTTGGGTGACAGCCTTGTGTTGAAGCAGGATTCTAAATATTATGAGCATTTCTACACATCTCTGAAGCCATGGAAACATTATGTTCCACTGAAGAGAAATATGAGTGATGTTATTGAGAAGATTAAGTGGGTGAAGGTAAGTGAGTGAATTACAATGTTATTAAAATTAAATATTTAGAATTTCCTCAAAAGATTCTGAATAAATGTGGTGTGTGTCACTAAACAAAGATTTGGGAAGGTCTTGCTTAGATTCCGATCATGCTGGGTTAGTCTCTCTGTGGCAGCCAGTTTGCACGTATCACTAGATGACGAGTGTGTGGCTTAGATTAGTGTCAAAGTACAAGCTCATCTCCTCTTGCAGCTGAGGTAGACCTGGGGCTACATCCCTGTCTTGCCTCTCAGTGAAAGACAATGGCAAATGACCATTGACTAATAAAAACTGCCAAGAAAAACAGCTTAGGATGAAGTATCAGCAGACAAGGTCAAGGACCTGCCTTAGGGTCAAACAATCATGAAGAAAAGAAGTCTCTCCCCATGTAGTATGGGTGCTACAAACTCATAGTCTGGATAGAGAGTGAATAGCCAGGATTCTGTTTCTACATAGTGATTAGTACATAATAATCAACTTCTGTTATTTTTTTTTTAAAAACTGTACATATGTAGTGGTGAGAAAAGAGCACAAATGAGTATTTATTGATGTGACCGAATGTGACGTATAATCGAATGTAACTGCGAAACATGTACGTCTGTTCTGAAACTGATTATAACATAACTTAAACGTAAGCAAATTTATACAAAATGATTTTTTAAAGTGTTCTTGACAAGGAAGTTGCCGTTTTAAAGGCAAATTAAGTTTAACAAACTTACGTATTAATATTGTAACAATGGCTTGAGTTATTGTAAGTTATTAAGACCATTGTCTGCTAATATAATCACATTGTAGAGTTTCGTCCAGGGATACAAAGTTTTATTGAGACCAGCTGCAAGTTGGCCATATATCAGGACATCGCTATATCATTCTGTCATATTGGCCAGACTTTAACATAATTATTACCCGAATAGGTTTATTTATTTATTTGATGTAAAAGGAAATTTGCAACAAATACACTAATCTAAGCCACAAGAGAGTAAAGCAGATTGGCATTTTGATGCAACTTAATTTTCTATTACATTTGTTGCTTGGAATATGGGATAATTTGATTTGTATATTAATGTGCCATTGTGTTCATGGAGTAGTTGAAACATTTTGTAAATCTTTTACTTTCCACCTTTTAAAATGTAGTAAATTTTGAAAATGCATGATAGTAGAAAATTATTTAGAATGCCTGCAGCATGGAAGAACACAAGGTAGTTTTTCTTTTGTGTGGGTGTCACTAACAAAGCCAGCACTTGTTGCCACCTCTAATTGTCCTTGAGCTATTTGGTTCTTATCAGCCCCCTGAGATGTCATAGAGAGCCAATCACATTGCTGTTGGTTTGGAGTCACATGTAGGCCAGACGAGATAAGGATTTATTTCTCAAAAGGACATGAGTGAATCAGATGCTTTTTTTTTATGACAATTGACAATGATTGTATTTTTCACCATTACACTAGCTTTTAATTCTAGATTTTTCTGAATTCCAATTTAACTATCAGCCATGGTGGAATTCAAAGCCAAATCCCCAGAACATTAGCCTGAGTCTTTGGATTACTAGCCCAGTGACTAATTATGAATCCAGTACCACCTTACTAACGCCTCTCCAAAATCGAAAACGTTGTTTTGAAAAAGATATGAACCCTGTACAAAGTACTCATCAAAGGGTGAACCTTGTTTTATATTTGTAACATTGCAATGGCTAACAAACATTTGTGAATGGAAAGCTGTGAACCTCTTGCTAAAATTTCTTTCATTTATTGATCTTCTCTTAGGATAATGATGCTGAAGCACAGAAAATTGCCAGATCAGGACAAGCTCTAGCTAGAGAGCTCCTGCAACCTTCAAGTCTTTATTGTTACTATTACTTAGTATTACAGGTTTGAGAGACTTAATAGATCTATTTATTAGATTATATAATTCTGTAAGACAGTTTTATACTGAATAATCTAGGATGTGGTATGTACTATGATTCATCCAGGTGAGTGGATGATAACACAAATAGAATGAAACTTTAGGGATAAAACTACTCATTATGGATGGATCCTTGGTAATTCCTTAAAAGGACTTTTTTGTCATTTTCTAATGTTCAGAAACTTTAGATTCCTACGTGCAACCTGTATACACCCTTAATCTTGTCAGTAAAGTAGTCATGTGGATTTACTGGGATAAAATTCACGTGAGAAAATCAGAGTCCTTTAGATATTTTTTGATTGGAACTGTAGTTCTATATTCTCAATTTCTGTACAAGAATTAAAGACCTGAGGTTTATCTTTTAAATCATAGCAATTTTTATATCCTAATAACTTCTGAATTGTCTGATTTGGTTGTTTAGTGGTAATGGGTGGAGACAATCTCTGGAGTGGTGTGAAATTGCCTCATTGTGGCATGTCTTAATATTCAATGGGCCCAGGGGCCAAGAGACATCAGTCTCTCTGCAGAGAAAGAGATGACAATGTGATAATGGTTATTGTGGATAAAGAATGGGCAAGTTCTTTGTTACTAACGAATACTTTTGTACCAAATATACCCTTGATGAAAATCGGGTCTAAACAAAATAACATTAATTCTCATGGTTTACATTTCCACAGAAATATGAGCCATTGGCTATTGGTTTGGTTTGATTACTAAAATGTGGTGTTCATTGATTTTTCCTTCTGAAAAACCTCTTCTCCCAGGTGATAAAACAAAAAGAATGGATAAAACTAATAGATTGAATATAAATTGGAAAAAGACTTGCATTTATACAAGATGATTAGTAATTTTGCAGATGATACAAAATTAGGAGGTATCATTGTTAGCGAAGAAGGTTATCAAAAATGACAGAGGGATCTTGATCAGATGGGGAAGTGGGCTGTGGATTGGCAAATGCAATTCAATACAGATAAGTGTGAGGTGTTGCATTTTGGGAAGACAAGCCAAGGTAGGACTTAAATAGTAAATAGTAAGGTCCTGAGAAGTGTTGTGGAACAGAGGGACCTAGGAGTACAAGTACATAGTTCATTGAAAGTGGTGTCACAGGTGGACAGGTTGGTGAAGAAGGCATTTGGCTCGCTGGCCTTTATCGGTCAAGGCATTGAGTATAGGAGTTAGGATGTTATGTTACAGTTGTATAAGTCATTGGTGAGTCCGCACTTGGAGTATTGTGTACAGTTTTGGTCACCCTGTTATAGGAAAGTCATAGCTAAACTGGAGAATTTAATAATAAATATAAACTGCAAAGAAGGTTTACGAGGATGTTGCCAGGAGTAATAGGCCTGCGTTAGAGGGAGAGGTTGGCCAAGATAGGACTTTATTCCTTGGACCGTAGGGGAATGAGGGGTGACCTTACGGAGGTGTATAAAATCACGAGGGGCATTGATAGGATGAATGCATATAGTCATTTTTCCCAGGGATGGGGAATTGAAAACGAGAAGGCATAGGTTTAAGGTGAGAGGGGAAAGATTTAGGAAGGACCTGAGGGGCAACTTCTTCATGCAGAGAATGGTGTGTATATGGAATGGGCTGCCAGCGAAAGTGGTTGAGGCAGGTTCAATAGCAACGTTTAATAAACATTTGTATAGGTACATGGATGAGAAGGGTTTAGGGGGATATGGACCAAATGTGGGCAATTGGAGCTAGCTGAATGGTCAGCATGGACCAGTTTGGGCTGAAGGGCCTGTTTCCATGCTGTATTACTGTATGACTCTGACTTTGTAATTTCTGAAGATTATAAAAGATAATGGGCCACCTTATGAAGTTGTAATGTAGGAAGAAATTTGTATTCATAGGCCCCTCAAACAGTGCTGTGATAATGACCAGGGAATCTGTTTCCGTGTCAATTGAGTGAAAATATTAACTGGGACAGTGGGGAGAACTCCCTTGCCATTGAATATTTTACGCCATGAGAGAGCAGACTGGACATCCATTTAGCATTTCATCCAAAAGTGACACCCCTGAGAGCACAGCACTCCCTTGATAATGCACTGGAGCATCAGCCTAGATTTTTCTGCTTGTATTTCTGGAGTGGAACCTTCTGATTCGGAGGTAAGACTGTTACCAACTGAGCCATGGATGATACAAAAAAGATAAGTCATCACAGCAATAATTTCTGTGCTACAGAAGTTTTCTTTGGATCATAAACTCTGATTTCCTAAATCAGGGTCAAACAGAAACTAGATATGCTGGAAAGCTGAAACAAAAACATAAATTGCAGGTAACACTCAGCAGTAAGGTCATATCTGCAGAGAAAATAGATATGCTTATGCTTCAGTTGTGAATCCTGCATCGTAACTGAATGATATTACAAATAATCTGCTGAATGATTTAGGTAATTTTGTGTTTTTGTTCCAGTATTTACATTTCAAAGTCTGGATTTCTTTAGGATCTTGTTTTGAGCTCTAAATCCTGCTCTAACATTTAGCAGAAGATGAAATGTTCTTTGTCCAATGGCCGTCAAATGGGCTATAATATTGAGAAGAGAATGATAGATTATTAATGAAAAATCATTTTTTATTTGCATGGACTGAACTTTTAGATCATTGCGATGGCGTAACTATTGTTTCTGAGATTCTCTTGATGCAATAGGAAAAGAAAAGACAACGCATTTAATTTAATGAGTTTAACCTGATAATGAAGCAGTTATTCCCAATTGTTTTCAGTAAAGTTTTGAATCAAGTGTTTCCAGTTTTTATTTTGTGTAAGCATTAGGAAGTGGAGAGAGTAGTTAGTTACGTTGTCACTAAATGCTGTTTTTAATATGATTCTGTGTTCTTTGCAGACTGCTAAACATTCAGATCGTTGTTTGAAAGTGTTAGCTAATGCCATTTCATATTCTCTTGTGCTATTCTCTGATGTCTTGTCTGATATACTGCAAAAGGTGGATATATCAGATTGATCAACACTACTCTAGCACATCAAAAGTTGTCATTTTGTCAACAGTGGGATCAGGAATTTCAATTTCTGTCAAATTTAGTGATTGTAATGTGGTAAGTTATTTTTCTGCACATAATAAACCCCTTTGTTTAGAGTAGCACAATATTGAACCTGATTTGGAACACCTAACATATTTGTATATCTTGTCTCTGCTTGCCAATAGAAAGTTACTAATCTGTCTACAACACAATGTTATCATTACAACTGTTAAACTAGTGGCAATCCTCTAATTTAGATTACTTTTCCTTTCTACTGTTTAGGAGTATGCAAAACGGCAGACTTCTCAGCCTGAAATCCGCAAGGGAATGGAGCATGTTCTTCAGCCAACTGATAATGAATCTTTCTGTGACTGCAAGAGAACAGCCAATATAAAGGAAGAACTTTAACTGTAATCAGCATAATTGCCTTTGTTAACTTTGTATGCGTTACTTGAAAAAATCTCTCTTCCTTTCTTCAACTGTTTCCAGAAAGAGCCTGAAGTAATGTGCATTTAGATGTGAATTAAAATGTCACTTACAGTAGCCATTATTCACCACACTTTTTTCCCCTCTAAACCTAGTGCTGCTTTTGTGTATAATGTTAATTTTATCCTCATGGTGTCAAATTGACTATATGAAATGTGAAATTAGAAATTAAACTTGTAGCAGGAGTGATGTGCTGAAGTTTCTAACTTAGAATTAGTTTGTAGTTAATCAAGCCGTAATTTGCAATTCAAGACACACCAAATATATTTCACTTGATTTTGTCAGTAAGCACAATGCAAGGTGTTGTGTATAGTCTATCAGGGTTCTTCTGACTTGATTCTAGAATCAACCTGATATTTATTATGGGACCATTTTCAAACCAGTTTACTTCAACACAGATTCACTGTATAGGTTTTATATTTATAGATACTGATTCTATTAAGTCTGTTTTGTAAAATACAATTCTAATATACTTTCTCAAAATGTTTTATTTTAAAATAGTCATGCCAGATGTGCTGAAATTTGTAAGAAATACTAAACTGTATGTTGTAAAGTAAGTTAATATTCACAGTATAAAGAACTAGTAGAATGAGTTATGATTCAAAGAGATGAGGTTCCAGAACTGATAATCATCACCAGTGCAGTGTGGTTCATTGTTTTCCCTAGTAGAGCGTTTCAATATCAAACTGTTTACCTTTTTAGGAAGGAAATAAGTAATACAAATGATATATCTATTAAGTCTTATGCTAGAAATCACATTGCATTGACTATAAATGATTCATGACAGATTAGTTCATTCTTTAGACATGTGCTGTTTCTCTTAGGTTCCTGGATTCATTCAGGGACTGTGAAATGTAAACATGTGGCCACATCTTCCGTGTTCTTTTAATCACATCTAGTCCATACTAGCTGTGATCTGATCACATTTCTGTGTTCCAAACGATATGGAGCAATGAGCTATACTATCTTAGATCTTCACTGGGCGTATATATTTGATTTGTTTACGTAGGCTAAGCTAGCAAACAACTGGCTATAAATGGGTCAGTTCCACTTAACAAGTACTCATTTTATTATTTTTTTGGTGAGATGTGAGCAGTGCATCCTTCCCAAGGTCAGCATTCATTGTTCATCTAATTGTTTTGGAGAAGATGGGGTGATTTGCTGCCTTTAACTACTGCAGTCCGTCTCATGGAGATGCAGTTCTGGGATTTTGACCCAACGACAAAAAGGATTGTCAATTATAGTTCCAATTCAGAAAGGTATGGCTTAGAGGGGAGCTTGTAGTTAGTAGTGTTCCCATGTGTCTGCTGCCCTGTTCTTTTATGTGGGTTTGGAAGGTGCTATCAAAGGAAACTTAGTGAGTTTCTGCAGTGCATATTGTATATGGTATACACTGCTGCCACTATGCTTTGGTAAAGTCAATGTTTGGTGGGGTCAGTTAACTGAGTTGGCTGGTTTGTTACACAGAGTGATGCCAACAACAAGGGTTCAATGCCTGTGCTGTGGTAACCCTCTGGTTAAACTCTCCACCAGTCATTTCTCTCTAATGAGCGACCAGCCTCTGTTCCTCTGATAACTTAACCATTTCAATTTCAAATGTTTAAAGTGGTGATGGGTTGTCAGTCACTGCTTTGTCTTGGATGGTGAAGAGTTTCTGGAGTGTTGGAACTGCACTCATCTAAACTCCTGAATTGTCCCTTGTTGGTCGGCCGGCTTTGGAAATGAGGAAATTACTTGCTATAGACTTCCCACATCTGCTGTTGTCACAGTATTTGTGCGTAGTGGTTACTTTTCAGATCAATGGTAATCTCTAGGGTGGCATTGCAGGATTCAGTGATGCTGATGCTGTTAAATGTCAAGAGGAGGTAGTTAAGTTCTCCCTTGTTGGAGTTGGAGATGGAAACTGAATGGTGTCAATGTTTCTGTCACTTATCAACTTGTGTTCTTTAGGTCTTGCTACATGTGGACATGGACTACTTCCGTATCTGCAAAAAAGCAAATGATGCTGAACATTGCAATGATCAATGAACACACCACTCTGACTTTAATGTGTCAAGTCTTTGAACTGTGTTTGTATCAATTCCTTCATTCCTTCCTTCCTTCCTTCCTTCCGTCACTGTACACGTCTGCATTCTGGTCATCATTGAGGAAATAAAACATGTGGTTCCATAAAGCTGAATTTTATGATTGTGCATTGCCTTGTACTACACAGCCCATACATAGATCATTGCAGGTCCCTTCTTCATTAGCAACTTGTATTAATGAGGACCAGACATTGTCAGGTATTGGAAGCTGTGGTCTTCAGTCATTGATTTTCACCATTATAGTTAACAAGGCACAAACATTAGCTTTATAAAATGTACACATTGCTGTCTGAAATCTTTGATTTGTAGAGTTGATTAATAGTAGTGATTAAGCTATTTTTTCCATGGGTATCAATTTGAAGTTACTGTTTTCAGAAATACATGCTTTCTTCCAAATCAGTATTTAGAAGGAGTAGGTAACACTGGATGACTGGAGATAGTGAGGATCTGGTCAAGAAAAAGAAGGAGGCATATGTCCGGTATAGACAACTGGGATCAAATGAATCCCTTGACTAGAGAGGGGTGTAGGAGTGCACTTAAAAGGGAAATCAGGAGGCCAAAGAGGGGACATGAGATAACCTTATCTGCCAAAGCTAAGGCGAAGCCAAAGTTGTGCTTTGGTAAGACAAACCGGGGCAGGACTTACACAGTTAATGGTAGGGCCCTGGGGTGTGTTGTCAAACAAAGAGACCTAGGGGTGCAGGTACATAGTTCCATGAAGGTGGCATCACAGGTAGACAGGGTGGTGAAGAAGGCACTGGTATGCTTGCCTTCATCGGTCAGAGCACTGAGTACAGGAGTTGGGATGTTACAGCTGTAAAAGATGTTGTTTAGGCCACGTTTGGAGTACTGCATACAATTCTGGTTGTTCTGCTTTAGGAGGGATGTTATTAAACTGAAAGGTGCAAAAAAAATTTGCAACAATGTTACCAAGACTAGAGGGTCAAGGTTATAAGGAGAGGATAGATAGGCTGCGACTACTTTCCCTGGAGCGTCGGAGGCCGAGGCATTGTCTTATAGGGTTTATAAAATCGAGGGGCGTGTCTAGGGTGAACAGCCAAGATCTTTTCTCCAGGGTAGGGGAGTCCAAATGTAGAGGCCATAGATTTAAGGGGAGAGGGGAAAGATTTTTAAAAAGGACACGAAGAGTAACGTTATGCAGTGGCTGGTGTGTGTACGGAACAAGCTGCCAGAGGAAGTGATGGAGGCAGGTACAATTGCAACATTTAAAAGATATGGATGGATATGGGCTAAATGCTGGCAAATGGGACTAGATCACTTTAGGATATCTGATCGGCATGGACGACTTGGACCGAAAGGACTGTTTCAGTGCTGTATAGCTCCGTGACTCTAACTTTTCACCTCTTTGATTATTATTAATCAATCTACCTCTGTCTTAATACTATCAATTGTCTTTTGAGTAAAATAATTCCAAAGACTTACAACACTCAGAAAAAAACACCTCATTTCTTAACTAGACACTCTTTATTTTTAAATGGTGAGCCCTAGTTCTAGATTCTCCAACAAGAGTAAACATCCTTACAACATGCACTCTGAGAAGAACCTTCAGGATCTTGGATGCTTGAATTAAATCACTATTCTAATCGGTTCTTCTAAACTCCAGCCGATACAAACCAAGCCAGTTAAACCTTATTTTAATAAAATGACCCATCCTGACCCCACTCCGTTCTTGTTATGAGTCTGATAGGTGTTCTCGGAGCTGTTTCCAATGCATTTACATCCTTAAATGAGTCGTCAAACGTTATACGGTGTTCCAGATATTGTATTACCAGTGACCTGGATCTCTAAAGTATCTGCATATTAACCTTTTGCAATTTATGCATTAGGATACCCAGATGCTTATGTTTAATTCTTCCTGCCAAAATGGACAATTTCATATTTTCTCAATCATACTTCTGATGCCTTTATCCAAATCATTTATATAAATTGTAAACAGTTGAGGCCCAAGAACTTATCTCTGCCAACCAGAAATTTACCCGTTTTAGCTGACTCCGTTCATGGTTGGCAATAGTCAAACATATACTATAAATACCATTGTGCTCTCATGCTGGATTTTTTTTTCAAATGGCTGTCATCCCTGTTCTCTTATTGCAGCCTTGAAACACAAACTTGAAAACAATAATGGATAACTGGTTTAACGATCCACCATAAGATCAGCAGGAACATATAATCAATATTGGGTCATGCTCTCTTTCACAAAAATTACTCAAAATTCCAGAACCACTCTGGGATAAAAACATAACCCCAAGCTCCTTTTCATTTCTGCAAACTGTTTTTAAATTCTTCTCCCCTGACTCCTCCACCTTTGCCTCCAACAAGTGAGAACCTTGTAGACTTCTTGATAATTAAAAATAAACTGCCTCTGGCACTTATATCCATTGCACTAGCCAACCAGGCCAAAGTTCCTTCAAATTTCTCTCCAGTCCTACCTTGGGTATAATCTAGCTTCTTTCTTGACTTTCTCTCCTACCTTCTCTCATGCCCTCTCCAAGCTCACCTTATCCTTGAGACCCAGGTTCCTTGACCCTATTCGCCCTAAACTGCTGATCAAACAACATTCTTTCCTGGCATTCATATTAGCTGATATTGTTTAACAATTCTCTTTCCTTTGTTAGATTTTCAAGTTCTGCTATCCCCAAACACCAACCCTTGATCTATCTGTCCTTGCAAACCAACACCCTATCATCAACTTCCCCCCATTCCTCTTGAAAGTCCTCAAATGTACATTCACTTCTGAAGACTATGCCCATCTTCCCAGAACTCCTTTCTTAAATCCCTCACCTGCTACAGTATCAAAACAGCTCTTCTCAAGGTCACAAATTATATCCATGCGATTGTGACAAGATAAACTATTCTAACATATCCTTAACCCATCTGCAGCCTTTGACATGGTTATCCATGTCATCCTCCTTTCCACTGCCATCCAACTGAGTAGGAATGTGTTGACTTTGTTACATTCATATCTAACTACTCAAAATTTTCAACAAGGACTTCCTGCTGCAACACTTTTGGCATCTCCCAAAGAACTTTCATTGTCTTCCTCCTGTTTATCATCTACATACTTCCCCTTGGCAACATTAAAAAAATACAACATCAATTGCTACACGTATTGTGTCGCACCACCACTTCTTGACCCCTCTATTGTCTCTAAATTATCAAACAACTTGTGACATTCAGTACTGGAGGAGCAGAAATTTCCTTCAACTAAATATTGAGAAAAAGAAAGGCTTTTGTGTATGATCAAGATGTCCCAAAATTTACAACCAGTTAGGTACTTCTGTTTAAGTGTTCAATATTGTGGGAAACATGACTGCCATTTTGCACAAATGAAGCTTCCACAAACAGCAGCATAGCGAACATAGTCTGTTTTGGTGGTGTTGATTAAGAGATAAACATCAGTCAGGACACCAGGGATAACTTCCTTTCAAAATAGATCTATATGATCCTTTATAGCCATTCAAGAGAGCAAAGGGGGCTTGATATTTAATCCAAACAAAAAATCAAACCTTCAACGCTTCAGCAGTGTCTCATTACAGTATTGGAATATCAGTCTTGACTTTTCTGCTCAAGTTCTGAAGGACAACTTAAATCCACAACCTTCTGACTGAGAAGTGATGTGCGAACAAGTGACCTATGCTTGACCTAGAAGATGGAAGCCACTGTTTAATCCCTGCCGCAGAATTGTTTCCCTAAATACCAACTCTATCTATCTCTGTAGAAACCGTCTAAGGCCAAATCTTATCATTCACAACGCTGTCACTCTGACTTTTGACTATCTTTTTAAAAATGCTACTTAAAATCTAAACATCTTTCCACAACATCTCAAAGACTAGCCCCTGCCTAAGTGTATCTGGTGCTGAAAGAATAGGAGAAAATCAAGAGGCAAAAGGGAGGATTGTTGAAAACAATTACTATCACTAGAGGAAAAGTACTAGGCAAATTAATGAAACTAAAGGTTGACAATTTCCCAGAACTATTGACCTGCATCCTAGGGTTTTAAAGGCAATGGCTACAGAGATACTGGATGCTGAAATAACTTTGCAGAGGCCGGTATCCCGTCACCAAGTCACCCCTTATTTACACATGCTTCATATTTGACCGTCTGGCTTCCTCAGAGCCAGTTCTCAGAGAGAATAGAACCTCTGACACTCCTGCTTATACTCCTCTCTCTTTTCAGGAAAAGCACCTATGTGGCCAGGGAAGCAGTGACAAGCAAAGCCTGGTACAGGCAATACTTATGTGAAAGAAAAAGTGAAGGGGAGGGTAAAGATCAAATCAAAATAAAATTGGAGGGGGAAATAAAGCACTCCATCCTCTGGATGCCCACCTCTCCATAAAGGCAGCAAGAGTGTTGGTGGACCCCGCATGCTCCCTCTGCAAGGACACCTGGACTCTAATATAACCTCAGAACAGGGGCAGGCAGTCAGCCGGACGACCCCTTCCAAGGACCACTGCCTGGACCTGTTAAAAGCCAGCCTGGCCAGGCCCAGAGCAGACCCACAAGGAGATCCTCTGACCTGCCCACTCCCCTCCACACTGGGTAAAAATATTACTATCGACACTAGTCCCACTTTCCCACAGTAGGCCCATAACCATGAATGTTATGACTTGACTGTGTGGCCACTCCTCAAGTTTGAGACTATGTTATTCAGCCACATAGCTACGCCCAACTGCCACACACCCCTGTTTATATCTGGCAGCCGGGGCTTCCTGACTGGATCAGGTTAATAGCCCCAATCAGGGAGCTCTTCTATGAGGCGCACCCGGCTGACCTTGTTACAATCACTACATCCCTGCAGGTCTAAGTTCAGAGACGCAGGCTTGTTCTTTTACTTGTAGCCTCCCCTGGGGTGTTTTCACACCGGGTCCGGTTCCTCCAATTTAGCCTCGAATATGGAGGGCATGTACCAGACTGTAGCCCACCTCTTGCACCTGGAGTGTCTCTGAAGAAATTGATTCTCTTCTTCAGGTGTCGAGCCTGTGACATTCACCGTGTACACCTCAGACTCCCAGGTTTCTTTGATGATAGTTGGAGGGTTCCAATATCTTTGCCGGCTATTCTGAGGGTATGTTTTGCTCATGCCCCATTTGCAAGTTTGCAGTTTTCGTGTGGTCCACCTGCTTGTTCAGGATCAACTCACCAACCTAAACTTTGTACATCAGAAGACCTGACCTTGCATCAACCATGCCTCTTACCCAAGCAGGGCCATTTCCACAGTTTCGGCACCAAACTTTGTCCGCTGAAGTAAACTGTCTCTCTCACTGAGAGGAGTTTTGTGTCAGCATTGGCATTCCTGGTGCCGTTTTGCCCTCCCCACCAGGTAAGGGAAGATCAGATTTAACCTGGTGTGGAGTCTACTCCCCTTTAGCAACTCAGCACTCCACATTAACCCCACCACACCCAGCTCCTTTCCCTGCAACCGCAGGAAGTGCTACACCTGCCCCTACACCTCGCCCGTCACCTCCATCCAAGGCACCAAACAGACCTTTCTCATCAGACAGGGGTTCACCTGTACATCCTCCAACTTGGGCTACTGTATCTGTTGCTCCCGATGTGGCCTCCTCTACATCGGTGAGACCAAGCATAGACTCGGGGACCATTTCGTAGAGCACGTGCGCTCTGTATGCGACAAATAACACCTTCCGGTTGCCAACTATTTTAACTCCCCCTTCCACTCCCTGGGTGACATGTCCATCCTGGGCCTCCTCCAGTGTCACAATGACACCACATACAAACTGGAGGAGCAGCACCTCATATTCCGCCTCGGGAGCCTACAACCCAATGGCCTAAACATGGAATTCACCAGTTTTAAAATCTCCCCACCCCCAGCCTCATCCCATGTCCAACCCTCCCTCTCATCCCCACCTCCTTGACCTGACACAACCTGTCCATCTTCTTCCCCACCTATGCACCCTACTCTTCCCATGACCAATCCCCACCACTTCCTACCTGCATTCACCTATCACCATTCCACCTACCCTCCCCAGCCCCACCCCTCCTCTATTTATTTTCCAGCTCCCTTCCCCCTCCCCATTTCTGAAGACGGGTCCTGACCCAAAACATCAAGTCTCCTGCTCCTCTGATGCTGCCTGGCCTGCTGTGTTCCTCCAGCTCCACATTGTGTTATCTGTGATCCGGTCTCAGTAGATCCAGAAAGGTTTCAATTCTGGTTGTGATGGCCCTTTTGTTTTCCCCATCACTACTAGCTGCCTTAGTTTTTCCAGGACCAGATCACTTTGCATCCAATCTGACATTGTCAGTGGTGACCGGAAGGTTGCCCAGAAAGTTTAAAGCCAGAATGGATTCTTCCAGTGGTGACACTACTGGTGGTGTATCTGCCAGTGGGAGGTGGCTCAAGGCATCCGCTTTTGTTACTTGGCCTCCCAGTTGGTGGTCCAACTTGTAATTGTACGCACTTAGAATGACAGCCCACCATTGAATTTAACCTGAAGCGATGACCTTGTCCACTTTCAGTAGCCTTAGCAGGAGTTTATGGTCTGTTATTATTACAAATTTATGTCCGTAAAGGTATTGGTGGAATTTTCTCACGCCAAAGATAACTGTCAAACCTTCCTTCTCTATCTGGGCATATTTGCATTTCAGCTTTCTGACCCATAGGCCGCAATCAGTGAGGATAGGTAACTGCACCTCATCTACAATAACACTCAACCCTGCAGCCCCCCAAGGATGCGTCCTCAGCCTTCTATTGTACTTGCTGTACACCTACGACTGTGTTGACAAATTCAGAATGAACGCCATTTACAAGTTTGCTGACAACACCACCAAAGTGGGATTGATATCTAATAACGATGAGTCAAAATACAGAAGGGAGATAGAGGGCTTGGTGACGTGGTGCAATGAAAACAATCTGTATCTCAACATTGGCAAAACTAAAGAACTGATCATTGACTTCAGAAAGGAGGAGAACACACCCCCATCTACGTCAATGGAACTGAGGCTGAAAGGGTGAAGAGCATCAAGTTCCTCGGAGTGACAATAACCGATGACCTGTCCTGGACGTCCCACATAGATGCTACAGTCAAGAAGGCACAAGAACGCCTCTTCTTCCTCAGGCGGCTCAAGAAATTTGGCATGTCCATAAGATCCCTCACCAACTTCTACAAGTGCACCATTGAAAGCATACAGTCCGGGTGCATAATGGCCTGGTATGGTAACTGCTCTGCCCAGGACTATAAGAAACTACAGAAGGTTATGTGCACAGCCCAGACCATCACGGAAGACAACCTTCCATCCATGGACTCTATTTACACAGCTGGCAGCTGCAGAAAGGCAGCCAACATCATCAAAGACCCATCACACCGAGGTAATGATCTCCTACAAACTCTTCTGTAAGGCAGAAGATACAGAATCCTGAACACATTCACAAGCAGGTTCAGGAACAGCTTCTTTCCAGCCGTTATCAGACTGTTGAATGGTCTCTAGCCTCAAATAATGTAACCTGCAATGTAACCTGTGTGCCTCTAAGTCTTTTTGATCTGTGCATCCTTTGTTTGCTGTGATCTGCCTGTACCACTCGTGAACAAAGCTTTTCACTGTATTTCGGTACACATGACAATAAAATCAATCAATTAGCCAAAATCCGGGAAGCATACACTACTAGACATTCTTTTCCATTGGGCCATCTGTGAGCCCACACTACTCTGATACCATATGGGAAGGCATTGCATGTCAGCACCAGATCTCACTTGAGATCATAGTGTGTCAACACCTTAGACGATGATAGCAGCTTCTTCACTTCCCTAAAGGCTGCGTCTTGGCTACGAGAGCATTTCCAAGGCCGATCCTTTTTCAATAGTAAATGTAATGGTGTCAGGATGCAGGCCAGGTTATGTATGAACCTTCTGTAATAATTCACCAATCCTGGGACAGACCTAAGCTCTGGTACAGATGTGGGAGTTTGGGCACCTTTGATCACCTTCACTTTACCTTCCAACTGGTGTAACCCTGTCTTGTCAACTCTGTAGCCCAGGTAGGTTAGTTGGGGTGCCTAGAACACACATTTTTCCTTCTGAAGCATACACCTGCCTTGGAGAAACATCTAAGGACTCTGTCCAACTTATCTATGTGCTCTTTATTGATCTTCTATGTTATTAACACATCATCCAAATAAATGCTGACCTGGTGTAGACCTTGTTAAAATGTTCTCCATCGTTTTGCTGAAAAATGGCACAGGCTGATGCTACACCAAATGGCAGTCTCGTATATTGATAGAAGCCCTATGGGTAGTAATTGTAGCATATTTCTGGGAATCTTCATCTAACTGCAATTGCAGGTATGCATATCTCAAAATCATTGGTAATTAAACCATCTGCTTCTCATTCGAGACCAGAACCAAAGTTTACCCTTTATCTGTAAAGGTTCCCCAATACAGGTTCTCAGTCTAGCCGAGGTCTTACACAAACTTGAGTGTTGGAGTCCAGACTGACTTTTGTTAAAGACTGGTTCTGCAATCATTGATACAGCTGTGTTGTATCAAGCTCCATTAGAAATGGGTGATCATTTAACCAGACATTTATTTTGATTTGTTATGATTTTGATGTTGCTAAAAAATTTAACTGTTCTAATCCAGATGTAGGTGGGCTTTCCTGGGTGTGCACTCTCTTGGATATTGGCCTGTGAGTTCACTTACTCAATTCAGCCTAGTGGAACTCTTTTGCTGTCTCAAATCTGCATACCAGCAGCAATGGCTTTCTGGCTTGAGTCCTGAAGAAAATGCTAACTGTTTGGCTGAGGCTTGGCTTTGCTTTGGGGTTTTCCTGTGAGGTGACCTAGAGTCCCTCTATTCAGGATATGTCCTGAGTAAGGCTATGCAATTGTCTTCACTCAAGTGGTGTCCCCCATATCAGTCAGCCTGGCAAGGACGTCCACTCAGTTGGCATACCGTGTAACTCATATGCTTTACTTGGCACATTTCCCAGTGACAAAGCCAGCCGTAGTGCCTGTTTGAAGTCCAGTTTTGCTTTTGCACGGTTACATCATTAATCCCATATACCAACAGTCTCTCAGCTTCTCATTAAGTGGTAAACTAAATTCATATGTGTCTGCCAGTCATCTTAATTACATCAAAAATTCTGACATGGATTCCTCTGGTTCTTGAACTGCCAAGTAAAACCGAAAGTGACTTAGAATTAAAGGAGGCTTAGGGTCATAATATTCCTTAACTAAATCTGTCAACTCTTGAAACGTTTTAGTATCTGTGGTGCCTCAGGAAATGTTAGGGTTCTAAAAACCTAAAAAGCTGCAGGCCCACAAGCTGTCAGGAGACTTATTCATTGCTTTCCATCTGCCCCAATGTCCCAGAAAAAACAACGCATTCTTTCCACATACTGAGCCCAGTCTTCGACAGCAGGATCAAACAATTCAAGCTTCCCAAATAATGAAATGATGCCAGAAATGCTTACCCCAACTCTAAGACAACTGTTGTGAGCAAATTTCTTCAGTATCATGCTTTCCTCTCATCGCCACTAAAATAACTCCACAGAGGCCAGTATCCCTTCACCAACTCAGCCTTTGTTTACACGTAGAAAGTCCTTGACACTGGTCCAGCTCCCATAGAGCCACCTCTCAGAGTGAACAGAACCTCCGACATTCCTGTTTATGTCTGTCATCCAGGGCTCTCCGATTGGACAAGATTAAGAGCCCCAATCAGGGAACTAATTTTCTATGAGATCCACCTTGATACAATCTTTACAATCACTACAGATGCTTTAGTTGTAATCTTCCAAGATTCCCCAGATTCTGGAAAAGTTCCAGCAAATTGGAAAACTGAAAATGTAATACCACGATTTAAGTTGAGAGACACAGGAAGCAGGAAACTACATGCTCATCAGTTTACCATCCAAAATTATGAAAAAGCTACTTTCCATTCTTAAGGATGTAGTAGAAGGAAATTTAGAAAATCATAATGCAATCATTCAGAGTTAACATAGGTTTGTGAAAGAGAAATCACAGTGACAAATTAAGAACATAAGAAATTGGAGCAGGCACAGGTGATCGTGCTCCTCGAGCCTGATCTGTCATTCAACAAGATCATGCTGATCTGATTGTGACCTTAGCTGCATGTGGTAAACCCCCCCCCCCCCCCCCCCCCACCCCCACCACCAACCCCCCACCACCACCTCCCCCCATAATCTTTAACTCACTTTTGAATCAAAATCTGTCTGAACCTTCCCACCTCTTTATGAAAAGATGCTGCTTAAAGTCACTGACTAATCTTTAGCCATCTGGCCCAATGTCTTGGATGCAGGAAAAGTAAGTACTATCGTCAAATTTGCAAAAGACACTAAAGCCGGTGCATAAGTAAGTTGCAGTAAAGAAAAGATAAATTTACAAATGGATGTGAATAGGTTAGGTGAATGGGCCAAAATTTAGCAGATGAAGTTTAGCATGGATAAGTGTGAGGTTATCTGTTTTGGTCAGAGAACAAGAAAGGCAACTTATTATCTAAATGGAGAGAAACTTCAATGTGGTTCGGTGCAGTGGATCTGGGTATTCTCGTGCACAAATTGCACAAAATTACTATGCAGGTACATCAGGTAATAAGGAAGGCAAATCAGGTTTTGGCACTTATTGCTAAAGGAATAGAGCACAAAAGTCCAGAATAGTTGCTACAACTATACAGGCATTAGTGAGACGGCACTTGTGGTACTGCATACAAGTTTCATCCCCTTACAGTCATAGAGTCTTACAGCACGGCAATGGACCGTTCGGTTCTACTCACCTGTCCAAACAGACGTCCCAATCTGACCTAGTCCCATTTGCCAGCATTTGGCTTATAGCCCTCTGAACCCTTCCTATTTATATACCCATCCAAATGCCTTTTAAATGTTGTAATTGCACTCGCCTCCACCACTTCCTCTGGCAGCTTGCTCCATATACGCACCACAATCTGCATAAAAAAGTTGCCCCTCAGGTCCTTTTAAAAATTTTTTCCTCTGTTCCTTAAACCTATGCCCTGTAGTTTTTCACTCCCTCATCCTAGGGAAAAAACCTTGGCTATTCACCCAATCCATGCAACTCATAATTTTATAAACCTCTATAAGGTCACTCCTCAGTCTCCAATACACCAGGGAGAAAAGCCCCAGCCTATTCAGCCTCTCCCTATAGCTCAAACCCTTCAGTTCCAGAAATATCCTTGTAAATCTTTTCTGCACCCCCTCAAGTTTAACAATATCCTTCCTATAGAAGGGTGACCAGAATTTAACGCAGTATTTTAAAAGTAACCTCACCAATGTCCTGTACAGCCACAACACGACATCCCAACTCCTTTATTCAATGTTCTGACCAATGAAGGCATGCATGCCAGTTGCCTTCTTCACCACCCTGTCTACCTGCAACTCCACTTTCAAGGAACTGTGCACTTGCACCTCTAGGTCTCTTTGAGGAGGAATGTGGTTGCATTGGAGACGGTTCAGAGGAGGTTTACTAGATTGATTCCAGAAATGTGGGGTTTGTTTCATGAAGAGAAATTAAGCAGTTTAGGCCTATACTCTGTAGACTTTAGAAGAATGAAAGGAGATCTATTTGAGGTATATATGGTGCTAATGTGGATTGACAAAGTAGACCTAGAAAGAATATTTCCTCATGTGGGATAGTCTAGAATGAGAGGTCATAGTTTTAGGATAACATTTTGAAATAAAAACAGAAACTTCCAGAGGAAGTTCTATAGGTCTGAAACAGAGAAACAAAGTTAATGTTTCAAGTCCAATATGACTTCTTCAAAGGTGAGTCATATTGGGACTTGAAACGTTAACTTGGTTTCTCTCTCCTCGGATGTTGCCAGACCCACTGAGTTTCTGTACTTTTTGTTTTTATTCAGATCATCAGTAGCTGTAGAATTTTACCTTTTTTGAGAGATGGTAACATTCTGTTGGCTGTAATTTGTAAAGGAAGCTTAGATTTCAAGGTAGTGTTGCTGTTTGACTTTGAAAAATAAACATTCACAAAGTTGCATTCAGCACTGGGTTCAATTTTGATTTCATGGTGCGCACTGTTGATGATGCACAAATGTTACAGAAACTCCAGACAAGGGACAGATGCATGTTAAATGCTAATATCCAAATTTAGTGTCTGAAATACACCATTCTGGTATTAGCTTTTCAAAACTGCACCTGGCTGTTTGTTTCAACATTGAAACGCATTGAATGCTGCGATGTTGCTGTATTTGGGTGCTACATACAAACTAACTTATATAGTCATACAGTCATACAACAGGAAAACAGGCCCTTCAGCAAAACTCATGCATGCTGACCCAGTTTCCTAAACTGAACTAGTCCCATTTGCCTGCGATTGGCCCATATCCCTCTAATCCTTTCCTATCCATGTACCTATCCAAATGTCTTTTAAATGTTGTAATTGTACTCGCCTGTACCACTTCCTCTAGCAGCTTTTTCTATATACACACCACCCTCTGCATGAAAAGGTTGCCCCAAGGTCCCTTTTAAATCTTTCCACTCTCATCTTAAACCTATGCCCTCTGGTTTTGCATTCCCCTATCCTGGAAAAAAGGCTATTCACCCTATCCATGCTCCTCATGATTTTATAAACCTCTATAAGGTCACCCCTCAGCTTCCTACACTCCACGGAATAAAGCCGCAAACTATTCAGCTTTTTCCTTTAGCTCAAAGCCTCCAAACCTGGCAACGTTCTTGTAAATCTTTTCTCAACGTTCTCAAGTTTAACAACATATTTCCTATAGCAGGAAGACTTGAACGCAGTAGTCTAAAAGTGGCCTAACCAAAGTCCTGTATAGCTGCAACATGACCTCCCAACTCCTGTATTCAATGCACTGACTAATGAAGGCAAGCGTACCACAGACCTTCTTCATCACTCTGTCTACCTGTGAGTTCACTTACAAGGAAATATGCACCTGCATCTCTAGGTCTCTTTGTTTGGCAACACTCCCCAGGACCCAACCTTTAACTGCGTAAGTCCTGCGCTGATTTACCTTGCCAAAATGCAACACCTCATATTTATCTAAATTAAACTCCATCTGCCACACGTCGGCCCATTGGCTCATCTGATGAAGGTCCCATTGTTCTCTGAGATGACCTTCTTCACTGTCTACTACACCAACAATTTTGGTGTCATCTACAATCTTACTAACCATACCTCCTACATTCACATACAAATCATTTATTTAAATGACGAAAAGCAGTGGATCCAGCACAGATCCCTTGAGGCACAACACTGGTCACAGACCTCCAGACCAAAAAAACTTTCGACCACCACCCACTGTCTCCTACCTTCAAGGTAATTTTGTATCCAATTGGTTAGCTTCCCTGGATTCCATGTGATCTAACCTTGCTAACCAGTCCACCATGCAAACCTTGTTGAATGCTTTGCTAAAGTCCACATAGATAATGTCTACCACTCTGCTTTCATCAATTTTCTTTGTCTCTTCTTCAAAAAACTCAATCAAGTTAGTGAGACATGATTTCCCATATACAAGGCCATGTTGATTATCCCTAATCAGTCCTTGCCTTTCCAAATGTATGTAGATCCTATCCCTCAGACTCCCCTCCAACAATTTACCCACCACTGACATCAGGCTCAATGGTCTATAATTCCCTGGCTTTTCCTTACCAATTTCTTAAATAATGGCACCACATTAGCCAATCTCCAGTCTTCCGGCACCTCACCCATGGCTACTGATGATACAAACATTTCAGGAAGGGGTTCAGCAATCTCTTCCCTAACTTCCGACAAAGTTCTGGGATACACCTGATTAGGTCCCAAGGATTTAGCCACCTTTATGCATTTTAGGACATCTAGCACCTCTTCTTCTGGACACTTTTCAAGATATCATTGTTGATTTCCCCAAATTCTTTAGCTTCCATATCCTTCTTCACAGTAAAAACTGATGTGAAATACTCATTTAGTATCTTACCCATCTCCATGGTTCCACACATAGACGGCTTTGTTGATCTTTATTCTCTCCCTCATTACTCATTTGCCCTTAATATATTTGTAGAATCTCTTTGGATTCTTCTTAACTGTATTTGCCAAAGCTATCTCATGTCCCCTTTCTACCTTCCTGATTTCCCTCTTAAGTGTACTCCTACTGCCCTTATTCTCCTCTAGGGATTCACTTGATCCCAGCTGTCTACATCTGACATATGCTGCCACCTTTATCTTGACCAGAGCCTCAATTTTTCTAGTCATCCAGTATTCCCTACCCTACCAGCTTGCCCTTTGCACTAACAAGAACATACTGTGTCTGAACTCTCGTTATTTCATTTTTTAAGACCTCCCACTTTGTAACCATCCCTTTACCTGCAAATGGCCTTGTCCAATCAACTTTAGAAAGTTCTTGCCTAATACATTCAAAATTGGCTTTGTCCCAATTTAGACCTTTAACTTCCATAACTATTTTAAAACTAACAGAATTATGAACACTAGCCTCAAAGTGATCCTCCACTGTCACCTCAATGATTTGCTCTGCCTTATTTCCCAAGTTTTGCTCCTTCTTTAGTAGATACATTCACATATTGAATAAGGAAATTTTTTGTGCATACTTAACAAATTCATCTCCACCCAAGCCCTTAACACTAGGATAACGAGGTGTAGAACTGGATGAACACAGCAGGCCAAGCAGCATCAGAGGAGCAGGAAAGTTGATGTTTCGGGTCTAGACCCTTCTTCAGAAATGGGGGAGGGGAAGGGGATTCTGAAAAAAAAGGGGGAGAGGGGGAAGCAGATAGATGATGGATAAAGGGGAAGATAGGTGGAGAGGAGACTGATGGGTCAAGGATGCACGGTTGGAGCCAGTAAAGTGAGTGTAGGTGGTGAGTTAGGGAGGGGATAGGTCGAGCCAGGGAGGACGGACAGGTCAAGGAGGCGGGATGACGCTCGAAGGTAGGAGATTGGAGTGGGGCTTGAGGTGGGAGGAGTGAATAGATGGGAGGACAGGTTAGGGAGGTGGGTACGAGCTGGGCTGGTTTTGGGATGCGGTCGGGGGAGGGGAGATTTTGAAGCTTGTGAAGTCCACATTGATACCATTGGGCTGCAGGGTTCCCAAGTGAAATATGTCTATTGAAATTTGTCTGTCTCCTCTTCACTTAACTTCTCCTTTATCCATCTTCTATCCGCCTGTAATTATGTTTTGCAAAACCACACAATTGCAATGGGTTATTTACAACTGTTAATTTTGCATTGTTGATATGGAAACAATTTTAACCCAATGTTTTTGGATTGAAATATAACAGATTCTGCATGATAACCTTTAGCATTTGCTCTATTTTGATAATCTTATCATCAAAACTCAAACTCTGAAGGGTTCTTGTGGTGTAGTGGTAGTGTCCCTACCCTGAGCCAGGAGATCCAGCTTCAATCCCATCTGCTCCAGAGATGTGTAATAACATTTCTGAATAGGTTGATTAGAGAAATATAAAAACACTAGCTCCTGGAATCTCAGTTCGATAACGTTGATAAGCAAAAATGCTTCTCTTCAGTGATGCTGCCTGAGCTGCTCGAGTATTTGCAGCGTTTATTATTTTGTTTCAGATTTCAATCAAACGCCGTAATTTGCTTTTGGGATTCGTACAATTTGCCTGGTTCAACATAAAGCATAACCAGAAGTTATTCTTCAAACCCACAAATTACTACACGATTACCAGATGTGGAAATACAACCTCTTGAGAAACACAAAACGCTGGAACAAAGGGGAAGAGTGGCTCCTGTCAACTGTTGCTAGGGCGACGGCTTGTGTTCTTTTGTCACTTCCATGGTAACCATAGCGACCACATATCACTTCCGCTGTCACCATAGCGACCTGATACTCAGGCTGACTCTGAAGGAGTTGCTCACAGATTAACGACGTTGATAGTAAGTACCTGGAGACCACTTTACCCGTGGCAAAAGCTGGGTATATGATAAAATTATTCACGTCATTTTGACAGGTAATATATGAAATATGCGTGAGTTCTACGTTGCATTTCTAAAAGGATGCAGGAATCTTTTTTGCATCGACGTTCATTCTCTTTTGCTTCTGACTTGAATTTTGACTTGTTTTGCCTTTATATGGACTTAATTTGGGATTTTCATCTGTGGCTTGTAACCAGTGGTACCTTACGATGCACCGCGACAATTTCAAATATGGACACCAGGTAAACCATTCGACCCATCGTACCTGCACCGGTTCTATTACCGAGTGCCAATCTCTTGCTTTCCACCCATATCGCTGCATATTCCCAAATAATCATCCAGTGCCCTCTTCTATTTTTTAAAAAAACGTATTATCAGTAGAGGTGCACTTCAGATCTCCAAATTTTTGAATGAAAATGAAATAGGAAATCCACGGTTGGCTTAGAATTGTGAGCAGGGATTTTAAAAAAATTCTGAGAACTTTCAATTATTCACATTGGCTGGAGCAGAAAAGGAAATAGAATTTCTGAAATGTGTACAGGACATCTTCCTCAAGCAGTATGTTGAAAGGTTTGCAAAGTTAGTCTTAAATCTGGCTGTAATTAAGTAAATCAGGTAGATAAACTGAATAAGTGATAAGTGAGTACGTTGGAACCAACAACTATGGATTACATTGCTTAATGGACATACCAATAGTCAATATATAAACTATTACACCTGATTGGATTAGGCTGAGTTTAAACAAGTAAGGATGGGAGCTGAAAACAAAAAAATGCTGGAAATCACAGTTGGTCAGGCAGTATTCATGGAAAGAGCAAGCTGATGTTTCGAATTTAGATGACATAAGGAGAGGGGAGAAATTGACACATAGAACTATAAAGCAATATTTTTAGAAAAGGCACTAGTACATAATGTACACATTGAGTATTTTTCTTTAAACAGAGAACAGCTACAGTTTTAGGGCACTGTAGATAAACTGAGGTCCGAAATCTATTCACAGTGGCCTGGTTCTAAGCTGCAAAATGTGACATGTCTTCACTGCAGCATACAGGCCTGCAGATTTTGTGATGTATTCTGCCTCCAGTGAGTGCTCCTGTTGGAAGAGAGTTTAATTAAACTTGGAATGATATTATAGTGATTGTAACTATGTCAGCCAGGTGGACCTCACAGAATATGAGTTTTCTGATTGGACCAGATTAACAGACCCAATCAGGGAGCTCTGGCTGACAGATATAAACAAGAGTGTCAGAGAGTCTGCTCACTCTGAGGAAACCAGATTAGTGCCAAGGACCTTCCATGTGGTTCTAAAAGCAGAACATTAGGAAGTAAGTTGAAAACAGGATCTTAAAAGTAGTGATCCCAGGATTACAAATGTGCTAGTCAGAGTAGACATAACAGGATGTATCAGATCAATATTTGGTTGAAGAGGTGGTGTAAGAGGGCATAGTTTCAGATTCTTGGGCGTTGGGACCGGTTCTGGGGAACTGGAGCCCCAGAACTGAATGTGTTCTAGGTGGGCAGGACCATGACCAGTGCCCCAGGGGAAGTATGTGCTTGAGTGGTTGAGGGGTGTTTTAAATTCAAATGGCAGGGGAATGGAAATCTATGCAAGCTGTTAGAGGAAGGACAATTAAGGATAAGAACAAAAGACAAAAGGGAATAAGAAAAGTGATAGGCAGAGAGATCAAGGGGCCACATCAAACAGGGCAACAGTGAAAAGTAATGGGAACGGGACTAGTCATCTTAAAAAGATAAGCCTTAAGGCTTTGTGCCTTAATGTGTGGAGAATTTGTAATAAAGTAGATGAATTAATCATGCAAGTAGAAGAAAACAGGTATAATATAGTCAAGATTACAGAGATGTGGCTATGAGGTGACAGAGGGATGGGAGCTGAGCATCCAGGTGTATCCAATATTTAGGAAGGACAGACAAAGAGGAAAAGATAGTGGAGTTGCATTGCTGGTTAAAGAGAAATTAATACAATAATGAGGAAGGAAATTGGCTCCAATGATGTGGAATCTGTATCGGCAGAACTGAGGAACACCAAGGGCAAAAATTTAGTGAGGGGGGCTGTATTTCAATCCCCAAACTGTAGGGATGATATTGAGAATGGCATTAAACAGGAAACTAGAGCACATGCAATAAAGGAACATCCTTAATTACAGGTGTCTTTATTCTCCATATAGATTGGGAAAATTGAATTAGTAACAATACCATAGAGGAAGAATTCCTGGAGTATACGTGGAATGGTTTTCTGGACCAATACGTTGAGAAACCAACTAGAGAACAGGGCATCCTAGACTGGGTATTGTGTATTGAGAAAGAAATAATTGGCAATTTAGTTGTGCTGAGCCCGTTGGGAATGAACAACCATATTATGATAAAATTTCTCATCAAGGAGAATGATGAAGTTGAGTGCAAGACTAAGGTCCTGGATCGAAATATATGAAACTGCGATGGTATGAGGCATGATTTTGCTATGATAGATTGAGGAACATTATTTAAGGGGATGATGATGGAAAGGCAATGACAAATATTCAAAGAGTGTATGGGTGAACTGCAGCAATTGCTCATTCCTGTCTGGCACAAAAGTGAAACGGAAAAGGTGGCTAAACCATGTTTTACCAAGAAAATTAGAGATAGTATTAGATCCATGAGGCATACAAATGGGCTATTTAAAAAAAAACAATAAACCAGAAGAATGGAAGCAGTTTAGTCTTCAGCAAAGAAGGACAACAGGATTGATTAAGAAAGGGAAGATACAGTACGAGAGAAAGCTTGCAGGGAAAATAAACACTGACTGTAAACATTTGTGTAGGTATATGAAGACAAGTGTAGACCCCTCATGCTCAGGAACAGGAGAATTTATAACGAGGCACAAAGAAATGGCTGACCAACTAAATACATACTTTGGTTCTGTGTTCACAAAGGAAGACCCAAATAACATATGAGAAATATTGGGAACCCAGTGTTTAATGAGAGGGAGGAACTGAAGGAAATCAGTATTAGTAGGGAAATGGTGTTGGGGAAATTGATGGGATTGAAGGCTGATAAATGCCCAAGGCCAGTTAATTTACATCCCAAGTATTTAAGGAAGTGACCCTAGAAGTAGTGGACATATTGGTGGTCATCTTCCAAGATTCTATGAACTGTAGAACAGTTCCTACAGATTGGACAGTATTGAATCTGATCTTTTTAAAAAGGGAGGTAGAAAAGAAATCGGAAATTATAGACAAGTCAGCCTGAAGTTGGTAATCAGGAAGATGCTAGAGTCCATGCTAAAAGATTTAAAGCAGAGCAGTTGGAAAATAGTGGTAGGATCCAACAGAGTCAGCATAGATTTATAAAAGGGAAGCCATGTTGACAAATCTACTGGAATTCTTAGAAATGTAACTGTAGAAGAGTTGATGAGGATGAGCCATGAACAAGGTTTTTCTGACGGCATTTGACAAAGTCAAAGAATAAATATTAACATGTAATATTAAAGCGCATAGGATTGTGGGTAGTCTATTAAGATAGATAGAAAACTGGTTAGCAGATAGGAAAGGAGGAGTTGGAATAAACAAGAGTTTTTCCAAATGGCAGAAAGTCATTGGTGGGATGCCACAGGGATCAATGCTTGAATGATTTAGACGAGGGAACTCAAGATATTATCTCCAGATTTGCAGATGACACAAAGCTGGGTGGGAAGGTGAGCTGTGAGGAGCATGCAGAGATGTTTCAGGGTGATTTGGACAAGCTGAGTAAGTGGGCAAATGCATGGCAGATGCAGTCTAAGGTGGATAAATATGAGATTATCTACTACGGTAACAAAAACAGGAAGGCAGATTATTATTTTAATTACTATAAATTGAGAGAGGAGAATGTGCAACGAGACCTGGGTGCCCTCGTACACCAGTTGCTGAAGGTTAGCGTGCAGGTGCAGCAGGTGGTAAAGAAAGCAAATGATATGTTGGCCTTCATTGCAAAAGGACTTGAATGAAGGAGCAGAATGTCTCGCTGCAATTATCAGGGCCATGGGGAGGCCACATCTGAAATGTTCTATGCAGTTTTGGTCTTCTTATCTGGGGAAGTTGTTCTTGTTATACAGGAGTGAACATGCAGTGAACATTTACCATACTGATTCCTGGAATGGCAGGACTGAGGAGGTGTTGAATTGGTTAGGATTATATTTGCTGGATTTCAGAAGAATGAGGGGGATTTCATAGAAACCTATAAAATTATACCAGGACTAGACAGAGTAAATGTAGGAAGAATGTTCCTGTTAGTGGTGGAGTCCAGAATCAGTGCCACAGTCTCAGGATGATCAGCCATGATCATAATGGTGCAGCAAACTTGAAGGGTCAAATGGCCTACCCCGCCCCTATTTTCTATGAGTCCAATAATTTTTCTTCATTTATGATTGTTGCTATATATTCTTTGATGGCAGAAATCTCAGAATTATGTTCATAATCAGTCAGATGAAACACTTTTTGTATTTAAAGTATATTATACTAAGCTTACCAATAAAATTGAATTATCTTTGGTCAAATATTCTTTTAAAATGTGGCAAAAGCAACCAGAATTGATTAAGATTTGTGTAAAATCTAGTGATAATTATCAATAGGAACAAATTGAATTAAGAACTCTTGAATATTTGTGCTATATTTAATGCCAAATAATGATTGGCATATTGTACCTATTGTATTGTTTTAAATTGTAGGTGTAATAAGACACTCGTTCTTTAATTAGATGGTGGATTCATAAGGCATCCAATATGATAGAAACTTAGGAAAGTTTGATGTAATGACATCTTGTTTGACAGTAAACAAAAAATGACTGAAGAAATAGCACAGACAAATATTGGCAGGTAAGAGATTTGAAATTCTCAACATCTTTTTAAAATGTAATGTTACGATAACTCTAGTACATTTATGATTTTTTATAATACAAAATGAAGGTTGGGACACCCCTAGATTTGGAATATCTGACCTTGCAAATAAAAAGTACTGAACCAATCATGCGAAGTTGACAAGTGGGTCCGTGTCTGTCAAATACATTTTAATATAGAGAAATGTTGTGTCGTACACTTGCATAGCGATAACTGCATGTATGCACCATGCAGAAATGAATGCTCAAGTTGCTTAATAAAGGAAGAATTTGGGGTTATAATGAAAGCGTAATTAGCAATTTAGGACCAGTGAAGCTCTTGTGGAATTAAATAGGGTATTATAATATAGTGCCAGCATAATTATGTCTAAAAAAGAAATGCTACTCCTTCCTTGTTTCATCAGACCACATTTAGAATATAGTGTCCAGCTTTGGCCCTATCATATTGAGGGTGATATGTAGGTCCTGAACTAAGGAAGGCCATCCAGATTAATGAGTAGGTTAAGGACCATCAGGACAAGCTAGATTTGAGGAGACATGTCTAAATCTTCAATATAATGTAATAATTAGATTGAGCCCATTTGATTTGGATACGACAGGTTGATAGAATCATAGTCATATAGCACAGAAACAGACCCTTTGATCTAACTTGTCCATGCCGACCAAGTTTCGCAAACTAAACTAGTCCCATCTGCCTGATTTGATGAGCAACTCTAGGCCTAGAAGTCCTGGCTATGGACTACAACACAGCACTGGTGGCAGCAGTCTATACTAACTTGCTGTCAATCAATAGGGAGGGCACTGGTGGAGTGGCAGGGGTGAGAGGGTCAATGCTGTCTTCCTGAGATGATAGCAAATTTGAGTTCAGTAGAGCTACTGCCCTTTCTCCCATGACGGTTCTTTGGTCATCCAGGTAGTCTATTGAAGGACGGAATGCTGGACAACTGTGGCAGCCTGCAAGCCCCTTCTTTGCATGCAGCAGTCCTCATGATAGGAACGTGAGTTTGCATGGTGAGACGCTGATATTTAATGGTTTCAACTGAGTTTCCACTGCATTAAGTATGCATCACATATCAGCTGTGGTCGAGGTGCAGTGTCTATCATGACCCAGATGGTAGCACTTTCATTTCTGAGTCAGAAAGTTGAGTTTAATTCCACTCCTGAAATTGAAGATAGATATCTAGGGTGACATTTCTAATGCACTGCTAGAGGGGTCATATGTGAAATGAGATATTAAACTGAGAACTTCTGTGCCCCCAGTTGAGATTATAAGATCCCAGAGCAATATATTGAGGAAGATCAACTGAATTCTCCATGTTGAAACAGTAAAATATCATGGTTTCTGGAAATGTAAAGTAAAAACAGGAATACAGGTCTGGAAATACCCGTGGAAAGTGAAACAAAGTTAATCTTTCAGGTCAATGATTTTTCATCAGAACTGATCATCAAACTGAAAATGTTAACTCTTTCCACAGATACTGCCATACCTGCTGAGTATTTCCAGTATTTTCAGTTTTTACTTCAGTTATCTCCAGAGTCCTGACCAATATTTATTCTTCAATCAACATCACAAAAACAGATTGTCTGGCCATAATAACATTCTGCTTATAAGAACTTGCAGTGCACAAATTGGTTGCCTTTATTACAAAATTGACTATGCTTCATAACTATTCACTGGCTGTAGAATGCTTTAGGATGTCTTATGATCATGAAGATATAACAGAAATATAAATATTTTCACAACAGAACCTGTGAGCTGTCAACCACCCAGATAGCTGACAACTGTGCTGTCCTAGACAACAAGGTGCAGGGCTGGATGAACACAGCAGGCCAAGCAGCATCATAGGAGCAGAGAAACTGTGCTGTCCTAATCTCTTGCCTTAAGCTATACAGTGTCTCATGTGCAGATCCTATCCCTTTGTCCCTCTCTAAATTATGTGTGATTTGAGCTGAGGGTTGCAACTGTTGAATCTAGTGACCCTGCATCTTCACCATCTCTGTTCCTTCTGTTATTCCACTGCCTGGCTTGCACTTCTTGAAATTTAGAAGGAGAAATTTACAATGGTAAGAGAAAGTTGTGAGGAGATGGGGTAATAAAAGCTGTATGCTTACTTTGCCCACAATTTGTAAATCAGAAGAGAATGTGGGTTGATGTGGAAGTTGGATTTGAGGAGGAGTTTTAATTGTATTTATAGGGTATGTAGGGTAATGTATAATTTAAAATTACAGAGAAGGGTGGATGCTGGAAATCAGAAACAAAGTCAGAAATTGCTGGAAAATCTCAGCAGATCTGGAAGCATCTGTGTAGAGAAGGCAGATTTAATATTTCGGGTCCAGTGACCCTTCTTTAGAACTCTTCAAGGTATAATTAACTTCAATCTTTAAAGACCCATTGTTGATTGGTTTCAGCAATTGCTGTCCCAATAATGGCTAGCATGGACTTCTTCATTGCAGCAAGAGCTTGCAGAAATAAGGTACCTACCTCATTAAGTTAGCTCCTTGGCCTCTGGTTTGCACTACCTACCCTGCATGAGGGAGCAAAGTATGTCGGTGAGTATTGCGCAATCTGTTTGGATGACGTGGTTCCAAGGTTTAAAAGCTGGTGGTGCGTGCAAACTATAAAATGTGGGTGTGAAATTTACAACAGAGCTGTGTGTGTGTGTGAGGATTCTATAAAGCAAATAACTGTCAGGTGTGAGGCCTAAATTATAAAGACTGTTGTTGGGTGACTGGTGGGGTGTGGTCAATTGAGTAGTGTTTGAGACTAGTGGTGTAGTTAATAAGATATGACATTTGAAGATGCATTCACTGATCTTGACATCTCATGAGATCATTGAGAGTCTTGTTACATTGCATCCAGGTTCTGGAGGCTTGGCTTCTGCCATTGCATCCCACTGCCTCTTGCTCACATGTCTGAAGGGTCTCCTGTCATCTGTGGGTACAAGACATCTCTATTCCTTTCCATGTCCTCCTGTGCAGTGTCTGAACAGTTTGCCAGCTGTCTCCCAGCTGCATCATGCCTGAATGCTTCCCAGGTCAAAGTAAACTCTTGCACAATTCGCAGTTCCTGCTGCAGTTATAATGCATTTCCTTTTTCAGTGGTGAAAGCTAGCTTTGAATGGTGCCAACCATTCCACATCATTGGCCTTCTATTGATGCATTCAGCCAGTCAGCTGTTGGATAGTTTAGCCAAAATGGTGTTAAACAGGTCACACAGATTTGACTTGTTTACATATTGCTATCAACAGGCATTAGTTAATTGTGTATTGCATTCTCACTAATATTTTTGTGGATGTCAAATTTATTTCCCAGTAGCATAATGAATACTATTATAGCATAATTATATTTTAAGCAATGTTTCTAATCACAGGATTCATGTAGCTATACAGGTGCTGTGAATTTTGAAAACTTTTTAAGCCAGACTTCAGGGGTGTTTGTGGCACAGTGGTAGTGTCCCTACCTCTGAACCAGGAGGCAATGGGTTCAAGTTCCACCAACTCCAGAGGTGTGTCATAATACTCTGAGCAGGTTGATTAGAAAAATAATTAAACCTGACTACATATTAAAAACTCTTCTAATTTGGTACCACTAGATCCTTTCGAAAATTTGCCTACTGAAGATATCAAGATATGATTTCCATAACCCTGTATTGCAAACATTTATGACCTGATTCACACCTCTGTTTCCTCCCCTCTTTTGGGTAATGATGTGAGAAATGTGAAGAACTGTGATCGTAAGAACTGAGGTCATCATTCTGAAACATTAACTGTTTCTGTCTCCACTGTTTTATCTGTTGAGTATTTTCAACATTTCTGTACTTTTGTGCTAACTTTGTTGAGTTATCTTTGGGATGAATATGGAAATCAGAATGTCTGAGTTTTGATCTTTCAGTAAATCAGTGCACAAACTTTTTCTAAGTGGCAAACAAATTAGTTGTATAATTAGAGATAGTGGGAACTGCCGATGCTGGAGATCTATGATAACAAGATGTAGAGCTGGATGAACACAGCAGGCCAAGCAGCATTAGAGGAGCAGGAAGGCTG
>NC_063337.1:40683143-40716858 GCF_021869965.1 Rhincodon typus | reverse complement strand
AGAGGAGCAGGAAAGCTGACATTTTGGGTCTGGACCCTTCTTCAGGAGAAGGGTCCAGACCCGAGACGTCAGCCTTCCTGCTCCTCTAATGCTGCTTGGCCTGCTGTGTTCATCCAGCTCTACACCTTATTAAAGTAGTATATTTACATTGCTTAAAAGTATAATGCCTAATTTTTCCAGTCTGTTATCTGTTTATAAGCATTACTTCAAGAATTTAAATCTGTTTCCGTAGCAATATGCAGCAAAACATTACACTAGTGCATATTTCTTGGCCTTCATTTAGAAGCTTAGGAGACCACATATTGTTTAGAAAATGGGCACTGAAGGGTCTAGCTTGACTGTTCTGTGGAATGTGCTGTTGAGTTTAAGGTGAGGATAAGGATATATAACATATATGGTAGGAGAGTGAAAGAGAAAGTTTTGTTCAATTTTTTTGATCACAACAATTGATTTAATTTTGTTATGCTCTCTAAAATGAAAGCAAAACTATTAGCATATTTTACAAAGTTTGTGGTGGCTTTTCTAACACCTGGATGCACTTATTCTTATCAGACTCAAGAACTCACATTTATGCAGTTTCATGTATGCAGTCCATTTTCTTCTGTGGAACAAATAGCTGCACTTGTAACTCTGAAACAAAAGGAAGGAAAACATTTCCTATCTGGTATACACCCAACTACAGTAGGCAATCGCTTGGGGGCCAATTGTAAAGCTTTAATTCCAGCATTGAATCTAGTTTTTCCTGTTTCATCTTTTGAGTTTTTAAAATTTATTTGTTCATGGGATGCGAGCATATCTGGCAAGGACATAAGATATTGCCATCCCTAATTACCTTGATTCACAGATCAGATGTTTCTGGGAAACATGCTACCTGTTGCAACAAAGAGTACCTTACTTTGAGAAGAGTCTGTTGAACACAGTTACTGTTATTTTGCTCGGAGTTGTTTTGCTCTGCAATCATGACATCACGTATGGTACGAGGTAGTGTGTTTATATATGGAACTGGACTTTCTGCTGCAATCTTGCAGCTCCAAGTAAAATTCCCAACTAGTGCCAATTTTGACCAGGCCTTAAGTCAGTTGCCCACTTCAAGTGACTGAATGACAGTGATGTGTTTCATGTGCTATGAGGTTTACCCTGCTTTAGAAAATTAGCAGGGTATAGCCCGTGTATGTTTCATGTGCCACTGTTGACCTGACTCTGACCCGCTGACAGTATGGTATGCTCCTTTTCTCCACAGAGAGAGAATGTATGGTAACAGCATTAAATAACTGGATGCACAACTTACAAGGCAAGCCAGTGATTAACTTTCCAAATCATTCAGTGACCTCACTTTCCCTATATCTGCAATGTCCTTCAGCCCTTCAAGCTTTCAAGATATCTACTCTCTGATGTTAACATCTTGAGCATCCCTGATCTAGTCTGTGCTGTCATGAGCTCAGGTTCTTCAGAGCCAATGAAAATGTGACAGTTTTTTTGGGACCTCAGTCATATTATCAATCCCTATGTATTCCATACAAGAATATTATTTCACTTCGAAAGGTAACCCTTAGCATAATTTTAATAAACGTCCAAAGCATTTAATTTAATCATTTGACTGTAGCATGAAGTGCCAATTATTCAATGTATCAAGATGTTCAGCATTTACATAATAGCTTTTGATTTCTGCCAGATATTATTTTAGGGTAGATACTTAATGGAACTCTCAACCAAATGCAACCATGTGAATTAGGAGCAGAGTAGGCCATTCGTGCCCTCATACCTGCTCCATTATTCAAAAAGGTAATTCCTGTCTACCCTGATGACGTTTGACTCCCGTGTTATTCAAGAATCTACTTATATCTACCTTAAAAGTATTCAACGACTCTGCCTCTTTCTGGGGAAAAGAGCTCTATAGACTCTCAGCCTCCTGAGAGAAGAATTTATCCTGAATTCCATCTTAAATGGAAGATCTCTTATATTTAAACTGTGTCCCTTATTTCTAGTCTATCCCACAAGAGAAAATATCCTTTATGCATCCAATCTGTCAAGCCCTGTCAGGATTTTGTATGTCTCAATAAGATCACCTCTGAACTCTAATGGATATAGAGATAGTAGGAACTGCCAATGCTGGAGTCTGAGATAACAAGGTATGAGCTGGATGAACACAGCAGGCCAGGCAGCATCAGAGGAGCAGGAAAGCTGATGTTTCGGGTCTGGACCCTTCTTCAGAAATGGGGTAGGGGAAGGGGGCTCTGAAATAAATAGAGAGGGGGAGATGATGACAGAAGGTAGATAGAGAAGCAAATAGGTGGGAAGGAAGACGGACAGGTCGAGGAGGCGGGGATGAGGCTAGTAGGTAGGAAGTGGGGGTGGGGGTGGGGGTTGGTCAGTGAGGTGGGAGGAGCGGATAGGTGGGACAAAAGACGGACAGGTCAAGGAGGCAGGGACGAGCTGGGCTGGTCGTGGAATGAGGTCGGGGGTGGGGAGATTTTGAAGCTTGTAAAGTTCACATTGAAACCACTGGGCTGCAGGGTTCCTGGGTGGAATATGAGGTGCTGTTCCTCCAGCCTTCGGGTGGCATCATTTTGGCACTGGAGGAGGCACAGGATGGACATGTCGAAGGAGTGGGAGCGGGAGTTGAAGTGGTTTGCGACTGGGAGGTGTTGTCGTTTGTCTCGAACCGAGCGTAGATGCTCCACAAAGCGGTCTCCAAGCCTCCGCTTGGTTTCCCCGATGTAGAGGAGGCCACATCAGGAACAGCGGATACAATATACCACATTAGCCTTCTGGAGGGACCGCTCTCTCTGTGACTCCCTTGTCCGCTACACACTCCCCACGAGCCCCACCACCCCCGGCACTTTTCCCTGCAACTGCAGGAGGTGCTACACCTGCCCCTACATCTCTCACCCCCACCCACCTGCATCCTAGGCCCCAAGAAAACCTTCCACATTAAACAGATGTTCACCTGCACATCCACTAATGTGGTATATTGCATCCGTTGTTCCCGATGTGGCCTCCTCTACATCGGGGAAACCAAGCGGAGGCTTGGAGACCACTTTGTGGAGCACCTACGCTCGGTTCGTGACAAACAACACCTCCCAGTCGCAAGCCACTTCAACTCCCCCTCCCACTCCTTGGACGACATGTCCATCCTGGGCCTCCTCCAGTGCCACAGCGATGCCACCCGAAGCCTGGAAGAACAGCATCTCATATTCCACCCGGGAACCCTGCAGCACAATGGTCTCAATGTCGTCTTTACAAGCTTCAAAATCTCCCCACCCCCAACCTCATCCCAAGACCAGCCCACCTCATCCCTGCCTCCTTGACCTGTCCATCTTCCCTCCCACCTACCCGCCTCTCCCTCCTCACTGACCAACCCCCATCCCAACTCCATACCTACACTCACCTGTACTGGCTTCACCCCCACCTCCTTGACCTGTCCGTCTTCTCTCCACCTATCTGCTCCTGTATCCACGTTCTATCATCGCTTCCCCCTCTCTCTATTTATTTCACAGACCCCTTCGCCTCCCCCATTTCTGAAGAAGTGCCCAGACCCGAAACGTCAGCTTTCCTGCTCCTCTGATGCTGCCTGGCCTGCTGTGTTCATCCAGCTCTACACCTTGTTATCTAATGGATATAGACCTTGTCTGTCTAACTTTCCTTCTTCCATCTCTGGTATCAGTTGACTGAACCTTCTCTGTACTTTTCTAATGCACTTATATCCTTTCTTCAATAAGGAGACCAAATGTAGACAATACTCCAGACATGGTCTCACCAGTGCCCTGTATAATGGAGCAAAACATCTTTTTATATTTAATTCTCATTGCAATAAGAAGGAAATTCCATTTGCATTCCTGAGTAATTACCATATACTAACTTCCATGTACCAAGACACCCAGAACCCTCTTTTCGGGAGCTTCTTTGCATTGTTCTATTCTTACTACCAAAGTGTACAAGTTCACATTTCACTACATTGAAGTCCATCTGCCAAATTTTGTCCACTAACTTAACTTGTAAATCCTTTTATAGACTTCTTGTCTTACTTTTCTATCTATGTTTGTGCCATCAGCAAATTTAGCAACCATACATTTGGTTCCTTTTTCTAAGTAATTAATTTTAATTTTTTTATTCACTTGTGGGAGACGGGCTTCGCTGGCTGACCAGCATTTATTGCCCATTCCTAGTTGCCTTTGAGAAGGTCATGGTGAGCTGCCTCTTGAACCAGTGCAGTCCACATGCTGCAAGATCCGCAATCCAGGATTTTTGACCCAGGAACAGTGATATATTTCCAAGTCGGGATGGTGAGTGACTTGGAGGGAAACATGCAGGTGACAGTGGAGTTCCCATATATCTGCTGCCCTTGTCTTTCTAGACGGAAATGATTTTGGGTTTGGAAGGTGCTGTCTAAGGATATTTGTTGAACTCCTGCAGTGTATCTTGTAGATAGTACACACTGCTGCTACTGAACATCTGTGGTTGAGGGAGTGGATGATTGTGTCAGTCAAGTGGCCTGCTTTGTCCTGGATGGTGTCAAGCTTCTTGAGTATTGTTGGAGATGCACCCATCCAGACAAGTGGGGAGTATTTCCATTACATTTCTGACTTGTGCCATGTAGATGCTAGACAGCTGTTGGGGAGTTAGGAGGTGAGTTACTCATTGCAATAATCCTAGCCTCTAACCTGCTCTTGTAACCACAGTATTTATATGATGAGTCCAGTTCAGTTTCTGCTCAATGGTAACCCCAGGATGTTGACACTGGGGGATTCAGTGATGATAATATCATTGAATGTCAAGGAGCAGTGGTTATTATGTCTCTTATTAGAGATAGTCTTTGCCTGGCATTTGTGTCTGCAAAATAGTTGAGGCCTTAGCACGATCCCCATGGTACTCCATGAATTGTCATTTTCTAACCTGAAAATGACCCATCTATGTATACTCTGTTTCCTGTTAGCTGTCCAATCCCCTATTCATGTTGTTATGTTACCCCTACACCACGAGTTTTTATTTTGTAAATAATCTTTGATATGGTACATTATTATATCACAGTTTCCGGCATCTTCCCAGTAACAGATGTTAAGCTAACTGTACGTCCCACTACCCAAACTGTAACCCTGCTTTCTTAAGTAGAGAAGTCAAAATCATTACAGGCAATAGCAAGTGGTTGTGGGTTGCAAAAGAGTACCGTTCCTGAGTATATTTGCAAGTAAATTTGTATACGAGTCAAAACACAATACAGGACAATAGCTGTTCGTATATCGTCTATATCGTTGGATCTTTAAACTTACAGGTGCCTCTTAAAGGCACGTGCACTACTAACTGACGAGAACACAGTCTGGCAAGTGTAGACAGACCCGACACCACAACTGGGCAACAAGATTCTCAACACACTAAAGAGACTCGAACAGACTGGACAAATCAACAAAACAGACTTCTTAAGAATGAAACCTGAAGGAACTAACACCCCCCGATTCTTCTACGGCCTCCCTAAGGTACACAAACCGGAAGTACCCCTCAGACCCATAGTCTCCCTGGCAGGCACGCCATCGCATAGATTAGCCAAGGAGCTACAAAGGAGACTAAAGCACCTCGTCATCAAGTCACCCCACTCAATCCACTCAGGAGTTCCTCAATTCATCAAGGACATAAGAACAGATGATGACGAGACCATGGTATCATTTGACGTTACTGCCCTATTCACATCGATAGGCATACCACTAGCAAGAGAAACACTGACAACACTACTAAAACAAGAACAAGACCCGAGTGACACCATTTCCACAGACAACATGCTGAAGCTACTGGACCTATGCTTCACCACCCACTTCACCTTTAACAGCCAAATATATGAACAGATCCATGGGATCACCTATCTCTGGACTAATAGCTGAAGCGATGATGCAGAGATTTGAAAGTATGGCCATTCCGCTAACCCAACCAAAACTATGGATACGCTACGTGGACAACACCTTCGTTATTATTAAACGGACCAAACTAGATGAGACGCACAAACTAATAAACAACACCCTCACCAGGATCAGATTCCCCAGAGAAGAGGAGAAGAACAAACAGCTCCCATTCCTGGACATCATGGTGGAACGCAGGATAAGTGGGGAGTTCCTAACAAAGTTCACAGGAAAGCCACTCACACTGAACAAGTACTGAATTTCAACAGCAACCACCCTAACACACAAACAAAGTTGCGTGAGAACATTATTTAAACGGACAACAACGCACTCCAGCAGCACAGAGCTACGCCAAGAAGAAGAAGAGTACCTCTTCCAAGTATTCAAAGACAATGGATACCTGAAAAACTGGGTCAGAAGATGCCTATCTCGCACACGACAACAGGAAGATACTACATGCCCCGATACACTCACCACGCTACCTTACATCAGGAACACATCTGAACTGACCACAAGACTCCTATGACCACTGGGATTCAGAGTTGCACACAAACCCACATTAACCCTACGTCAACTGCTCACCCGGACCAAAGACCCACTACCCACAATGGACAGGACCAATGTCATATACAAGATTCCCTACAAAGACTGCGACAAAGACTACATTGGACAAACAGGAAGGAAATTAGCCACAAGAGTACATGAACATCAATTGGCCACAAAAAGACACGACCAATACTCACTCATCTCCATCCACACGGATAAGGAGAACCACCAATTCAGTTGGGACAACACCAGGATCCTGCGACAGGCAAAGCAGAGACAAGCACAGGAATTCCTAGAAGCCTGGTACTCCACTAAGAAAGCCACCAATAAACACATAGAGCTAGACCCCATATACACTCCATTGTGAAGGGAAACCGGAAGTGAGGTAATCCAGCTCAATGGACACCAGAGTTTAAATAACAGGTGGAAAAACACAACAGCTCTTCATCAGAGGCTGCACTGATGATGTTACCCAGCAGGATAATGAAACGTCTGCAGAACAATGAACCAGCTCGGCGAACCAACCAACTTCAACACCCACAACCAGAGCTACAAATCTTCTCTAAAATCTTAGAATTAATAACGCTCTTTTTCAGTAACTTGGGATGAACTATGTTAAAGCTATGTTAAAAATGCAAAAATAAAACACTGGGGATGCTGAATGTGAAATAAAAACAAAAAATGCTGAAAGAACTCAGCTGGCCCAGCAGATCTGTGTACTGTACTGACCTGAACCATTAACTCTTTATCTCTCCACAATTAATATGTTCAAATCTGAGAACTGAGTTGAGGAACGTAAACATTTAAAAATGATTATGATTTTATATGCCAAGATTAAGCTGTGGACCGTTATCAGTAACAAGCTTTCTGGTAACAAACTTTGTAAAGATCTCCAGCAATATTTCAATGGTTTTCTCTAAAGATGTTGGCAACTTTAGGCCATTTAGTTTGCACATCCAGCACTATGAAAAACATTTGCCCTTCAAAAGGCAGCCCAATGTAGTCAGTAAGGATTCTTTGCCATGGCTTTTTTTGTCCATTCACATGGGTGTAATGGCTCTAATGGAGGTAGGTTGCAAACTCTTGCATAAGCTACACATATTCCTGCCTTCTCCTCAACTTTGGAGTCGAGCCCTGGCCACCAAAAATAGATTCTGGCTGTCTCCTTCATTCTGACAATGCCACGGTGACCTTTGTGGAGTTGATTTAACAAATTTTTCCTTAACAGTGGTGGAAATGATGACCCTCATTCCCCATAGGAGACATTCTGCTTGTATGGGTAGAGTGATATATGTTTTCAGTTCTGGGGTTATTTCGTAATCTTGCAATGGAGTACCATATCCATCATTTTTATGGTAGCGGATCATTTCCTAGTGTACTTCTTAACTTGTCCTTCTGTTACTGGAGTACTCCCTTCATGTTCAAAGTAGAAAAAGCCTACATAAGGACTGTTTGGTTCATTTGCAAAGGTGATCTAGAGAGCCCATCAGCATTGCCATATAAGATGGATTGCCAATACTTAATTACATAAGTGTGAGCTGATAGCAACAATGCCCACTTCTGCACACAGCTCACTGTTGAAGAAAGTATCCCTATATGAGGTCCAAATATTGTGGTCAGTGGTCTGTTAGCAGGGTAAATTCCCACATCTACAGGAATCAGTACAATCGTCTTATACCAAAAATGATTCACTGGCTACTTTCTCTATTCAAGCATATTTTAATAATTTTGCAAAAGCTATTGACCCCTTTTCACCATTGGGTAATATATGAGAAATGACTGCTCCCAATCCATAACAGATAGTAGTTGCAATGGTAATTTTGGGTCAAAATAGGTCAGGACTTCTGACTTTAATAAAACCTATTTGACTTGTATAAATTTTCACATTGATCTTCCCATTTCCAATTCTTATTTTGGCATAATAAATTGTATAATGGCTTGAGAATTATTGCAAGATTTGGGACAAACCTACCATATTGATTTAGCAAGTTCAAAATATATCGGATTTGGTTTACATGCTTACGTGCTGGTGCTTCAGTTAAGGCTTTTACTTTTGAAGGTGATTTGTGTGTTCCTTAGCTTCAATGACTAGGCTAAGTATTCAATGGACAATTTAAAAAATTTACATTTGTCTTTCCTTATTCTTAGGCTGTACTAATTAAGTTTCTGTACATTAGCATCTAAATTGCTGAAATGCTTTTTTTTTCATTTCTCCCTGTAATGAAAATATTGTCGAAGTAACCCTGGATCCCTTCCAATTCACTTAAAATTTGATCCAAAGCATGTCAACATAATGCAGATGCAGATATGATTTCAAATAAAAGTTTCTTGTATTTGAATAATCCTTTTATGTGTTACAGTTGTCAAGTATTTCTGTAACTCAGGCATGACTGAGGTCAACTTTACTTAGAAGCTGGCCGCCAGCTAACCCAGCAAATAGCCCATCAACTAAAGGCAAAAGATATTGCTCAGCACACAGCACGAGATTAATAGTGACCTTACAATCACCGCACGTGGTTACCAATCAATCTTTCTTAAACACTAGCACGGCAGGTGTGGCCCAAATACTCACATTTATGGATCCAAGGACTGCTGTCTTGACTAGCCTCATTAATTCTGCTTTGACCTTTAGTCTGATTGCAGAAGGTACTGGATTAGCCTTGCAACATCTTGCCTAAGTCTTACTTTTGACTGTTAATTTAACAGAAATATTTTCATTGCTTCCCAGATCACTGTTGAAAACAATGGCATGCTTTTTTTAGAATTTGTGATAGACCAGTCTCAGAATATGACATGCAATTTATTTTAGCCCATTGAGTTTGATTTTTCTCCAACCATACTCTTCCCAATAAGGTTGGAAAATTTCCTTTGGTAACATGTAGAAACAAATTTTATGAATGACCATATAACTGTACATTTACATTGATACAACCCTTTAAAGGCACCACATCACCTGTATCTGTTCTTAGCACATTTTTTGAGGTTTGCAGCGCAATGTGACTGAGCTGCTTCTGATACACACTTTCAGATATCCACAAAACTGCCGCTCCACTGTCCACTTTCGTTTTTCCTGGTTTTCCATTCAATAAGGGATTGACCCAGCATAGGCTGGTGTCACCAGCAATGGCCAGTATGCTTAATAACAGCCCCACTTCAGACTGAGAGTCTGGGCTTTTGTCATGACCTTTTTGTACCATGTAGACTTTCTTCCTACTCTTCAGTTTCTGTACTTTTGTTATATGTTGTTCATGTTTCTCCTTCAACCACACCCATTCATTGTGGTCTTTTATTCCTGCAGTTTATGCATACAGCTTCTTTAGACCAGCAATTTGCTGCTGCATGACCTGCTTTTCTACACTTGAGTCTGTGTGGGTGACCATCTCTCAGCCACCATTTTGTGATCTTTGTCAGTTGCCATTTTGTAAATTCTCATGCTCGAGCTTAGTTGTTGAGCTTCCTGGGCTGCAACTTCCATTGAAACTGCTATTTGCAGTGCTTTCTTTAAGGCTATGTTCCCTTCCATTAGTAATCTTTTCTGGACATCTTAAAATGCAAACCAGTCTGACTCTGACAGCGTATTTAAATTGTCTCCAAGTTTCCAAAATTCTCCTAACTTCTTTAAAATTGCTATGAACTGTAAGATAAGTTCACCATCATGCTGATTGTGTTTGTAGAATCTGAACCTTTCAGCAATGGTTTTGGTGAAAAATGGTCCTGTAGGATTCTACTATTTCTTCACAAGTTTTGGAACCCAGCTTCTCTAGCTGTACCAGATTCATCAGGGATTTATAAGCTTCTCTCACTATAATAATCAGGAATACAGAGCCCACTATATCTGCTTCAATTTTGTTAACTTGGGCAAAATAATAGAATTTTTCTGTGTAGGCGGTCAAGCTTTCCATGTTTTCATCATACAGTCCCACAGATACAAAATTTCCCACCATTTTATATTTATTTTAAAATGGTAAGAGCTGCATAGTACAATGTATCAATATCAGCACTACCTTACCTTCTCCTGTTTACAACAAGATACAGTATTCCTGAGGCTGCCTGTTTCTTTCCGCATTTATACCCCTAAAACATGTCAAAACATTTCCCTTGAGTAGGGCATTGGTTACTCCCTTGTTACTGTCTTCAGGGTGAAGTTTGTGACGAGATTTTTCTGCACTGTTCTCAATTTTTTCTCTTGCTGACTATACCTGCTTCAGTGTAGTGATAACATCTGTTGATGTTTCTTCTTTTGAAGTGCCTCTAAGATCTTCTGTGAGGACCACAATTCTGTTTTAATTTGACAAATCAGTGAACTGACCTAGTGGATCTCGAAGCAGTTTTTATCTTTGTCACCAGTTTTCTTCTTGTGTTATATTACAAGAAGAACCAAGAGGTCAAGGTGTTTAACAACAACAGGAGCTTTACTAAGGAGGTTTTCACTCTTCAGGCAACAAAGTTAGGCTATACTGTTTTCCACCTAAAATGGTTGATGCTGTCATTGTGATGTAACGTGATTAGCCTCTTAAAATGACAATCTACTATGCTTACCAAATACACAACATATGATAGAACATGGAACAGAACAGCATAGGAACAGTCCCTTTGGCCTACCATGCCTGCGCCGACAATGATGCCATTCTAAAGTAATCCCATGTGCCTGCACATGGTCCATATCCCTCTATTCCCTACCTGTTCATGTGTCTGTTTAAATGCCTCTTAAATGTTGCTATAATGTCTGCTTACACCATCTTCCCTGGCAGCATGTTTCCGACTTATGCTTCCCATAATTTTATCAGGTTGCCCTTCAGACTCTTATGATAGCCGTTCAAACCTGCACCTCAGTCACCTAGAAGGGCAAGGCAGTAGATAGATATGAATAGCATTCCCTGCAAGATTTTCGTCCGAGTAACACACTATCCCAAATTGGAACTATATTGCTATTTGTTCACTGTTGCTCTGTCAAATCCTGAAACTCCATTGTATATAGTGCCTCAAATGGACATTATCTGCACGCAAACCCTAAGTCAACTGGAAAGTAATATTTTTCATTTCTTGAGCTGATTCTGCATTCTTATACAAACAAAAGGATAATGCATTGTATAGTTTAATTGTGATATATCATAATCTACATCTTCATGTGTAGGGGATAATTCCAAAGTTTACAATGACTCAAAATTTTGGTGAACTATAAACTGAGTAGGACAATGTAGAACTTAAAGGATATTGACATGGTGGAGTGGGCAGTTAAGTGACAGATGAAGTTCAATGTCGAAAAGTGTGAGGTGATGCACATTGGTAGGACAAGAACAAAGAAATACTGTATCAAATAAAGGGTATTATTCTAAAGGGTGCACAGGAGCAGAGAGTCCTGGTTGCGTGTGTGCATGAATCATTAAAGCTGGAAGGACAGGTAGCCATTAATAAGCCATCCAGCACTCTAGACTTCCTAAATAAGGACACCAGGTACAACAGTAGAGAAGCTATGATGAATTCACGTAAGATACTGGTTAGATCTCCGTTTGGATAGTATGTACAGTTCTGTTTGCCAAACTATGGGAAGGGTGTGAATGAATTGAAGAGAGTACCAAAAAAAATTTACAGAAACGACTTCGGAGATGAGACACTTCAATTACATGGAAAGGTTGTTGAGGTTAGGACTGATTTCCTTGGAGAAGAGAAAACTAAGAGGAGATTTGATGGAATTCATGAGAGGTCTGGATAAAGCAGATATGGAGAAATTGTTCCTGTTGTAACAGATCAAAAACTAAAGGGCACAGTTTTAAAGTGGCTTGCAATAGAAACAAATGTGAAGTGAGAAAAAATATTTCACACAGTGAGTAGTTAAGGTATGGATTGCACTGTCTAGATATGTAGGGGAGGCAAGTTCAATTCTGGCATTCATGAGGGCATTGTATATTATTTAAATAGAAATGATGTGTGGTTTTATGGAGAAATGGTAGGATATTGGTACTAAGATAAAATACTGAGAGCTAGTGGTCTGAATAGCCTCCTTCTATGACTCTGTTTCATACTTGTGTGTCAAAACTGAACTAATATTTACTAATTCACAAATGAACTTGTTAAATTTTGTGACTTTTTAAGTATCGATGCATATCTGCCAGATGCCAACAGTGAGGATGAACACAGCCTCGCAGACAGCGAGATGTTGGCCAATGAGTCCTTTAAATTTGAGAGCTCTCTAACTAAAGAGCAGCAAGAAGCTTTGGCAGAAAATTCAGCAAGAGTAATCCAAAGAGCATGGAGAAGACACATCGTAAGTTTAACTTTGTGCTAAGTTGGCAAACGGCAATGTAGGGTGGGGAGTTACAGGAAGCACAAAATTGCTGAGCAGTTTTAGGCTGTTTTTTCATCTGCATTTAACCACGCATTTTATTAATTTATTAATTGATATTGGGTCATGTTTTCATACATTATTATGATAAATTTCAAAAGTACTTCAAAATATAAAGCATTTAGGGATATTTTGAGGGTGTGAAAGGCACAATGTAAATTCAAATTTTCTCTTTTTTTCTCAAGGTATTTCTCAAATGTCACAAAATTTAAAGGGCAATTTAGTAAATTGTACATGTGCAAATATATTTTTAAAATAAATATGTTTTTGAAACAAAAACAATTCCATTGAAGACCTTAAAGTTTGGCAAGACTGAAAACAGTCAGGAAAGCTATGTTAAAAATAGTTTTACACACGTTTCTCTGAGTATACAGCTGAATAATTTGCATAGGTGTGGATGGGTTATTATGGTACCTCCCTGCTATGTGTTGTGTTGGTAAAACAGATTTTAAAACAGGTTAGACTAATGTTTACTGACACAACATTTTAGCAGATGTGAGATTCTGCCAATGTGTTCACTCCCTACAAAATATGCCATTAAATAAGAGTAATGATGTTTAAGTAGTGTGGTTAAATGTATTTTGGGAGTTAGTTTGGTTTTTATCCACGTTAACAGATTTGTAACCTGTTCCTTAAATAAATGTTTAGTTTAATCTCCTTAAACTGATGGCAGAAAATTGTTCTTTTTCACATATGATTGATTAAGGTAAGTCAGAGGATTTTTTGTTTGGTGGGTCTTTTTTACCTTTATTCTTTCATGAGATGTGTGCATTTCTAGCAAGGCTAGCACTTAGTATCCATCCCTAGTTGCTCTTAAACTAAATGCCACGTTAGTCCATTTCAGAGACAAATTAAGAATCAACCACATTGCTTTCAATCTGGAGTCACACCACCATGTAGACCAAATCGGCGGGCAGATTTCCTTCCTTGAAGGGGATTTGTGATGGGTGTTTTAATGACAATCAATAATAGTTTCAGATTAATTGATTGAATTTGATTTATGCCAAGTAGTGTGCCTGAGTACTTTCTGTAAGGTGGTGTGTGAAGCCTACTTCCAGTAACTAACTATAATAGTTAATTCTACAGCAGCAATCCACTTCAATGCATAAGTATTCAGGCATTTGACAACCAAATAAATTGTAACTGTGGTATCTGACAACAGAATCAGGGTCAGAATATTCCAGTTTCCAATTGGTTTTTACACCCTTGCTGATTCCAGGTTTGAAAATCTTTAATAGTTTTCAATTAATACTAACCCACTCTAAGGGCAGCAGACCAATAATTTCTTCTGGATGTGCACTGGAAAGTGTTTCTTCTTCATTAGTTCACAAGACATGGATATCATTGGCTGAGCCCACCTTAATTGTCCTTGAGAAGGAGGTGTTGAGCTCCCTTTTTGAATCACTGCTGTCCTTGGGATGTAGGGACACCCACAGCACCGTTGGGAAGGGAGTTGCAAGATTTTGACACAGTGACGTTTAAGGAATAGCAGCATTTTTGCAAGTCAGAATAATATGTGGCTTGGAAGGGATCTTGCTGGTGTTCCCATGCATCTGCTGCCCGTGGCCTTCGAGGTGATAGGGTCGCAGTTTTCAAAAGTGATGTTGATAGCGTCATGATGAGTTGCACTAATGTATTTGTACATAGTACATACTGCTGCCACACTGCACCGATAGTGAATGCACTCTTTCTAGATTGTAGAAAGGTTTTGGGGAGACAGGAAGTGAGGTTACTCACTGCAGAATTGCCAGCTTTGACCTGCTCTTGTAGCCATAGTACTTAAGCTGCTGGTCCAGTTCGGTTTCTGGCCAATGCTAATCCCTGAGATGTTGCTAGTGGGGAATTTGGTGATAGTGGTGATCTAATATCAAGGGGAGATGGTGAAATTCTCTTTTGTTAGGGATGGTTATTACCTGGTACTTGTAGGGCATGAATGTTACTTGCCAATTATTAGCCCAAACTTGAATAATTGTCCAGGTCTTGCTGTGTTTGAACACAGAGAGCATCTGTATGACAGAAATTTGTAAAAATGGATTTGCATAGAACCCAACTAACCAAGGCATGACGAGTTTTATTTGAAACAGCAAGGTATAGTGCAGCACTTTGAAGAGCTCTGTTGACAATATGCTGACATCTCGTGTCGATTCACAGGAGCTTACAAGTCTAATGAATAATGCTGTTGGAATTTTTCTTTTGCATTTTATGTTGACCCTACTGTTCTGTTTGTTAAAATATGTTAGCATCATGAAGGAGTGGAGGAACTTCTTACCGATTTTCTCATTTGCTTCCTAAAGGCATGAACAATTTTCTGGGGTACTAACATAAGTACTAACTACCTTCACATGCTTTCCCAAATGACTATTATGCATACATCAGTACTGGCTAAAATAAAGAAGAAGTTTTGCCTATGGAGGTGTATCCTGACAAGTTCGATCCTTTCTTCACCTTACATCTTGCAACGGTCGTTGGATACAGATCAGGACTAGGAACTGTGATGATTTTCCTTGTGTGCTGAGGTCGATTGTAACACTCTCTCATTATCTCATTGAAGTAAACAAGACTGGAGATCAGATTAGGGCTTTGCTCATCTATGAGATGACTCATTGAATAAACTTGCTGCATCATTTAAAATTCTTTGGATAAACTGGATTTGAATGAGGGGCTTGATTTTAATAAAAGCAGCAAGTGCTGGGAAACTCGGCGGATCTGGCAGCATTTTTGACAGAAAAACAGTGTGGTGTTAGACCATCATTGTTTAGGATGTGGCCCCGAACAGGAAGCTGGTGTCCTGTTTCACCAACGTGGACCTGGAGTTGCTGGTGGACAGGGTAGTGGAAAGGAGGTCACATCAACAAACTCCGCCAGCCTGGACTGAGATAGCAGTCCAGGTCAGTGCAGTTGTCCTGGGTTAAAAGAAACACACAATAGTACAGGAAGAAAGTTCATGACTCTGCACTCCACAAGGGTAAATATCACCACTATCTTTTTGCTATTGCTCACTCAAACTCTGTACTGCTTTCAGCCCTCAGCAAGGCTCAGGGCTACAGCTGTGTGTTGCAGGCAACATGTCCACTCGATGGTTCTTGCCCATCATCTCTTCAGGAATTACTAACTCTTCCTGCTCTCTGTGTTTCCTACTCTCAAACTGGCGTCACCTCACCACCTGTCCTGACCCTACATCACTACAAATGGATCTCTCATCCACTTCCATCATATTCAACTCTCCTTTCATCTCATTGTAGAAAAATGTCTCCTAGCCAGGCAGAGAGGTCAAAAACAAGCTGGTCAATGATGAACGTAAGGCTTCTTGCAACATATCAAGGGAAGCTGTTATATTTAGCTGGAATAGAGCATGATTACTTATCTGGGCGTGTGGAGACCTCTGGGCAACAGCTCAGTAAGCTTCATTGTTCTGTGCCATGCTGCACTGTTCTTACCACAAATGCTCACTCACTCAAATGTTTTATCCCTTTTATACAACTAATTCTCTCTTTCTTTCCCTCTATTACTTAGACAGTAGTGGTATCAAATCAACATTCTTCCAAAGAATCCAGCACAGGAAATCATCAGCACCTTTGAACAGGAGGATGCAGTAGCAAAGCTTTCACCTACACTGTCCACCTGCTCACAGATTTTTACCTCAGTACAAACACCCCGATCTTTGAAACTAAGAGGAACTTATCAAGAGCAGGCACCTGTTCAGTTTCAAGTAGAGGATGATCCTATGGGCTCGGCTATTAATTATTTTGTCAAAATGCTTATACAAACGGATGAACAGCAGGAAAATTTGTCCGAGCCAATCAATAAACTGGATCAAAGAATGGAGGAGTCCACTAATGTTATCAATACTGTGCTGGCTCTGGCATGCCTCCATGGATAAGCTGACTACTACCATGAAGACCCAGGTCCAGCACACTCAGTGTCTGCCAGATGTGCGCACAGACTTGCATTCCATTTCTACAGCCATAGGTGCACTGTGTCAATGGCAAGGCAAGAGGGACTTTAAGAACTTCGACCTCATTCCAGGTGCCTCTTCCTCTCTATGAGAGATGGTGGGGCTAGGATGCACTGAGATGCTGCAGAGATGCCTTGCCCCTCCGCCTCTCCCTTTTCAGTGATGCCAAAACCTGAAGAAATTCAAGATATAGAGAGTGAGCATGCATTTGGACAAGACATTGGAGGAAAGCCTGGGCCCTTTAGACCTAACTGTCCTTGGAAATGACTGGCCAAGTCATCAGTTCCAACCAAGAGCAAGTTCCCTCCACCCCAGCTATGGAAATCATGAATGCACAAAAATGTACTGAGAGGGAAAGATAGAAAAAACTTACCAAGGGGAGAGATGAGCAGCCTGTTCAGGCACCCAAGAATGTTTATCTCTCATAAACATCAGACATCATGGATCCTTGAAATGTGTATTATGATGACTACGGCCAAGATGGTGTACTTTAACATGACAACACTGAGGCTAAAAGCAATATGTAGGGATTTTATTAGGGCCAGTCCTGCACAATCATCCACACACACCCAGCTTGTGAGTGAGAAGATGGAATCATTGAAGATTCCACACAACCTAAAGCCCATCCAATATCAATAAGGCACAAGTTAGGAGTGTGATAGAACACTTTCCACTTTCCTTGATGAGTGCAACTCCAACAACACTCAAGCAGCTTGACATAATTCATGACAAAACAGTCTGCTTGATTGGCAGTTATCCACTCCATCCACCACAGATGCTCAGTAACAGCAGTGTAGAAAATCTACAAGATGCTATGCAGACATTCACCAAAGCTCCTTCGACAGCACCTTCCAAACCCATGACCACTACCATCTCGAAGGACCAGGGTTACAGCACCACCACCTGCAAATTTCACTCCAAGTTACTCACCATGCTGACTTGGAAATATATCACCATTCCCTCAGTATTGTTGGGTAAAATCCTGGAATTCCCTTCCTAAAAGCATTATGAGCCTTCCTACAGCACATGGACTGTAGCAATTCTTAGCTCATCACCATCTTCTCAAGGTCAACTAGGAATGAGTAATAAAGGCTGGCATAGCCAACAATGACCATATCTCGTGGTGAATTTGAAAAAAAAAAACTGGAAGCAAAGTTTCATTCTATTTATCAGATTTTTAAGAGAGCATACTGTTTTTCAAGGCTGGGAGATGTATAATGCAGTTCACATGTGCACTCTCACTTGAAGAGCGTTAGTCTGTCAAGAGAAGATACACAAAGTGCTGTCCTTCTCAGGCTAAATGCTGTCCTATAGGATGCTCAAACATTTGAAAGCAATTTACAAGTCTATGTGAACTATGAAATGTTAAAGACTAACTGATGGAAAGGTAAAAAGGAGACATCTCATGATTTGTCTCGACCTGCTGCCTATCATAAGAGACTTCACTGCACAACACTCACGTATCGCATGCTGACTGAAACCTTAAAAACTGATTTAACCTTAGCAGCTTGCAGTGTTAGTGCCTTGTCTCATTGCTGCTTTCTTCTAGGATAGGTGAGGTGGACCTGTAAAGTCATAGATACTTGATAGTGGGATCACCCATAGATTCTAAGCATATGGATCAAAAAAAATCTATTCAGCAACTGAAAAGTTCAAGGAATGCAAAAATAATCATGTCCACATGTACTGTGACTGACCGGGGGCTCCTTGCCATTTTTTTTTTCTATTCATTTGTGGGATGTAGCATCGCTGGCTGGCCAGCATTTCTTGCCCATCCCTAGTTGCCCTTGAAAAGGTGGTGGTGAGCTGCCTTCTTGAACTGCTGCAGTCCACCTGCTGTAGGTTGACCCACAAAGACATTAGGGAGGGAACTCCAGGATTTTGACCCAGTGACAGTGAAGGAACAGTGATATATTTCAAAGTCAGGATGGTGAGTAGATTGGAGGGGAACTTGGAGGTGGTGGTGTTCCCAAATACTGCTGCCCTTGGCCTTTTAGATGGAAGTGGTCATGGGTTGGGAAGATGCTGTCTGAGGATCTTTGGTGAATTTCTGCAGCGCATCTTATGGATAGTACACACTGCTGCTACTGAGCATCGGTGGTGGAGGGAGTGGATGCTTGTGGATATAGTGCCAATCCAGCGGGCTGCATTGTCCTGGATGGTGTCAAGCTTCTTGAATGTTGCTGGGCTGCACTCATCCAGGCAAGTGGGGAGTATCCCATCACACTCCTGACTTGTGCCTTGTAGATGGTGGACAGGCTTTGAGGAATCAGGAGGTGAGTTACTTGCCGCAGTATTCCTAACTTCTGGCCTGCTCTTGTAGCCATTGTTTTTATGTGGTGAGTCCAGTTGAGTTTCTGGTTAATGATAACCCCAGGACGTTGATAGTGGGGATTCAGTGATGGTACCACCATTGAATGTCAAGGGGTGGTGGTTAGATTGTTCATTATTGGTGATGGTCATAGCCTGGCATTTGTGTGGCGCTAATGTCACTTACCACTTGTCATTCCAAGCCTGGATATTGTCTAGAACTTGTTGCATTTAAACACGGACTGCTTCAGTATCTGAGGAGTCACGAGTGATGCTGAACATTGTGCAATCATCGGCAGACATCCCCACTTCTGACCTTATGATGGAGGAAGGGTCATCAATGAAGCCGCTGAAGATGGTTGGGCCGAGGACACTATCCTGAGGAACTCCTGCAGAGATGTCCTGGAGCTGAGATGATTGACCTCCGACAACCACGACCATCTTCTTTTGTGTCAGGTATGACTCCAACCACTGGAGAGTTTGCCCCCGATACCCATTGATTCCAGCTTTGCTGGGGCTCCTTGATGCCACATTTGGTCAAATGCAGCCTTGATGTCAAAGGCTATCACTGTCACCTCACCTCTGGAATTCAGTTCTTTTTGTCCATGTTTGAACCAAGGTTGTAATGAGGTCAGGCGCTGAGTGGCCCTGGTGGTACCCAAACTGGGCATCACTGAGCAGGTTATTGCTGAGCATATACCAAATAACTACTGAAAGCTACACAAAGAAAAGAAATCGAAACCCAGCTCATTTCCCCTGGAAGTGGGTTTCATTTAGATTCTCTATGGCTTTGTGAACTTGAAATTGCACACTTTTTTGGATTTCCTAGTGAAGGTCCTGATGCTGGTCCTCTATTTCATCCCTGGAAGATTTCAGTTGATCCTCCATTTCATTGGCATCCAGAATATTCCCTTTGTCAGCTCCAGTTGTGAAGGGCACAGCTTGGCACAATGATATATAGATCTATGCATCAAGATCGTGGGTGGCAGGGTCAAAAGTGCTTGCTCTGCTGACCTCCCTGCTTCTATCGCCACGCCTGCTGCATCCGTTTTTAAATTTTTTTTTCTAACACCAAGTTCATCTTACCTTCTTTTGGTGGCTTCAGGTAAGGAAGGAGGCTCCAATAGGCTGATTCAGTGGAAAATGGTATGGATTCAGCCATTCTTTGTGGCTGGGTCTTGGTGGGATCTTCAACTGTGCTGCTTTGGCAACAGCTTTGAGGAGGGTGCGGGCCTGGGATTCCAATGACTGGCCTGGGATTCCTTTCAGCATCTTCGGCAGTGGCCTAGGATTCCTGTGGTGGCTTTGGTGTCAGTCTGTGACTCCATGCACCTTTTCTTCAGCATCATGGGCATCCGGCCCAGGATTCCAATGGGGCCACATGGGTCCTCGAGCCCAGAGCCATGAAATCGGCTAATTTCTCTTTTAATTTCTTTTTTTATTATTATGGGACTATTATTCTGAATTTTTTCATTCTAATTTATTACTGTGATTTTGTACTTTTGAATGTCTGTAATGCTGGACTTCTTATTCCCTTATTTTTCTATATTTTCCCCTCAGAATTTGTATTCAAGAATCTATCTAGGTACCTTTGAACCTAAGATGGCGCCATAAGTGGTGACTTGTAAACCTTTCACTGTACTCCTGCGAGTACGTGACAATAAAGCTAATTCAATGATGCAGATCACCATTTCTGGGCTGTAGTGCAGGCTGAACCAGGATTGTCCAGGCATCAAAATGTAAGGAGGCTTTATGGTCTTTTCCATTGGCGAAAGTATGGACAGAGTTGTATCTTTGTTCTGCATCAGTCTGAGGGTTTTGTAAAGGTTTCATGAGCAATATTTGGAGATGATAGCTCTTGTCTCCCAGCAGCCATCCCGTATGGCACAAAGACCTTGGAAGAAGGCAGGAACCTGCACATATGCATGATGGCAGCTCCCAGAATTTCTGGTGCATGCCTCCAAAATCAGGCATCAATGGTCACAGATAAGTTGAATATTGATAGAATAGGAGTCTTTTTCATTGATGAACTCTACAAGGTGGTGACTTAAAGTACCATGGGTGAAGTTTATAGTTCTCTGCAGTTTAGGGACACCAGCATTGGTGGAGAATTGATATCATGGACGCATTTGTGGATCGAGGACTGGGAGATGCCACACCCATGTCCAGTTGCTCCTTGAAACAAACTGTTGGCATAAAAATTAAAAGCAGTTGTAATCTTGACGACCAATGGGATGGAACGGCCAAACCTTCTTTCTAAATTCAAATCCCACTCCAGCAGATGACAGCTCAATGATGATGACCCTGTACTGTTGTCTGTATCTGTACTGTTTTGGAGAGTTGTAGAAAATAAGGGTGAGGCCTGTAGACGTAGGTTATGGTGATTCTGCTTGGCCTTCTCAGGGGATCTTTACGCTGCTTCTGCCTCTGGAGGTGTGAGGCAGCTGATGAAGGTTGCTGTGCTTGCTGGACTTGATGACAGCATTGTAATTGCTCTGTCCTTAAGTGCTGTCTTTGTCTGTGAAACAAGGGCACAAGGAATCCAATAAGTGAGGTTTATATCAGATACGTGAGCCAATAATCCAAGAGGAATGTCAGAAAGAGAACAACATTTCTGTAGCGCCCTCATTTCAATCCCAGTGAAATGTCGCGTTATTCCCTGATGCAATGTGGCTTGGAGACTTTGCAAGGAAGCCAATTTGATGGTTTATATGGAGTTCTGAGGTAGGTAACCTCACCCAGATAGGTTATTTAATATGAAAATATTCATGCTACTCCTCCTCCCAATAAAGCCACGTTTAAATGTCTCAGTATGTAAGTGTGCCAGTTCTGAAGTGTTTTGTTCCAGTGTCAGGTATAAAATTTGAGTCAGAAGTAGCAAACCCAGGTGAAACTTACAAGTTTACAACTGGTCAGATGTGCAAATCTGACATTATAAGGAGACAATTAGTGCAAACTATGTAATGGTCATGATCTCTTAAAGCTATAATTTTTAAAATTTGCGCTGTGGAGAAGAATGATCTTCCAAATTAATTGCAATTTGATGCCAGATGGGTCTCATTACTGAATCAGTAGATGTGTGATTAATGCAATTGTCCCTCGAAGGGCCCCAAATTGAAAGAATTATACTTTACTCCCAAACAGAAAAACTGTAACTTAATCTGCTCACTCTGTGTGTGGTAACAGTTATTTTTTACCAGTATTGTGCAGTTGACTGGCAAAGATGGAACTATTTCAATTTAGTGCCTCTGTGAGCGACTTGTAGACTCCACCTGAGGTGCAGGATGATAACCTACATCCCTCCCACCCCATTCTTCATGTTTTCTTTTGTGTTGCTGTCCCTAATTATATTTCAGACTCCCAGTTTCCGTTCAGTCCCTTTCTGTAACTATTTATATAGACAAGTTACCCCCTGAACACGTGACTTTGTAAATTGCCATGCAATGCTCAGGCAGAGGCCAGAGTGATGGTGGCTTGTGAAAATTTCCACTCCAAGACTCCCCTCTCCTCTGGTTCTCTGAGATCTTGTCCTTCTATCTTGAATTTCTTCTTTCTACTATTATCATTCCATTATCAACCAAGTTTAATGAGCCCCGTCCCAGACTTGAGTTATCTGCTTTCCCCAGGACACTATAGATGGGTCCCTGACTGTTAATGTCCAAATCCTCACGCCTCTTAAGAATGATCTGGTAGAATAGTCCTGACTGAGAATGAACTAGCTCCAGACTTGTGTCTCCATAGTAACCCAACTGACCTACCTGTGATCCCCAGACTGGCAGCACTTTATAAATGAATCATTTGTGGGACTAAGCCAGCATTTATTACCCATCCTTAGGTGCCCTTGAGAAAGTAGTATGAGCTGCCTTCTTAACTTATGATGGAGGAAAAATCATTGATGAAGCAGCTGAAGATGATTGGACCTATGACTTTATCCTGCGGATTGCCTGCAGATGTGTCCTAGAGCTGAGATGACTGACCGTGCCACCCTGTCTAATGGTTTTGCAGTTGGGTCAGTGATTAGCACTGCTGCCTCACAGCACTAGGGACCTGGGTCTGATTCCACCCTCAGGCGACAGGTTAGGTGGATTGGCCATACTAAATCGCCCATAGCGTCCAGGGATGTGCAGGCTAGGTGGATTAGCCATGGGGAATGCAGATTTGCTAGTGTGCCTTGATGCCACACTTGGTCAATAATGGCCTTGATGTCAAGGGCAGCCACATTCACCTCATCTCTGGAATTCAGTTCGTTTGTCCATGTTTGAGCCAAGGCTGTCATGAGGTGAGGAGCTGAGTGTCCCTGGCAAAACCTAACTGAATGTCAGTGAACTGGACTTGACCTTCAGGACTGAGTGTGGCCCAATTTTTGACTGCAAAGTCACTGATTCACAGATTAGCACTTGCCTGACTGACAGACCCCTGGACTGGAATGAAATGAGACCTTTGACTAACTCTGGTGGCTACCCCCCGATTATCCATAGGCCACCTTGACTCCACTGACCCCTTTGACTTTCAGATCTGGCCATTTGCTTGGAGCATATGGAGTGTGCGTAAGCTGTGTAAGCTGCGTATGTTGCTGGCTTATGTGGGTGTGATATTGATGTTGCACAGTACAATCACCCCATCTCCACCCCTTTTAACTGTTCAGTGTTCTAAATATTATCAATCTGTCTACCTTTCTGTCTGCACTAAAAAGCAATGCAAGGCATACAGGCTGACAGCCTATAAATTAGCACCGAAGAGCTTGTGCACTAAAAAACAATTCAACGCAGACTGGCTGATGGCCTGTAACTTATCACCAAAGAGCCTACTCACTGAGAAATGATCCAGCCTGGAGTTCTGGATTATGAGTCCAAGACATCACTACTAAACCACCATTTTCCCCCAAGTGGAGATATATAGAAATAAGGTAGTCACCTCTTATTAGTGAGGTTCTGAACTCTCTGTTTAAAATATTGAGTGGAAAATCAGAAAATATTTTTTCTTAACATTGAGTTTCTGATTTCTTTTCATTTTCACCGTATTTACCCACCTTTCCCACTGTTACATATACCACTCAAGGTTGTGGAAAATTGTACCCAAATTCTTGTCCATGGTTTCTGTATATCTTCTACAATGGTTGCAGTGAGCATCTGGGAGAAGCCCCATTGAAACTAAAGATCACATTTTTTAAAAAATCCCAACGACTAAAATTCATCAACTACATATGTACCTCAATAATAAAACGCAATTTAAATATGAAACACTTGCTCCTGCACCCCCCAATTCAAGTTAAATTAACAGATTCATCCTTTTTGAGGAATTTGTATTTAGTTTTTGAGATTATAAATGATATTTATAAAATTTGTTTTGCTGTTTGCAGGATACACAGCTCTTTAAGCATTACAAGAATATGATTAATTTCAGAGGACAAGGAAACCCTCGATTTATGATGAAATGTATTAACCCAATCGAGGTAAGAAAGTCCATTAGTGGGGAGATTTTCTGGGGCCTACAAGACCAGGAAACATGGCAAGCAGGGTGATTTAATTAGGTGGGAGTTGAAATGTTGCTGTCCTGATGACTGGTTCACACCATCCTGTGGTGATTTCCTGCTTGTAAAATATTTGTATGTCATTCTCAAGGGCTACAGAAAATGGGTAATAAATGCTGGCCTAGCAAGTGACAACCATATCTCACGAGTGGAATAAAAAATCACTGGAAGCAAGATTTCATTCTATTATCATATAATCTAAATGCTGAGAAGTTACAGAGGGATCTGGATGCCCTACTGCAGGATTTGCAAAAGGCGAGTGTGCGGTACAAGTAATTAGGAAATCTATTGTTTTTCTAGGAAATCTAATGATATTGTTTATTGTGAGGTGAATTGCATACAAAAGAAGGAAATTATGCTTCACTTATATAGGTCACTGGGAAGACCATATCCAGAGTGCTGTGTGCAAATACTGTGTACAATATTAGTCAGTGGTGGGTTAAGAGACGGTGGGCAAATGGGAAGATATTGGGCTGGACTAGGATGTGTATGGATGCACATTCATGTCATCAGGCAGTCTGAACATAGAACATAGAACTGTACAGTGCAGGAATGGGCTCTTCAGCCCACAATGTTGTGCCGAATGTGATGCTAAATGAAACAAATCTGAACCGCCTGCCATTGGTCCATATCCCTCCATTCCTTGTATATTCATATGCTTATCTAAAAGTCCCTTAAATGCCTCTATTGTATCTGTCTCCACCACCACCCCTGGCAGTGTGTTCTAGACTACTACCACTCTCTGTATAAAAAATTGTCTCTCACGGCCCCTTTGAACTTTCCCCCTCTAACATTAAATGCATGCCCCCTAGTATTAAACATTTCAACTCTGGGAAAAGATTCTGACCGTCAACTCTATCTATGCGTCTCATAATTTTGTAGATTCTATCAAGTCTCGCCTTAGCCTCTGCCACTCTGGAGAAAACATCCAAGTTTTTCTAGCCTCTCCTTAAAGTTCATACCCTCTAATTTAGGCAGCATCTTTGTAAACCTCTTCTGCACCCTCTCCAAAGCCTCTACAACCCTTCCTGTGTTGTGGCGACCAGAATTGAACGCAATACTCTAAATGCAGCCTAACCAAAGTCTTATAAAGCTGTAACATGACATCCTCACTCTTGTATTCAATTCCCCAATCAATAAAGGCAAGCATGCCATATGCATTCTGTACAACCCTATCTACTTGCGTGGCTACTTTCAGGGAGCTATAAACTTAAACTCCAAGATCCTTCTGTCCATCAATGCTGTTTAGAGTCCTGCCATTAACTGTATACTTTTCCTTAACATTTTATCTCCCAAAGTGCAGCACCTCACCCTTACCCAAATTTAACCATTTCTCCACCCATATCTGCAACTGATCTATATCCCTCTGTATCCTTTGACAACCTTCTACTCTATCCACAACTCCACTGATCCTTGTATTGTCTGCAAACTTACTAACCCACCTATCTACATTTTCATTAAATCATTTATACATATCACAAACAGTCCAAAGATGTGCAGGCTAGGTGGATTGGCCATGCTAAATTGCCTGTAGTGGTCAGGGATGTGTAGGTTAGGTGGATTATAGGGGAATGGGTCTGGGTGGGATGCTCTGAGGTCGGTGTGGACTTGTTGGGCTGAAGGGCCTGTTTCCACACTGTGGGGATTCTATGACTCTATAGCAGAATACCACTAGTCACAGACCTCCAGCCTGAGAAACACCCTTTCACCAATACCCTCTGTCTTCTATGGGCAAGCCAATTCTGAATCCATGCGGCCAAGTTACCATTTGCTGGCAACATCCACTATCTGGGTCACTTTCCTGGAGGGATAGTTTCAGTCAGTGGGGCTACCTACCAACGAGTGGAAGTGGGAGTAGGGATGGATAAGCCCATCAACATGGATTAATAGATTAATTAAGATCTATTTTGGGATGCTGGATGGGAAATAGAACTTGCCTGCAATTGGCAATGAACACACACTCTGGACACTAATTGGCAAATGTGGGGAAATTCACCATGAAACTGACTATTCCCCACACAGTGTAAAGTTATCATTCCTGTTTGCACAGCATCACCCAGAAATTGGGGTGCTGACTCAAAATCCAGAATACAAGTCTTGCCCATTATCCCACTTATAAATAATGACACGAGATCCTTTGGTAAGTTTACATTTTTGTACTCTGTCTCTCTGTTTTGGGTGATCAGGGGTTCTGTGCAATTTAATAGCTTTCTGTGTCTTAAATAAAACATGGTTGCAATTTGCACACAGATTGTGACTCTACACAGTTAAATTTAAAACCTATACGGATGATGATTATAGAAAATTGAGACAGCATAATTGAAATTTATTGCTGGTACATATTCACAGGCAGAATTGCTGGACAGTGCCGCTGGAGTTCATGTCCGATTCAGACTTGGAGGAGTAAGTGATCTTTGTTTTCTTTTGCACTGATGGAACATTGCACTTTTGACCATTCCAGTTTATTGGTGTGGGAATAATTTGGATGTTACGTATGTTTGTTCATGAAATTAATTTATTTAGAAATAGTTGACTTGAAATTATGTTAACATGTAATGCCAAATATTTACATGGCATTTTCATTAGATCTTGTCTGACAATGCCCAGATGCTGTTGAACAATGCCGGTTCAGCAGAATGACACTTAAGGTACTTTTGCAGTGCCTTTCAATTCCCAAAGTCTGGAAATTTGACATTCCTGTTGTAGGAGGATGGCACGTTCACATGCCCAGTACTGCCAAAATAACCACCGCCAAGCCTAGGCCGTGACACTAACCTGCATCTTCACCTTAGTAAAGATTAATCTTTCCAGCAAGAAATTACCTTACTTAGTGCACCAGTCTCCAAGTATACAGCAGTTGCCTGTTTGGAGGAAGATGAGATCCAAACTCATCTAAGTAAACTTTATTTATATAGAGATGATGCTAAAAGAAGCCATTTTATCTGGAGCCCTACAGACTCAGACACTACAGTTTTGTACAAACCAGTTGCTATCCTAGAATAAAGGTAAAATTAATCCTTTACTCAACATTATGATTTGGGTTGATAAATCCATGCTGTTACTGTTCCTGTATTCTGCTTGTCCTGGAACCACACATGGGATTTTGTTTTAGAATCGGTAGATTGTGAGCCTCGTAATGTTGATCCTAGACCAGTGGATGATACATCTATCATTAGTGTGACCAGATCATGATGTGCAAGGACTTTGGTCAAAATGAGCATTTGTTTAATCTGTGAAATGCATGGAGTTGATATTTACTCCCACACCATGCTGGATCTTGTTTCAACTGTTGTCTGAGAGGTTCATTAATTTGAGCTGAATGAAGTAAGAACTTTCACATCTGGTTTACCATTCCCATGAACTATTGGGGTGTCCCTGATATTTTTAGGTAGTATTTTTTTGGATGTCATGATAGCTCCTGTCTTCTCAGGGTCTGCCGTTATTCCTGTTGCATGAACAACATGGCCCAAAATTTTAATCATCAGTTTAGAGAATTCACACTTAATAAATTTCAACTCAGCATCTTATAACTTAGTCAAGACTGTCCTTATTCTATCATCATGTTGCGCTTTAGTAGATCCATGGATGAGAATGTCATTTATATGGCATACAATGTCTTTCATGGCTTCTAGTATGTTGGGCAACGTTCACTGGAAACTCTCCGGTGTAGAAGTTGAAATAACTCCACAGAGGTGGGTATCCCATCAACAAGTCACCCTTTATTTACACGTGGAAAGTCCTTGGCACTGTTCCAGGTCCCTCAAAGCTAGCTCTGAGTGATAGGATGTCTGACATGCCTGTTTTTAATCTGTCAGCCAGGGCTCCCTGATCAGACCAGATTAACAGCCCCAGTCAGGGAACTCATATTCTATGAGGTCCACCTGAATGATCTCATTACAATCACTATGAATGTGATACCAAAGAGCAGACAAGGAAATCAATAATATCCAGAGGGTTTAATGACCATGGTTAACAGTGATAGTTCTTCAAAAGTACTTCATTGAATTAAAGTGCTTTTCAATGTCTTGCAATCATGTAAAGTGCACCAAAAGTAGTCTTTTTTTTGTTTTTCTTTCCTTATCTGCTTTATAGGAAACATTTCCTCCAAAAATCTACTACAAAATATTCACTCATCGACCAATTGTGGATCTATGTGCAAACAGTCCGAAAGATTATACACATCCTGCTGCCAAACAGAAACTACCCAGACAAATTCACAACTATAACTCTGTAAAAAATAAGGAAGATGATCACAGTGGATGGTACAAGCGATTGGAGAATAATGATTGGAGAAGCCTTTCAGACAAGGTTAAATCTCAATTTCCAAAAACATAGGAAATAAGCTGTATATATCTAACCTACTAGGAGACCTCAATTTATGGGGCATTTAACTGACAGTTAAGACATATTAAGACATATGCAGAAATTACTTGGGCTAGCATAAAACTCTAATGTACAAATATTAGGCAAAACATGACTTGAATTGTTAAATTAGTTTAGGGTTTTTCATTTGTTGTAATATTGTTAGTGTCCTAAGTGGAGAGAAGCATAAGATGGGTCCTTACAGAGTAACTTAATTTAGGTAATTGGATCTAAAGTGCATGATGACAATTAGGGTATCTGAGATGCATCCTTCAGTGAGATGGTGATAGCTAAGTGTTTCTGACTTCTATGACAGGCAGGCTGTTGAGGCTATGATTTTACTCCAGGTATATGTTAGTGAACTATCAACATTCTCTAGTATTGCCTCTCCGATGCTGATCACAACTTCAGGATGTGGGGCACACGTAAATTAGCATGGAAATCCTGAAGATGCAGTCTGCCACTCAGGATTCTGACCCCAGGTTGCACAGTGAATCATCCCCAAATTGGCAATCATTGACATCATCGAGGACTTCAAGTTTCTTGCTCCTACATAGAAAAATTATAAAATGTTGAATCTTGTTCAATACTGCTGCACTCCAATGAGGTGAAATTGCTGCCAGGCAGACAGCTTAATCTCTCAGCATTGCTTACTTTGAGGTCTGCAGTGTTCTTGATTTACAGCTGACCGCTAACTCTGGGTCAGTGTGTGAAAATTATCTTGAAATTGTATGATAATATAAGAATTGTGCATATCCCAAACACAGGTGGTGCTAGATGAGTGTACAGATGATTAATCCTGAGGTAGGATATTCACAGTTGAGTATATATAAGATTATCCCTGACTGTTGGTGGTTACAGTTGAATACGTATAAAGGTTAATCCTGAGGCAGGATGATTACAGTTAAATAAAAGATAAAAAAGATTCTTTTGTATGTTTATTGTTAGGAGTACTAAAAAAATAGTTCCAGCCAAAATTAAGATTGCATATCAAAGATTTGTAGCTTGGGTTGCAGACATGCTTGCTGAGCCGGTGTGTTTGATTGCAGACGTTTCGTCACCCTGCTAGGTGACATCGTCAGTGTTCCTCCCATGAAGCGTTGGTGTTCTGTCCTGCTTGTTATTTCATAGAATCCCTACAGTGTGGAAACAGGCCCTTCGGCCCAAGAAGTCCACACCAAATCTCAGAGCATCCCACCCAGACCCATCCCGCTATAATCCACACATCCCTGAACATTATGGCCAATCCACCTAGCCTGCACATCTTTGGACTGTGGGAGGAAACTGGAGCACCCAGAGGAAACCCACGCAGACACGGGGAGAATGTGTAAACTCCACACAGCCAGTCACCCGAGGGTGGAATCGAACCCAGGTCCCTGGTGCTGTGAGGTAGCAGTGCTAACCACTGAGCCACCGTGCCGCCCCGGTTATATGCCTCGGTTTGCTGGCGTGGTTGGCATCACTTCCACTTTTGTTTTTCGGTGGTTTGCATATCGGGTACAGTTCAATGTGTTTCTTGATGGAGTTCCAGTTGGAATGCCAGGCCTCCAGGAATTCCCTGGCATGTCTGTGTTTGGCTTGTGCTATTATAGGTGTGTTGTCCCAGTCAAATTTGTGTCCTGTTGTTCTTATATTCCACCATTACACCTAGGAAGGGTAGTTGGTTATTGTTCTGTTCTTTTTGTGAATTTAATTCCGATGAGAATGTTGTTTATGTTATGCTACTTAGTTCACACTCTAACTTGATCTGTATCTTGCCCTCTTCTAACAAGGCAAACCTGTGTATTCTGTTTAAGTTTCTTTCTCCTCAATTGAATAAGTAAATACTTGGCAATAAGGGTAAATTAATTTACAGTGTTATGCAGAATTTATGTTAAATGACTACGGAACAGACAGTAACAGAAACACTCTTTCATCCAAAGGTTTGTGAGGTCATGCAGTGCACTACTAGAATAGTGACTGAGGAAATGATCATGTCAACATTTAACAATGGATTAAGATAGATGGTTAGAGGAAAAAGAAAATAAATAGGAACAGGATGAATACATGGGATTGGGATCAATACTCATATGGATTGTATGAATGTTTGGGTGGATTGAACTACTTGTTCCAATATTATAATTTATATCTAATTCTATGTAATAATTCATGATGAGTGCAATTTCCACACTTTGTGACCCGATAGAAAACAAATCCTAAATTGATGTTATTCATTGTTTGGTAAATCTAGTTTTATCCATTGTATGTAAAGGCTTTAATGTTTTGTTTATTAATTAGATTCACATGAAATTTCTTTTGGGTTTTGTTCAGTACCTTGGAACCACAATAGATTATATGGAGTTTGAGCCTAACAGAAAAAGAGCAACATTTCACCATTGTACCCTCCAAAGAAAACAAGACATCAAGAGAAAGCAAAAACAAAAAAAAATTGAATGGATGAAAATGATGTGAGTTTGAACAAATTTATGTATCATTATATCAAAATTGAATGGGGCACATTTGGAGCAATGGGTAGTTCAGGAGTACCTATTGATTACTGGTGTCAAAGACAAATATCCAGTCTTTGACAAAAGTAAAATAAAGAACTGTGGATGTTGGAAATCTGAAATAAACTGAAATTGCTGGAGAAACTCAACAAATATGGCAGCATCTGTGGAGAGAAACGGAGTTAATGTTTTGAGTCCTGTGACCCAGTGTCAGAACTGTTACCAGGACTGGCATAGGTCAGGAATTAATGCCTTTACCCAGTGGATCATTGCAGGACAGACCAGAGTTTGACATTGAAATTTACTCAAGTGAACTCATTTTGAAGAAGGATCACAGGAGTAAACATTATATCTGTTTTCTCTCCACAGATGCTGCCAGACCTGCTGAGTTTCTTCAACAATTTCTGTTTTTGATTCAGACTTGGGCATTGTGCTTGCCATCCAACTGAAGTTTCAGAAAACTTTTCTAAATCATTAAAGGATTGAGGAGAGGCAACAATAACCAGAGCGGGAGAGTTACCTGACGCTTTGATTCAGGAGGCAGTCACATCTGGTAGATTAAGTACCTCAAATTTGGGCCAAGTGGCCTAATTTCTGCTCCTATATCTTCTGGTCTTATGGTCTAATAATGAATCTGCACCACTTTACTTTTCATTTCTCTCAGTTTTGTTCTCTTCCAATTTCTCCAGAAAGTGGTCAATTCATTGTAATAACAATAATTGCTCACTGATCCTTGCCCAAGCAATAATTATTCACATGCGTTTTGAAAGTGAGTGCGATTTAGAACATAGAACAGTATAGGCTCTTCGGCCCACGATGTTGTGCCGAACTTTTACCCTAATCCTAAGGTCTATCTAACCTCCACCCCTACCTTATACGATCATCCATATGCCTATCTAATAGCCGCTTAAATGCCTCTAATGAGACTGACTCCACTACCCTCTCTGGCAATGCATTCCACGCCCCTACCACTCTCTGAATAAAGAACCTACCTCTGACGTCTCCCCTATATCTACCTCCACTCACTTTAAAACTATGCCCCCTCATAATAGCTACCTCCACCCTAGGAAAAAGTCTCTGGCTGTCCACTCTATCTATACCTCTGATCATTTTGTACACCTCATTCAAGTCACCTCTCATCCTTCGTCGTTCTAAAGAGTCAACTTTTCCTCGTAAGACCTTCCCTCCATTCCAGGCAACATCCTGGTAAATCTCCTCTGCACCTTTTCCAATGCCTCCACAGCTTTCCTGTAATGAGGCGACCAGAACTGGACACAATACTCCAGATGTGGCCGAACCAGGCTTTTGTATAGCTGGAGCATAACTTCACGGCTCTTGAACTCAATCCCTCTATTAATGAAAGCTAACACACCATACGCCTTCTTAACAACTCTATCCACCTGGGTGGCAGCTTTCAGGGAACTGTGAACATGAACCCAAGATCCCTCTGCTCCTCCACACTGCCAAGAATCTTTCCATTAACCCTGTATTTGCTTTCAAGTTTGTCCTTCCAAAATGAATCACCTCACACTTTTCAGGGTTAACTCCATCTGCCACTTCTCAGCCCAGCTCTGCATCCTATCAATGTCCCTTTGTAACCTAAAACAGCCCTCCACACTGTCCACAACGCGACCCACCTTCGTATCGTCCGTGAACTTGCTAATCCACCCTTCCACTCCTTCATCCAAATCATTTACAAAAATCACAAATAGTAGAGGACCCAGGACAGATCCTTGTGGTACACCACTCGTAACTGAGCACCATGTTGAATATTTTCCATCCACTACCACACTTTGTCTTCTAAGGGTCAGCCAATTCTGAATCCAATCTGCCACATTTCCCCCTATCCCATGCCTCCTTACCTTCTGCATGAGCCTACCATGGGGAACCTTATCAAACGCCTCACTTAAATCCATGTATACCACATCCACTGCTCTACCTTCATCCACGTGTTTGGTCACCTCTTCAAAGAATTCAATAAGGTTTGTGAGGCATGATCTACCCCTCACAAATCCATGCTGACTATCACGAATCAAACTGTGCCTTTCCAAGTGATCATAAATCCTACCTCTTAGAGCCCTTTCCAATGATTTGCCCACCACTGATGTAAGACTAACTGGCCTGTAATTTCCAGGGTTATCCCTATTCCCTTTTTTGAACAAGGGAATGACGTTTGCCTCTCTCCAATCTTCCGGCACTATATCCGTGGACAGTGAGGACGAAAAGAACGTCGCCAAAGGCCCTGCGATCTCTTCCCTCGCTTCCCATAGAATCCTTGGATAAATCCCATCAGGCCCG